>NC_133369.1:7487115-7692539 GCF_049309525.1 Garra rufa | reverse complement strand
TATATATACATACATGTATATACTTTTTAACCACAAATGCTCATCTTGCACTAGCTCGACTTCACACATTATGTAGTCACATTGAAAAGGTCACGCATGATGTAGGCGGAAGTACCGACCCAGTATTAAGCAAAATGTATAAAGTCAAACACCTTATACAAAAAAAGGAAAAACAACATTTTATGATTTTAAAGTTTTTGCCCTAACCTACCATTTTGAACCAAAGCACACAGACAAAGAACTTACCACGCTAGACTTTTCCAACATGATTACGTAATGCACGAAAGGTGCACTAAGCGATTTTTGCCAAACAATTCTAATATTTAAAAGCACCAAAGCAAACACGCCCATAGCCCAACAAGACCTCGCCCCTATTTTGATATCTCCATCCCACACATACATACACAACCCTGGCATAATGGCAATCGTGGAAACAAGCGAAGATGACACACAAAAGCAAACACAGATAAATTGAGTGAAACAATGCAAAATCAGCGTTACTCACCTATCATTGCTTAGTGCACATTGAAGTTGTGGACGCACATCACAGAGCTAGTGCAAGACTAAAAATATAATTTTTACTATTTTATTTTATTTTTGTTTTTTTAGGAAATGACTGATTGTTTCGCTAGATAAGACCCTTATTCCTCTGATCGTGTAGAGCCCTTTGAAGCTGCAGTGAAACTGCAATTTAGACCTTCAACCTGTTGATCCCCTTTGAAGTCCACTATACGGAGAAAAATCCCGGAATATTTTCCTCAAAAGCCTTAATTTCTTTTTAACTGAAGAAAGAAAGACAAGAACCTCTTTAAACTTGCTGTCAGGTCAAGTCATTGGTTCTCATGTGTCTCATTACCGATCACAATACACACATTTTGAATATACAGAAGCACAAAGGAGCTACAGTTGAGGGCAAGATGAATCATTTTATGCTGTTTTTAATGCGCATATCACATAATTAGAAGATGATTTTATTGTGCTTTTTTGTCCTTTTTTTAAAGTTTGACAGTCACTTTAAAAGTCTCCTTTTGTCTTCTATAGAAAGCGTCATCATACTTTGATATTTTAGGATGAGTAAATGAGGGTGAGTTTACGGGTGAACTATTCGTTTAATTGCACCTTCTGCAGTCTATAGTGTGGAGTAATTAATTCAGCACCACGGACAGCTCTTGACTGACCTCTATGTGTGTTCACACTGTTGACGCTTTTCAAGCCCTGCTATAGAAAACATCTTCAATTTGTATATATTACGAGCCTCTATCTTTCTGATGACTATAATCTTTAGCTGTCAACAAATATTTTCCAAAGAAACCCAAGCTCTCAGCCATCCTTATCTGAATGCATGCGTGTGCGTATATTAGCTTTATCAGAGGGAGAGAGAGAAGTTGTCTCTCTCTCTCTCTCTCTGTGTGTGTGTGTGTGTGTGTGTGTGTTAGAGTGCTGTATGGAACAGAAGTGGTCCTAACCTACAGATGGCGGAAGACTCCCTCTAAAATCCCATCTTTGATTAAATGTACCTTAGGGGGGGCTATACATAGATAAATTGGACGCTCTCCCACTTTTAATGAAGTGCTGGAATAGACTGATTATGATAATGCAACACAAACTGATGCATAGGTTTTAGTTGATGCAGTGCAAATATGTTAAATATATAAACACGCAACTTTGTGCGTACATGCAATGTTTAATGACAAAGCACTTTTTCTGCATGCATTTATTAAAGCAGTGCTTTTGCTTGGTGCATTGCAAACATTTTCAGATATAACGCATGCAAACTATTCTATGCATTATTAGAGTAAGGCGTTGCTTTTGTTGATGCGTCTCTGTTTGAATTATTTCAGTAGTTAAGTAACATTTGGTAACTATTTGTTAAATGCAATTGCTTTCGTTCTGCATTGTGTGGAACGTTCGATACACGCTCTATGTGCATGCATTTGCCCGATGCGTTGCCAACATTCAAAGCGCGCATTTGGCAATCCATTTTATTTTTGGAATACATTACACACTCCAAATAGTGATCAATGACGACGCACAGATGTCGCCGATTGCATGCATTCACTTTTTAAAACGACGCCGCAACATTTGGCAACGTTTAAAACAGTAACGCGCGTGAATTTGGCAACTCTTCGTGAAATGCAACGTGCATGTGAATGCATGCGTTCATTAGAGATGCATTGAAAGCAGCATGCGCTGCTCTGTAAGTGAGGAGAGTCATATGAGGAGTACAGAGAATACTTTGTGCCCCTGTTGGCGAGATGGTTGAGTCCTCGTCAAGGTTGCTGCTGTTGGTCTCCTCATACATCCAGCGCTGACTGACTCCAGCGATCAGTCTCCTCTCCAGCGCGAGGAATATCCGTTTCTGCCGGACACTTGAGACTATGAAAGCAGCTGATAATGAGGGATGGCGAGGATTTCTAGTGCTTTCACATAGAGGATGTATCAGATGCGCTCACGCTACCACGATGACGATTAAAACTGGATTTATCATTGGGAATATAGTGTTCTGCTGTATACTGTCGTGTGTGCAGGGTAAGTGCTGCTGCTGCTATCGGTGGGTTTGTGAGGAGACTGAGGGGCTGCAGGTGTCTGGATGAGATGGGAAAACGCAAAAACATAGGCAGGAGTTTACAGAGCCTCAGTTGTGTCTGTATAACACAGGCTTAATGCTGAACATACGTGTGTTCACGTGCATCCGTAACTATCATATTCGAAAAGCATCTTTATGCGCTCAGTAGTCGATTCCATTATCACAGGACAGATTTTTTGGTGATTTGTTTTCATTTTGTCCCGTTTCAAGACGTTTGTTCTTTTAAAAACGTCAATTTTCATCGCATATGTTCTCATTAGATTTTAAGTTCTCGATTCAATAGATACTGGGAGTGAGCAAAAGTAATGTTAACATTTCTATCTATCTATCTATCTATCTATCTATCTATCTATCTATCTATCTATCTATCTATCTATCTATCTATCTATCTATCTATCTATCTATCTAGTACAGCTATGGAAGTGAGCACTGCTTAAAATCTCTCTCTCTCTCTCTCTGTCTCTCTCGATCTCTGTACATTGTAGCATTACTAATATTTCTGTTGCGTGTGCAAAATGTTGTCCCAAGGAAAATGTATATTTAACAAGGCAATATGTGTAGTTTTACTGTACAAATAAATTGAAAACAGCATGCATTGCATGTATTTTTAATATATAATATATGCGCTAATTAAACATAATTTATGCTGAAAGGGGCATCCCCCCCTTATTAGAAATTATTTACAGGTTGTTTTGTCCTAAATTTGTTTTCAAGGCATTTAATGTTGCATGTTACCATCCACATGATACTCTTATTGGTAAATTTACATTAACATTTCAGTGACTCAAAAAGGTTATTATTATGCAATTTAATGACATGTATAGTAAGGACCTGTAAGTTATATAGCACAAAGTCATCTCGTAATACTTTGCAGTGGCACATGTAATTATAAAAAAAAATCTAAATATTTTTTTTCAGTAACACTGAGAGAAAGAGAGAGAGTTAGATAACTATGCAATCTAAGTAGGTGGACAGATGGGTTGATGGACACATTGCTGGATAGCTTTATCACGCAGTTTTTTTTTATTTCAAGTTTTTTTTATTGTTTTGTTGTAACGCAGCTGCTGTATTTGCACCTTCAAATGCTTAATTTGATTTGTTTATTTTTATTTCCCATGTTGACTCTGAAAACTCTTTCTCTCTGCCGGTTTTCTCTCTCTCACTGTATAATATGACCGGTCTTATTAATCTTTTTAATGAAGTGCACAGTTCAGGATTTCTGCAGGGCTTTGCTTTAATGAAAAGCACAGGTTGCATGGGTCTTGTAGTACTGGACAGTAGGCATGATTGATTGGTGTTCGTATGTTTATGCATTAGATTTATAACCGGCAGCCTAAGCTCACAGAGCGACACAGAAATAGCTCATAACTGCCCACCAGAACCGTCTGTCACAAATAGCAGCTTGTAGGGTAAAAGTAGTGAGTTGTGAAGAATAAATAATCCATCTGAGATAGTTGCTGGTGTGTTGTGAATGAAATAACAAGCAGGTCTGTTGATTGATCAGTTTATTATACTGCAAATGTGCTCGGTTTGAAAAGTAAAATCCATCTTTTGGTGTTGCAATCAACCTGAGTTGTATTTGACATGACTTGAAGCTGACTAGATGAGTAAAAATCCCCCATGTTGCTGTTTAAAAGCATTTTTACTTTGAACAAACACCTTTAAACTCATGCAGTGTTCCCTCGCATGTGTTAGTGCTTAGTGACTCAGTCTAATGGAAATCTAATGGAAATTATAGAATGAAGTTGCGCTGCCGCAGCACGACATTAACCTCCCTCGTATTCATTTTTTTTAGCTTTCTTGCGTACGTGTGCCAAACAACAGCGGATCATTGTGCATACTAACGTCCTCATTACATTTCCCTCCCGGTGTAGGTAAATGTCATAGCGTATTGGGATTGAAATGCCGTCGGACAGAAAGCATGATTACTGTAGTTCAGCTCTGAGATCTAGTCAATTCATCATGATGTCACGTTGGTAAATAATGGGCCCTTTTTTCCTGAATGCAAATATTTAGTGGCTTTCTTCTATCAACAGCGCTCCAGCGATGAGACAAGGCCGCGGGTATTGCAGTCGTGGCTTGGCTTTGAAGTTATTTCTCATATAATGTCCTTGGCCAAACAAACAGCGCTGCACTGCCTTCAAGGCTCTCTTGATGCATTTTTAATAAGAGGCGCTTCGAAAATTGGGCAGTGTGTAAGATGGGAAGGCCAATGAAATAATTTTTCATCTCATTTGAGATTATTGATCTAGGTCCCACTTGCTTGGTCTTGGCGTAGATGGTCTGGGGTGTTTTTGAGTTTGCGAATCCGCATGGTGCTTTCATTCGCTCAGTTAGAGGATGTCCTTGATCTATAGCTCTCGGCTCTGTTGTCTAAAAAACTGTTTGGGTATCGGAAATAGTTCAGGCATTGTTTACTTGCCCTCATTCTGCTTTTTTCACACCAAAAGGGATTTTTTTTAGGCATCTTAAAGCAAGTCTAGTCTGAGGACAGTTTGTAATGACCAAAACAACAAAAATATAGAACAAAACCCATTTTTGTTCTGTGGCAAAGATCTCAAATACCATTCACATTGTCAAGTCATACTAGGTTACCAACACTGTGTCTTTAAATCATTTAAAGTTTATTGAAGAGATTATTGGAAGTCATTTTGCAAGATAATACTTTTCCAGTCTTTCTACTTTTAATTCAACATATTACTTGCAGTTTCTTTGTTACTTGTGGAAATTACTAGCAATTTCTGAGTGAAAGTTGTTTCTACACCATATTTCTTTCAGTATGTGGGAAGATGTGCTCTTTGTCTCATAAATCTTTAGAAAACTGGCTACTCTTATGTACTTTTTGGTATTTATTTTAAAAGTTTGACAGCTGTGGTTACTATGAACAGTAAAACTGATCATTTACAGGTTTGGTACAACAAGAGAATGAGTCAAAACTCAAATTTTTGTCTGAATTATTATTTTAAATTCTCATGGTTATTTCATTAGCTCAGTTCAAGGAACTCCTTAATCTCTAGTGACTGGTTTTAAGTTATTGGTCAAATTATTTTTATTGGAGAGATTATGAAAATTGTTTTGTAAGATAATACTATTTCAGTCTTTCTACGTTTAATTCAACGTGTTACATGCAATTTCTTTGTTACTTGTGAAAATTACTAGCAATTTCTGAGTGAAAATTGTTTCTACACCAAATTGCTTTTTAGTGTGTGGGAAGATTTGGTCTTTGTCTGATATTTTACAGGATGAGTCAAATCTCTCATTTTTGTCTGAATTATTTTTTTTAAATCCACTTGGTTATTTCATTTGCTCAGTTGAAGGATGTCCTTGATCTCTAATGATTGGCTTTGTTGTCCAAAATGAGCAGACAGCGTAAAGTTTGGGCAGTTCAGTCATGGTTTACTCACCCTCATTTTTTTTTTTTTTTTTTTTTTTACACTAAAGGGGATTTGATTGAAGAATCTTTAAGCAAGTTAGTTTAAGCAAGACAGTTCGTAATGACCAAAACACCATAAATATAAAACAAACCCCATTTTTGTTTTCTGGCAAAGATTTCAAGTCACATTCACATTGATTTCAGATTTAAAAATGGCAAATGTCATGCACATGTTTTGCGTCCTTGACATCAAACCAACACTGGGTCTTTAAATCATTGTAAAAATTATTTTTATTGGAGAGGTTATTGGGAATCGTTTGACAAGATAATACTACATCAGTCTTTCTACGTTTAATTCAGCATGTTACATGCAGTTTTGTTGTTACTTGTGAAAATGACTAGCAATTTCCAAGTGAAATTTGTTTCTACACCAAATTTATTTTGTGCATGGAAAGATTTGGTCTTTGTCTTATAAAACTATTGTTTGACTTTAGAAAACAGACTACTTTATGTAATTTTTGGTCATTTTTAAAGTTTGACAGCTGTTGTCACTATGAACAGTAGAAAACTTTAAAATGAAAACTCATAAAACTTGTTAGACTTTAGAAAACTTGGTTATTTCATTTGCTCAGTTGAAGGATGTCCTTGATCTCTAGTGATTGGCTTTGTTGTCCAAAACGAGCAGACAGCGTAAAGTTTGGGCAGTTCAGTCATGGTTTATCCACCCTCATTCTGATTTTTTTACACCAAAGTGGATTTTTTTGAAGAATCTTTAAGCAAATCTAATCTGAGGACAGTTTGGAATGACAAAACAACCATAAATATAAAACAAAACCCATTTTTGTTCTCTGGCGGAGATTTCAAGTCACATTCACATTGGTTTCAAATTCAAAAATAGGATGTCATGCCAGGTTAAGAACATTAGGTCTTTAAATCATTGATTTTTCAAATTTTATTGAAGAGATTAATGGAAATCGTTTTTGGGAGATAATACTATTTCAGTCTTTCTACATTTAATTCAACTTGTTACTTGTGAGAATGACTAGCAATTTCTGAGTAAAAGTTTCTTTCAGTGTGTGGGAAGATTTGGTCTTTGTCCCACAAAACTATTGTATGACTTAAAAAACTGACTACTTGTATGGTTCCTTTGACAGCTGTGGTCACTATGAATAGTAAAACTGATAGTTTACAGATTCTAAACACAAAAGGATGAGTCAAAAGTCTTAATTATTCTTTTAATTCTGTATGGTTGTTTAATTTACTCTGTTACAGGATGTTCATGATCTCTAGTAATTGTCTTTGTTTGCCAAAATGAGCTGACATGCTTAAAATTTAGGTAGTTCAATCATTGTTTACTCAACCTCATGTTCCTGTTATGTAACCAAATTGGATTTTTTATTTTTTTGGAGAATGTTTAAGCAAGTCTGACTGTTTGTAATGACACCACATAATGAACAAAACCCAAGTCACATTTACATTGATTTCAGATTCAAAAATGGCACGTCATGACAGCAAACCAACATTGCTTCTCAAATCCATTGTAAAAATTATTTTTTTTGAATGAGTTCATTGGAGCACATTTTCCAAGAAATACTATTTCAGTCTTTCTACCTTTAATTCAAGGTGTTACTTGCAGTTTCTTTGTTATTTGTGAAAATTGTTTTCACACCAAATTTCGTTCAGTGCGTGGGAAGATTTGGTCTTTGTCTCATTAAACTATTGTATGAATTTAGAAAACTGACTACATTTGTGGTTCCTTTGACAGCTGTGGTAAAACTGATAACTTACAGGTTTGAAACAACGAGAGGAAGAGGATGAGCCAAAACTCTAATTTTTGTCTTATTATTTTGTAAATCTGCATGGTTATGTAATTAGCTCTGTTGAAGGATGGTCTTGATCTCTAGGGATTTTCTTTGTTCAAAATGAGCAGACAACTTAAAAATTGGATAGTTCAGTCATTGTTTACTCCACCTGCTGCCATTTTGTAATCAGTTTTTTGATTGAAAACACCATAAAAGTTAGGGGTGCAACGGATCGTAGATGATCCGTGATCCGTACGGACCGGACTCCACGGTTCGGTACGCATGTGGTTCGCGGATTAATTTAAGTTTAACCATCATAGAGTAAAAGTTTATAATTTGCACATGTTTTGTCTTGCCAATTTACCATTTCAAACAGTTTAAAGTGCTGCAGCAAAAGAGAACACGCGCGCTGTTTTTTATGTATTTTTACCGCTGCCGCACACAAGCGTGCACGCGCAAAGAGAGAGAGAGAGACAGAGAGAGAGACGCGCGATTTAGACTGCGTGATTCACAGATTGATTCCTCTTTAAAACTTCTCTTAACATACATACAAAGTTATGTTTAAATACCCGTTTTTGTATTCTGGTAAACACAGTCGTTTATGTCTTCGGTGAACTGAAACAGCTGAGAAAGATGCGTGCCAGAGGGACTTGCATTAGCGCTTAAAGAGACAGCATCCTATAAATACCTGCAGTGAGAAGCACTAGTTATTTTACAATTAACTATTACATATCTGCACCTGAATACTAGTGTTATTGATTTTATTAGTATCTTTATTGTGTATTCATCTACACTTGTCATTTGTGTAACTGTTCTTGTTTTGTTACTGACTTTATTAGTTCAGCTAGTAGTTTTTGCTGTGGATTAGAAGTACTTAGTTAGCATTCAGAAATTATTTAAAAACTTTTTTTTTTTTTTTTGCTGATCCGAAAAATGATCCGATCCGTGACTCAAAATCCGTGATGTGATCCGAACCGTGAGTTTTGTGATCCGTTGCACCACTAATAAAAGTAGAGCAAACCACTTTTTTGCTCTGACAAAGATTTCAGATCCTATTCACATTGACTTCAGATTCAAAAATTGCATGTCATGCCAGGTTTGACTTCCTTAATGCCAGACCTACATTTCTTCTCCAAACCACCGTATAAATGATAAATAGTATTTCAGTCTTTCTATCATTAATTCAACATGTTACTTGCAGTTTCTTTGTTACTTGTGAAAATTACTAGCAATTTCTGAGAAAAAAATGTTCATACAATACTTTCAGCGTGTGGGAAGATTTGGTTGTTGTCTCTGAAAACTATTGTATGACTTTAGAAAACTGACTACTTTTGTGGTTTATTTGACAGCTGTGGTCACTATGAATGGTAAAACTGATAGTTTACAGATTTTGAACAACAAGACAATGAGTCAAAACTCTTTTTGTCTGAATTATTATTTTAAATCTGCATGGCTATTTTTGCTCAGTTGAAGGATGTTTTTGATCTCTAGTGATTTGCTTTTTGTTGTCCAAAAACAGCTTATAAAATGGGTAGTTCAGTCATTGTTTATTTACCCTCGGGCTGCTATTTTGTAGCCAAATTTTAAAAGATCATTTTTTTTTTTTTTTTTAAATCTTCAGTACAATGACAGTTCATAATGACCAAAACACCATAAAAGTAGAACAAACCCCATTTTTTCTCTGACAAAGATCTCAAATCACATTCATATTGATTTTAGATTCAAAGATGGCACATCATGCTACGGTTGACTTCCTTAACAGCAAACCAACATTGCTTCTCAAAACTGCTGTAAAAAGTAGTTTTTAAATCAGTTTATTGGAGCACATTTTACAAGAAATACTATTTTAGCCTTTCTGCGTTTAATTTAACGTGTTACTCACAGTTCCTTTGCTGCTTGTGAAAATGACTAGCAATTTCAGAGTAAAAATTGTTTCTACATTAAAGTGTGTGAAATGATTTGGTCTTTGTCTCACAAAACTATTGTGTGACTTTAGAAAACACTACTTTTGTGGTTCCTTTGACAGCTGTGGTCACTATGAATAGTAAAAAAGATAGTTCCCTTCCGGGAACTCGAGCCGCGTCAGGAACGCTATGGGGAACGCCATTGGCGGGCCGCACTCTGAACTGTGTATAACAACCAATGAAATGACGGGAGTGACGTCACAGGCGCGGTGACGTCATCGACCGGGAAGTATAAAACGCGTGCGTTTGAAGCCGGCGGCAGCTTTTGTCATTCAGCGAGAGCGCTCTGTGTCTGTGTCTGTCTCGGTCATACTGCTGTTTTTTCGTGCCAGTTTGCACGGCTTTTATTTGAGTAGTATGACCTTTAAAATGCAACCATGGGGGAAAGAAGTGTTACGAAACTAGGCGGTACAAGCAGCCACATAGATAGTGTGTTCCTTCCTGCCAATGCTTCATTGTTGGTGGGGATACACACAGTCTATGTGTGGTCTGCTTGAGTGTAGAGCACGCACAGTCAGCCCTCGAAAAGGCTGACTGCCCACAGTGTGAGCGTAAAAATCTCCACTGCGGGTGCTCCACAGAAGGCTCTCTTCGAGGAGGGAGCCTTCGCCAGCGTTTCTCGCGGGTCTGGCCCCGCTTCCGCCGAGGCGGAGCGGTTGCTGCACTCGCTGAGATCGCGGCTCGATCTATTAGAGGGACTGGAGACGGGTGTTTTAAAAATACCCTATCTCCTCTCCTATCTGATGGATCGGTAAACCTTTTTTCTGGATGAGGAAGCCCGCAATGCGGTTACTTCCCTCCAGGAAAGGTTTTCAACGCTTTCCATATCTTCCTCCAAGGAGGTTGATGTAAGGTGCGTTGTCAAAAGTATTTAACCGCCCCCCCTGATCGCCTCAGTATGATGAGCTGGTGGTTGTGCTGACTGTGCATTAGCTAAATAAGATATGAGCCGCAGAAAAGCAAACGTTTTGCTTCCTGCGGACTAAGTCAGCACTTCCAAACGGAGCTTTCTGTCCTTCCCGATCTACATTGAGTTTTAGATCTGGGAAAAACTAGAAAGTAAAGATGACGCCGCGGGTTGAACAGACGCTATCAGCCTCTGTTCCCCGGTCTAGGCATCATTTCTGAAGGCTCCGTCTTTGCTCTTCAGGCCGCCTAATAAAACTTCAGGCTTGATGAGCAAATGAACACGTGTCGGGGTTCCTGACGGGAAAGATTTAAACCCCAGCCGTGTACCAGCTCTCCACATCAGAGGCGCAGAAACAGAGCGATGCCGCCCGCGTTCCTCCGGCTATGCCTAGAGGACCCGGAAAGCAACGCTCTAAGTCGGGGGCTTCCAAGAAAAAGAAGAGGTTCGACCTGAGGGTCGTCCTCCTATCCAGGAAGTCCTCGCCTAAACGGCCCTGACGGTTGTGGCTCAGGGCCGTTGAGGGCAGCCCCTCGCGAGGGGGTTTGCACCGTACCTCCGGGTGCGGGTTTCAGACCCCTTCGTGGCCCTCAGGAGATGAGTCAGCTAACCCTGCCAGTGTTACAGGGCGCGGCTATCTCCCGCGAACATCCTCTAGCTGTTCCGCCCGGAAACGTAGCGGCCCTGGAGAGTTCGCAGCCCCCGCGGGGGTCTCTCGAAGAGCTAGTTCAGGAGCTTCCTGCCAGCTTGCTGTTACAGGTCTCCGAGTTAGTTCCTCGAGTAAATCCAGACACCAGTCTCGAGAGGCTGGTACCCTAAGTAAACTCTCTGGCAGCGTGGAAACTACTGCCAAATGTTTCAAAGTGGGTCCTGCGTACTGTAGAGAAAGGTTACACTATTCAGTTCGGCGCCAAGCCGACACCTTTCAGCGGGGTAAACCCCGAGCAGGGTCTGGAACAGGAAGTCAGTACAGGAAGTTTCTCAGGCTCGCTTTCAGGGGCAAAGCTCACCAATACAGAGTACTTCCTTTCGGCCTAGCTCTCACCCGAACTTTCACGAAGTGTGTGGATGCTGCTCTGGCTCCTCCGTGATTCCAGGACATCCGCATACTCGACTGGTCGATTCTGGCCAGCTCAGAATAATTAGCGGCTCAACATCGAGGTGTTGTTCTCGCTCTCATGAAAGAATTGGGGTTGAGACTCAACACCAAGAAGGGTGTGATTTCTAAAAATCACTTATCTAGGTGTAGTCTGGGATTCGACCACGATGCAGGCACGAATGTCACCTGCTCGGTTCGAGTCGATCCTTACTGCAGTAAATGCGGTCAAGCTAGGCCCGTCACCCACTGTCTACAGTCCCAAGTACTGTTAGGTCTTATGGCAGCCGCTTCCAACGTGATACCTTTTGGACTGCTGCTTATGAGACCACTTCAGTGGTGGCTCAAACCAGGCGGTTCTCCCCGAGGGGAAACCCATTTCGCAAGATCAAGGTCACGCGGCGCTGCCTACGTGCCTTGGCCATGTGGAAGAAACCCTGGTTTCTCTCTCAGGGTCCGGTTCTGGGAGCTCCTCGTCGCCGCGTCATGCTAGCGACGGACGCATCCCTCACCGGATGGGGAGGCGGTCATGAGTGGCCGCTCAACCCAAGGCCTGTGGAGCAATTCCATCTCTCCTGGCACACAAATCGCCTAGAGATGCTAGCCGTGTTCCACGCCCTGAAGTGTTTCCTTCCAAAAGGTATCCGCTCACGCCCCTTATATAAGCTGGCGTACCGGATTCTCCTATGGTCTTAAGGAAAGACTTCTCTCCCTGAGAGCAGTCCAGTATCTCTGGACGTGGGAGCAGACGTCCTGCCAGGCAGGGGCTGAGGCCCGGGGAATGGATGCTTCACCCAGAGGTGGTGAAGCAGATCTGGAGAACATTTGGCCAGGCACAGGTGGACCTGTTTGCGACTCAAGAGACATCGCACTGTCCCCTCTGGTACTCTCTAGTTCCTCCAGCTCCACTGGGGCTGGATGCCATGGCACAGACGTGGCCGAGGCTGCGTCTGTACGCCTTTCCCCTGATCGCTCTGCTCCCGGGAGTTCTGGAACGGGTCCGTCGGTTTCAAGTGCGGCTGCTACTAGTAGCCCCGTACTGGCCGGCACGAGTATGGTTCTCGGACCTGGTATCTCTCCTAGACGGCTCTCCGTGGGAGATTCCCGTCAGGAGGGACCTCCTGTCTCAGGCTGGGGGCGCAATATGCCACCCCCACCCAGAGAAGTGGAGGTTATGGGTGTGGCCCCTGAGGGGGCACAACTCATAGGAGCGAGTCTCTCAACCGAGGTTGCTGAGACCTTTCTCCAATCCAGAGCTCCCTCTACGAGGAAACTGTATGGCCTTAAGTGGAACTTATTCACGAGATGGTGCCGCGAGCACCACCTGGACCCAGTCAACTGCCCGGTCGGTACAGTTCTGGAGTTCCTATAGTCTCGCCTTTCCGCAGGGCTAGCTCACTCCACCCTGAGGGTTACGTGGCGGCTATAAACGCCTTCCACGCCCCTCTAGGTGGCCTCTCAGTGGGCAAGTACCCCCTGGTCACACGTTTCCTCCACGGTCGGGAGATCGAGGCTTCATCAGGAAGTAATGAAGCATGGAGACTCAGAAGTTGGGACCTCTGGCGACTCGATAGATATCGCAAGGTTCTCTCTGGTTCTCCTTAGTGCCTCCAGGTCCGCCCGGACTGGACGCCATAGTACAGACGTGGCTGAGGCTGCGTCTGTACACATTCTCCCGATCACTGTGCACCCTGGAGTTCTGGAAAGAGCATGCCGGCATCGTCACGGCTAGTCCAACCATGGCCTTGGACCTTCCCTCTCAAGCTGGGGGCGCGGCCTGCTACCCCCACATGGAGAGGTGGAAAGTTATGAGTATGGCCCCTGGGGGGGGCGCAACTCATAGACTAGGGTCTCTCAACCGAGGTTGTTGAGACCCTGCTCCTATCCAGAGCTCCCTTCACGAGGAAACCTTAAGTGACTGTTTGCTTCATGGTGTCACGAACACCATCTAGACCAAGTTACTGCCCGTTGGTACAGTACTGAGTCCTCGCAAACCCACAAAACCAGCTCACTCCATCCTGAGGGTGTTCGTGGCGGCTTATTGGCCTACCACGCCCCTCGTGGTGGCTCGTCGGTATGGTTTCCTCGGTGGTGCACTCAGGTTGAGACCCTGAGGGGTCTCAAGCCTCTATTACCTCCATTCCTGGAGTGCGACCAATGGGAAGTATATCTGTCCAGTATGCGCACTGGGCACATACGGCCACAAAGAAAGCATGTGGCACGTTCAGAGCTATCAGTAGATGGATCACAGATGCCATTCCTACTACTTCCAAGTCCTCTGGTCTCCCAGCTCCATGGGGAGCCAAGACTTACTCCTTCTGAGGCTGCCTGCCTCCAAAAGCTCTGACAGCAGGTGTCCCCCTCCAGGACATCTGCAATGCTGCGGGTTGGTCCTCGCCCCTGACAATTGGTCCTCGCCCCTGACATCCGTCAGGTACTATGAGCTTGACCTCAGAGCCGCTCCAGGCTCGGCTGTACTCTCGGCCTAGTGCGCTAGGCCTAGAGGGTTAGCCACCTCCCTAGCCAGGAGGAGACTTCTCAAGGCGCATTCTTTCTGCGGAAAGAAGAGAAGTCGTTTTCGCCACGACGCTCCTCGTGTGCCCGAGGGCCGAGGAGTGTCCCTGCATCCTCGCGAGCCTGAGGGCCGAGGAGCAGACCTAAAAGCCTCTTGTCCGTGTAATGCTAGACAAAGGCTCATACTCTCGCGTCCCGGTATGCTTACCAGGCCGAGCTTCCGGTCCCTCTTGTTCTGGTTCCCCCCAGACAAAGGACTAAGACTCCTCGTGAGCCCGAGGGCCGAGGAGTACCTCTCGCACTGGCTGGCGAACCAGGCAGAGGTCACGGTTCTCGTGTGCCTGAGGGCCGAGAACTGCACAGCCCTCTTGTCCGCGGAATGCTAGACAATGGCTTAATTCTCCTCGTGTTCTGACGCAGGATGCTATCAGACCGAGTGTACTCCGGTCCCTCTGGTTTCTGGCTTTCCCCAGACCAAGGACTAAGACTCCTCGTCTGCCTTCACAGAAGGCCGAGGAGTGCCTCATGCACTGGCTGGCTACCAGGCGGAGGCCCCTACTGTCTTCCCCGTGAGCCCGAGGGCCGGGGATTGCAGTGCCCTCTTGTCCGCGTAATGCTAGACAATGGCTTATTCCCTCGCGTCCTGGCGGAGCTCCAGGCCGAGCCTTGGATCCCTCTTGTTCTGGCTGAACCCCCAGACAAAGGATCACCCTCTCCTCGTGTGCCCGAGGGCCGAGGAGCCTTGAGGTCAAGCTCACCGTCCTCGTGGGTCTGCGGACCGAGGACTTCCCACACCATCTGTCCGCCGAGTGCTAGACAGTGGTCATTCGGTCCCTCTTGCTCTGGCTAACTCCCAGACAAAGGACTAAGACTCTGCGTGTGCCTGAGGGCCGCGGAGTACCTCTCGTTCTGGCTGGCGACCAGACAGAGGAAGACCTCCATTCCTCGTGTGCCTGCGGGCCGAGGAGCACTCTTGGGGTCGAGTGCACTGTCCTTGTGGGTCTGCGGACCGAGGACTACCTAACACCATCTGTCCGCCGAGTGCTAGACAGTGGTCGTTGCAGTCCCTCTTGTTCTGGCCACTCCCAGACAAAGGACTAAGACTCCTCGTGTGCCCGAGGGCCGAGGAGCACCTCTCGCTCTGGTTGGAGACCAGACAGAGGTAGAACCCCATTCCCCGTGTGCCTGCGGGCCGGGGAGCACTCTTGAGGTCGAGTGCATTGTCCTCCTGGACCAAGGACTACCTACACCATCTGTCCGCCGAGTGCTAGACAGTGGTCATTCGGTCCCTCTTGTTCTGGCTAACCCCCAGACAAAGGACTAAGACTCTGCGTGTGCCTGAGGGCCGCGGAGTACCTCTCGTTCTGGCTGGCGACCAGACAGAGGAAGACTACCATTCCTCGTGTGCCCGAGGGCCGAGGACTACAGGGCCTTCTTGTCCGCGGAATGCTAGACAAGGGCTCTTTCCTTTCCACCCTGGTTGAGCAGACACTCGCAGGGCTCGGAAATTATGGGGGCGTTGGTAGTCTCGTTCCCCATAGCGTTCCTGACGCGGCTCGAGTTCCCGGAAGGGAACGTCTCGGGTTACGTATGTAACCTTAGTTCCCTGAGGGAACGAGACGCCGCGTCTCGGACCATAATTCCCGCACCCTGCGGCGCTCGCTTCATTCCTAAAAAGAGCTGCCGCCGGCTTCAAACGCACGCGTTTTATACTTCCCGGTCGATGACGTCACCGCGCCTGTGACGTCACTCCCGTCATTTCATTGGTTGTTATACACAGTTCAGAGTGCGGCCCGCCAATGGCGTTCCCCATAGCGTTCCTGACGCGGCGTCTCGTTCCCTCAGGGAACTAAGGTTACATACGTAACCCGAGACGTTTACAGGTTTGGAATAAGAGTCAAAATTCAATTTTCTTGTCTGAATTATTCTTTTAAATGTTCATTTGCTCTGTTGAAGGATGTTCTTGATCTCTAGTAATTGGCTTTGTTGTCTAAAATGTAGTTCAGTAGTTCAGTCATTGTTTACTCACCTTCATGCTGCTATTTTCTAGCCAAATTTAAAAGATCTGTTATTTTTTTGAAAAATCTTTAAACACATCTAGTGCAAGGACAGTTCATAATGACCAAAAGACCATAAAAGTAGAACAAATCCCATTTTTGCTCTGATAAAGATCTCACATCTCTTCAATCAAAAATTGCACATCATGCCAGGTTTTTCTTCCTTAACGCTTAACATTGCTTTTCAAAACCACTGTAAAAATGTTTAAAAAAAGTTTTTTTTTCAGTGCTACTTGCAGGTTTTTTTGTATTATTTGTGGAATGTTTTAGCAATTATTGAGTGAAATTTTTTTCAGTGCATGGAAAGATTTAGTTGTTTTTTTCTCTAAAAACTATTGTATTACATCAGAAAACTTGGAATGTTGTGCACAAGTCATATGGACTATGTTTTTGTTACTTTTTGTGACATCTGTGATTACTATAAACTGTACAAACTAATAGTTTACAGGGTTGAAACAAGAAGGGGGTAAATCAAAGGTTCACATTTTTGAGCTATTCTTTAAAACTGTGTTTAAGTTCAACATCAAATTTAAATATAGCCTATTCTTAGCTCATACGTATATGCATTAGATACTGTCATTATTTTCTAGCATGCATGATGCATCTAAAGAATACTTACTCATTGAATAACCGTTGTCCTGAAGATGCACGTTTCAAGTCTTATTGCACAATTTACAACATTTTGGCAAAGAACTGCCAAATTAGACAGAAAAAAAAAGTTTGTTTTGTGTTAAAGATTGCATATTTGTGCAAGTTAAGCCAAAAACTAACTGTTTCAAGTCAGTTTAGCATGATGCAATCATGTTTGAATTAGAAACCTAATACAATTGTGTTAAATCAAAATAAATTAAATTGTTTAAATGAAGTGAACAGCATCAAAAAATCATTTAAAAAAGGATCTTTAATACAAAACAAACTAATTTGGCATTTTTTTTTGTTGCCAAAAACGTATAGTGGTACAATAAGACTTGAAACGTGCAATTTTCTTATATTTATTTTTTTGTTTCCAGACAAAATATTTAAACATTTTTAAATCAAGAAGGATTTTCTAGACAAGTAAAAATTATTGTCTTTAAAAAAATAAATAAATTACTAAATAGCTTACAATTTGGGTAGTTCAGTCATGTTTACTCACCCTCATGCTGCTGTTTTGTAACCAAGTTAGATTTTTTACTTTTTCAAAGAATCTTTAAGCAAATCTAAAAGACCATAAAAGTAGAACAAACCCCATTTTTGCTCTGACAAACATCTGACAAAACCACTGTAAAAAAATCTAGCAATTATTCAGTGAAAATTTTGTCAGTGCATGAGAAAATTGTGTTATTTTTGTCTCTGAAAACTATCGTATGACTTCAGAAAACTTGGAATGTTGTGCACAAGTCATATGGACTATGTTTTATAAATCGAAGTTCACATTTTTGAGCTATTCTGTAAAACTGTGTTTAAGTTCAACATCAAGTTTAAATATAGCCTATTCTATGGACCAGCTCATACGTATATGCATTAGATACTGTCATTATTTTCTAGCATACATGATGCATCTGAAGAACGCTTACTCATTGAATAACTCTGTCCTGAAGATGCTTGTGTTTCCGCTTCAGCCAGTGATTGACTGTGGAGGATGTGATGGTTGTTCGGATGTTACATGTAGTCGGTATCTGTAGTGCCTTAATTACATGTTCAGATTCAAACTGGAGTGTTTTTTTACAGCAGAAGCACAAGATGCTGCAGTATTTTGAGAGTCCATTATGTAGTTACTGTAAATGAATGCTTATCAGGAGCTTTCTTCAACAGTTTAATTGATCCCTTTAGCTACTGTATGAACAATCTCAGAGGAAAACAATTTTGCACAGTTTTTTTTATAACTCAAGAGACCTAATTGAGCTCTAAAGTATTGAATACGTCTCATATTTTTCTCCTAGAATTTCTTAGGAGAAATAAAAGCGTAGAGCTGTTAATGGATGTGAATAGCAGTTCAGAGCGATTGGGGTTTTGGAGGAATTTGATGAAAAATGTTCAGAGTTCAGAGATGTTTGATGATGGTTTTTTGCAGACTTTGGTTTCTTGGGCAAATCCACAGTTTGAATTCTTAGTTTGACGTTTAATTTTTTAAAATATTTTGAGTTGAAGATAACATTTGATCACTTTCAGACCTTGACTTGCAGTGAGTTTTTAATAAAAGTTTAAGCAATATTACGGGTTTGTTTCTACACCCCGTCAGATTCAAGTGACAGCGTGTTGCCTTCAGCAAAAGAGCCAATATGAAACTATTTTCTGCTTGATCCTGGTAACCTTTATTCAACATCATTCTCGAGCTGAAATGCTGTGAAGATCACGTTTAAAAAAACAGCATGACCCCTGAGTGAAATAGGGCAGGAAGCTGCTAGGAAATTAATTTAATCAGTCAAGCAGATGACGCTTTAATTGACATTGTGATCCATCATCAACCTCTCCGTCCTTATCAAAGATAATTGACTTGAAATGCTGCTCAGATGTCAGATTTGTCTTGTAGCTATCTGGATGACTTTTAATATGTGCTTAAAATATTTTGCTCAGTCATCTTTCATTCAACTAATGATGTATTAGCTTGTCTGAAGACATTTTCATCCACTGTACACTGAAATCTGAGAGACTGGTTTTATACTGTAAGTTGATGTGAGCTAGATTTTCTTGATCAGAACAAGAATAACACTGTTACTGGATAAATGCATCAATCAGTCAATCAATGAATTAATCAATCAGTCAATTAGTCAATCAAGCAGCCAGTCAGTCAATATTTGATTATTTGATTATTTATTATTATTTTATTTACACATTAATTTTTTATTTATTTAAACATAAATATTGGGATTTGTTTATTTAAACATCAACGTTTTAATCTATTTATTATTTATTTTTATTTAAACATATCAATGTTTTTTTATTTAAACATCAATATTTGGATTTACTTATTTATTTAAACACATCAATGTTTTTATCTAATTTTTTCCCCCATTTATTTAAACATATCAGCTAGTCAGTCAATCAGTCAGTCAGTTTGTTTTTTAACCAGTGTTTTTACTCATTCATTCATAAATTTTTTTTTAATTTATTTAAACATATCAATGTTTTTTAAACATCAATATCTGGATTTATTTAAATATCAATGTTTTGTTTATTTACTTTTGATTTATGTAAACATATCAGTGTTTGTTTGGATTTATTTATTTAAACATCAATGCTTTTATTATTATTTATTTTTTATATACTTAATGATCAATGTTTTTATTCAAACCTCAATATTTAGATTTATGTATTTAAACCTCGATATTTAGCTTTATTTATTTAAACATCAATATTTGGATTTATTTTTTTTTAAACATCAATGTTTTTTTTAATCTATTTATCACATAGCAATGTTTTAATTATTAATCAACAATATTTGAATTTATTTATTTAAACATCAATGTTTTGATTATTATTTTATTTTTTATTTACTTAAAATTAGCAATGTTTTTATTTAAACCTCAATATTTAGATTTATTCATTTAAACATCAATATTTAGCTTTATTTATTTAAACATCAATATTTAGCTTTATTTATTTAAACATTAATATTTAGCTTTTTTATCTATGTTTATCATATCAATGTTTTTAATTGATCAAAAATATTTTAATTTATTTAAACTAATGTTTTTATTGTTTTTTATTTTTTTATTATTTAAACATAGCAATGTTTTTATTTATTTAAACATCAATATTTGGATTTATTTTTTTAAACATGTTTTTTTATCTATTTATCACATAGCAATGTTTTAATTATTAATCAACAATATTTGAATTTATTTATTTAAACATAAATGTTTTGATTATTATTTTATTTTTTATTTACTTAAAATTAGCAATGTTTTTATTTAAACCTCAATATTTAGATTTATTTATTTAAACATCAATATTTAGATTTATTTAAACATTAATATTCAGCTTTTTTATCTATGTTTATCATATCAATGTTTTTAATTGATCAAAAATATTTTAATTTATTTAAACTAATGTTTTTATTGTTTTTTATTTATTTTTTTTATTTAAACATAGCAATGTTTTTATTTATTTAAACATCAATATTTGGATTTATTTATTTAAACAGCAGTGTTTTGATTTGTTTATTATTTATTTATTTTAACATATCAATGTTTTATTTAAACATCAATTATTGGATTTATTTATTTAATCATCAATGTTTTTTTATCCATTTATTATTTTTAAAAATATATTTAACATATAGATGTTTTTAATTATTTAAACAGTATTTGAATTTATGTATTTATTTAAACATCAATGTTTTGATTATTTTTATTTATTATTTAAACATATCAATGTTTTTATTTATTTAAACATCAATATTTGGATTCATTTATTTAAACATCAGTGCTTTGATTGTTATTATTTATTTATGTAAACATATCAATGTTTTATTTATTTAAACATCAGTATTTGGATTAGTATTTAAATTTATTTTATTTTTTGTTATTTGTAAATTTTAACTTTTTTAAATTTGTGTAACTTGAGTGAACATTTCAGCAGTATTTTTATTTAATACATTTTTTAATAAATATATTTTTTTGTGAACATATATTTATTTGATATTCTTTATTCTTTTGCCATTTTCTCTGTCTCCATGTTTCTGCAGTGTTGCTTGGTGGTTGATGAATTATCATGCATGCTAACTTGTCTCCTTTGGCAAAATTTGTGGTTTTAACATTGAATTAGCATTTAAATTGTTATGACATGCATAATCATTTAACAGGCTGAAATGTGAAGTTTATTTGTTTTATAATTTTTTTTAACCTTTTTTTTATCACCCACTAGATAAAAGTTGTCCTACTGCTATTGAAAAGGCTTATGTTTGCAAGTTTGCATTGGCAAACCACATTTGTTTAGGTGTCATTCATGTCTTTAACATAAACCATGTTGGGAAAATCTTTAAACAAATCCATAATCCTAAGTATGAGTGACAGTAATAGTAATAGTTATATTGTTTATCCGCTTATTTTCCATCCATCTCCTACCTGCGTATTGTGTATCCTCAAACATTTATCTACTGACATCGTTTTTCAAAGGTTTTGCCTATGCGGCGCAGTCTTTTGTTTTAAGCAGCTTTCAAAAGTCTCGCTCAGTTGCACAACCTTTCTGCTCGGTTATCAGGTGGCGCTTCATAGGGCTCACCGGAGAACAGCTTGATTGACAAACACAGCTTAAGTTCATTACACAAACCTTCTCGTCGAGGAATCCCTGCTCTTGGAAAGCAGGCGTTTTTTCCATCCGTCTCGCAAATCGAATAACAGATGGCAGACCTGGGCAATCGCAATTATTCACCAACAAATCAGCAGAGCTCTCTCGTTTATTAACCAAATCAGAGCCAGCAGAAAAGTCACTGCCTGTTCTAGAAAGCAAAGGGACTTGTGGTAATTGACACTGATGATGTTTGATTCGTTGTGTCAGGGAGTTTTGCTTTAAAACTCCTGGAAAGACCTGCTGGGTAAGTTACAGGCTGTGTGATGGTAAAATGTGTATTGTTTGTGCTCGCTTCAATAATTCAGTGCTTTCAATTATTACGTCATCTGCTTCTTGTCAAGCGATTGCTTTCTGTCAGAACGGATTACCTTTGATCACTGGCTTAGCGGTTGCTTTACTTCTAAGTGAACTTAATCCACATATATTGCTTGTTTTGGATTTCTTGAAATGTCTTCGATTTAGGAATCTTTGTCAGTTAGACATAAAGTGTAAACTGACACATTATGATCCTTAAAGGCACAGTTCACTTAAAAATTAAGCTTCTGGCATCATTTATTCACCTTCATGTTGTTTCAAATCTTCCTTTAGAAAGTCATAGAGGTTTAAAACCTGTGGAAGCTCGTTTCCGGCACTGAATAAAAAAAGTAAAGAGGTAATTGCGACAACTTGTCTCACAATTCTAAATTTTTCTCAGAATTGTGAGATAACACTCACAATTGCGAGTTATAAAGTCAGAATTGTAAGATATAAAGTCGCAATTCTGATTTTTTTCATTGCAGTTGTGAGTTTGTATCTCGCAATTCTGACTTTTTATTTTTTATTTTTAGATATCAACTTGCAATTGCGAGTTATAAAGTCCAGCGCTGAGGAGAAAAAAATACTGAAATGTTAACAAAACTGTGAGTTTATATCACGCAATTCTGACTTTTTCTCACAATTGCAAGTTTACATCTTGCAATTCTGACTTTTTTCTTAGAATTATGAGATATAAACACAATTGCGAGTTATAAAGTCAGAATTGTAAGATTTAAAGTCGCAATTCTGACTTTTTTCATTGCAGTTGCGAGTTTGTATCTCGCAATTCTGACTTTTTTTTTTTTAATTTTGAGATATCAACTTGCAATTGTGAGTTATAAAGTCCAGCGCTGAGGAGAAAAAAATACTGAAATGTTAACAAAACTTTGAGTTTATATCACGCAATTCTGAGTTTTTCTCGCAGTTGTGAGTTTACATCTTGCAATTCTGACTTTTTTCTTAGAATTATGAGATATAAACACAATTGCGAGTTATAAAGTCAGAATTGTAAGATATAAAGTCGCAATTCTGATTTTTTTCATTGCAGTTGCGAGTTTGTATCTCGCAATTCTGACTTTTTTTTTTTTTTTAATTTTGAGATACAGTATCAACTTGCAATTGCGAGTTATAAAGTCCAGCGCTGAGGAGAAAAAAATACTGAAATGTTAACAAAACTGTGAGTTTATATCACGCAATTCTGACTTTTTCTCACAATTGCAAGTTTACATCTTGCAATTCTGACTTTTTTCTTAGAATTATGAGATATAAACACAATTGCTAGTTATAAAGTCAGAATTGTGAGATATGAAGTCGCAGTTCTGACTTTTTTCATTGCAATTGCGAGTTTGTATCTCGCAATTCTGACTTTTTTTTTTAAATTTTGAGATATCAACTTGCAATTGCGAGTTATAAAGTCCAGCGCTGAGGAGAAAAAAATACTGAAATGTTAACAAAACTGTGAGTTTATATCACGCAATTCTGACTTTTTCTCGCAGTTGTGAGTTTACATCTTGCAATTCTGACTTTTTTCTTAGAATTATGAGATATAAACACAATTGCGAGTTATAAAGTCAGAATTGTAAGATTTAAAGTCAAAACTGTGGGATATATTGTCACAATTGTGAGAAATAAAGTCAGAATTGTGAGATATGAAGTCGCAGTTCTGACTTTTTTCATTGCAATTGCGAGTTTGTATCTCGCAATTCTGACTTTTTTTTTTAATTTTGAGATATCAACTTGCAATTGCGAGTTATAAAGTCCAGCACTGAGGAGAAAAAAAATACTGAAATGTTAACAAAACTGTGAGTTTATATCACGCAATTCTGAGTTTTTCTCGCAGTTGTGAGTTTACATCTTGCAATTCTGACTTTTTTCTTAGAATTATGAGATATAAACACAATTGCGAGTTATAAAGTCAGAATTGTAAGATTTAAAGTCGCAATTCTGACTTTTTTCATTGCAGTTGCGAGTTTGTATCTCGCAATTCTGACTTTTTTTTTTTTAATTTTGAGATATCAACTTGCAATTGTGAGTTATAAAGTCCAGCACTGAGGAGAAAAAAATACTGAAATTTTAACAAAACTGAGTTTATATCACGCAATTCTGACTTTTTCTCGCAGTTGTGAGTTTACATCTTGTAATTCTGACTTTTTTTTTTTTTTAATTTTGAGATATCAACTTGCAATTGTGAGTTATAAAGTCCAGCACTGAGGAGAAAAAAAATACTGAAATGTTAACAAAACTGTGAGTTTATATCACGCAATTCTGACTTTTTCTCGCAGTTGTGAGTTTACATCTTGCAATTCTGACTTTTTTCTTAGAATTATGAGATATAAACACAATTGCGAGTTATAAAGTCAGAATTGTAAGATTTAAAGTCGCAATTCTGACTTTTTTCATTGCAGTTGCGAGTTTGTATCTCGCAATTCTGACTTTTTTTTTTTTAATTTTGAGATATCAACTTGCAATTGTGAGTTATAAAGTCCAGCGCTGAGGAGAAAAAAATACTGAAATTTTAACAAAACTGAGTTTATATCACGCAATTCTGACTTTTTCTCGCAGTTGTGAGTTTACATCTTGTAATTCTGACTTTTTTTTTTTTTAATTTTGAGATATCAACTTGCAATTGTGAGTTATAAAGTCCAGCACTGAGGAGAAAAAAATACTGAAATTTTAACAAAACTGAGTTTATATCACGCAATTCTGAGTTTTTCTCGCAGTTGTGAGTTTACATCTTGCAATTCTGACTTTTTTCTTAGAATTATGAGATATAAACACAATTGCGAGTTATAAAGTCAGAATTGTAAGATTTAAAGTCGCAATTCTGACTTTTTTCATTGCAGTTGCGAGTTTGTATCTCGCAATTCTGACTTTTTTTTTTTTTAATTTTGAGATATCAACTTGCAATTGTGAGTTATAAAGTCCAGCGCTGAGGAGAAAAAAATACTGAAATTTTAACAAAACTGAGTTTATATCACGCAATTCTGACTTTTTCTCGCAGTTGTGAGTTTACATCTTGTAATTCTGACTTTTTTCTTAGAATTATGAGATATAAACACAATTGCGAGTTATAAAGTCAGAATTGTAAGATTTAAAGTCGCAATTCTGACTTTTTTCATTGCAATTGCGAGTTTGTATCTCGCAATTCTGACTTTTTTTTTTAATTTTGAGATATCAACTTGCAATTGCGAGTTATAAAGTCCAGCGCTGAGGAGAAAAAAATACTGAAATGTTAACAAAACTGTGAGTTTATATCACGCAATTCTGACTTTTTCTCGCAGTTGTGAGTTTACATCTTGCAATTCTGACTTTTTTCTTAGAATTATGAGATATAAACACAATTGCGAGTTATAAAGTCAGAATTGTAAGATTTAAAGTCGCAATTCTGACTTTTTTCATTGCAGTTGCGAGTTTGTATCTCGCAATTCTGACTTTTTTTTTTAATTTTGAGATATCAACTTGCAATTGCGAGTTATAAAGTCCAGCACTGAGGAGAAAAAAAATACTGAAATGTTAACAAAACTGTGAGTTTATATCACACAATTCTGACTTTTTCTCGCAGTTGTGAGTTTACATCTCGCAATTCTGACTTTTTTCTCAGAATTGTGAGATATAAACTCACAATTGCTAGTTATAAAGTCAGAATTGTAAGATATAAAGTCAAAACTGTGGGATATATTGTCACAATTGTGAGAAATAAAGTCAGATTTGTGAGATATAAACTCGCAACTGAGAATTATAAAGTTCAGTTCTGGGGAGAAAAAAAAAAGAGTATGTTCACATAATTGCTAACTTCTTTCTCAGAATTGCGCCATATAAACTCGCCATTCTGACTTTTTCTTGCAATTGCGAGTTTACATTTTGAAATTCTGACTTTTTTCTCAGAATTGCGAGTTATAAAGTCAGAATTGTGAGATATAAAGTCAGATTTGTGGGATATAAACTCGCAATTGCGAGTTATAAAATCCAGTACTGAGTAGAAAAAAAAATACTGATATGTTAACAGAATTGTGAGTTTACATCTCGCAATTCTAACAAAATTGTTAGATATAAACTCAATTGTGAGTTATAAAGTCAGAATTATGAGATATAAAGTAAGAATTGCGGGATATAATCTCACAATTGTGAATTATAAAGTCCAGTACTGGGGAGAAATAAAAACACTGATATGTTCACATAATTTCAAGCTTATATCACACAATTTTTACTTTTTTTCTCGCAATTGCAAGTTTAGATCAAACAATTCTGACTTTTTTCTTGCAATTGCAAGTTTGTATCTCACAATTATGACTTAACAATTGCAAGTTTATTTCTCAGAATTGCGAGATATAGTCACAATTCTGACTTTCTAACTCACAATTGCAACTTTTTATCCCACAATTATGACTTTTTTCTTGCAATTGCGAGAAATATCGTGCAATTCTGACTTTATTTCTCCGAATATAACTCACAATTGTGACTTTTTATCTCACAGTTGACTTTTTTCTTGCAATTGCAAGTTTATGTCATGCAATACTGACTTTATTTCTCAGAATTTGCCAGAATATACTTGCAATTCTAACTTTAGAACTCGCGATTCTGAGAAAAAAGTCAGAATTGTGAGTTTATATCATGCAATTCTGACTTTTGCAATTGCTAGTTTATATCAATCATCATGTATCATGCTTTTTTAAGAATAAAAGTCAGAATTTTGCTTTCAGGCTTTCATTTAAAAAACACCTGAGGGTGAGTAAATGATGATAGAAATCTCGTTTAGTGCCTTAATGACAAAACAAACTATCAATGCAAGTGGCATCTGCTATTAAATGATGCATGCAATGGCTTTCAAAGTGATTTTTTTTTTTTTTTTTTTTTGTAGATTCGTCAAGTTAAGTTCAAACAGGTGTCCAAGCAAATAACCACATGCACCGGATTAATTATGAACATGTTCCACTAACTAGAAAGTAGGTTTTTGGATGTCAAAAAAAGAAAAGCCAGCTCCCCAGTCAAGTCAGTGATTTAAAAAGCTGCGTTGTTTTATGAATTGACCTCCTAAGGAAAGTCCAAAGCCCCTTAATGTCACATTTAATGACCAGGAACAAATTTAAGTGAGCTTTACTTAAAAAACCAAGCACATATTTAATGTCTACAGTGCTTATTTCCCAGTAGAAATGGGGTCATGAGTTGGAAAAAAGGAAAGATTTAGGAATTGATTTAATTTTGCAACCACTTAATTTTGATTACGTTTGTACGTGCATTGAAAGGACAGCATTTTTTAGTTTCCAGAGACTGCTTGTGTCTTCACTTCGAACACTTTTTATACTATTGTTATACTATTCTTTAATCATTTAAAATTCTAGCCTGCTTTCAAGCCTGAATTTTTTTTATCTGAAGTATTTTTTCATTGAAAAGGTTTAGACAAACCTTTGAATCTAAAAAAAGGTTTGCATATGTGTTTTTGGTGAGTAATTTATATCATGATTTTATGGCTCATATACAGTAGCATGCTGTAGGAGAATATGGAGCTCAGTTTTATTCAGAGGCTCAAACTGAGCGAACATATGCAATTTGGTGCACATGTTTTTTTTATATGGCCAAAAAGTAACATTAAAAGCTGTTTTTTTAATTATACTAAAATAACTTTTACTTGCTAAAAAGTAAAAGTTGCAGATTGTGTGCAACAGTTTTTTCAGCAAAGTTTTGATCATGTTGATTATTTAGAAATGTGTGATTTACTGCATAGAAATGTGTGATATATATAAAACAGTAGGTTTTATAGATTTAAATACACTATTTTTGTTTGTTACACTGTTTTTTATGCCGGTCAACTTCATTTGCATCATGCAAAAGTTTTCAGTGACTGATGCTTTCGAGGAAAAATACTCTATTTGCACTCAGCCATGATTAATTTATCTCATCTTTTCTGTATTCATGTGTAAAACTTGAGGGAGTGCACTTATAAGCGTCCAAGCACTTTTTGAAGTACTGTACATAGTTGTTTTTGATCAGTAAAATTAAGATGAAAACATTGTAAAGTAAAAAAAAAAACAGTTGTTTGGTTGCTAAGTCGAAGGTTTGCCCTTTCCTTTGGCTTCAAAGGGCCATCTCCTCTGCTTTGATCAACCTGACTCATGTTGAGATCCCAGTTCCCTCATCCACCGACTAGCTTTGCTACAAATCAATACTGGCTTTCGATTGCAACTTACAGTGCGGCTGATAGTTTGTTTTCAGTTGTAATGAACAGTCTTAAACAAGAGCGTGGGTCCGTCTGAGATGACCCTCAGCTGGGTGCGACGGCTCTTATGACAGAAATGATTGATCCGCAGCCATGTCTATTGGTTTCTCTGCTTGTTAACATAGTGCAGGTCTAGAGGGCTAGTGATTGTGGATCTGATTTCAACCTGTTATTCTTCAAATCAAGGACTAGATGCTGTCAGAGATGAAGTGTGTTATTAGTGGCACTGAATAGCACTGCAAGTGTAATGACTGTTTTCAAATAGGTTTCCTGAGCACTTGATTGGATGAACAGATTATCTATCTATCTATCTATCTATCTATCTATCTATCTATCTATCTATCTATCTATCTATCTATCTATCTATCTATCTATCTATCTATCTATCTATCTATCTATCTATCTATCTATCTATCTATCTATCTATCTATCTATCTATCTATCTATCTATCTATTTATCATTTTGTCTATTCTATTGTTTTATCTATCGTTATGTCTATCTTTCTGTATAACTCTATCTATATAACTATCTATCTATCGTCCTATCATTCTGTCTTCTATATTCTTTATTTCTATCTATCTGTCTGTCTGTCTGTCTGTCTGTCTGTCTGTCTGTCTGTCTGTCTGTCTGTCATTTTGTCTATTCTATTGTTTTATCTATCGTTATGTCTATCTTTCTGTATAACTCTATCTATATAACTATCTATCTATCGTCCTATCATTCTGTCTTCTATATTCTTTATTTCTATCTATCTATCTATCTATCTATCTATCTATCTATCTATCTATCTATCTATCTATCTATCTATCTATCTATCTATCTATCTATCTATCTATCTATCTATCTATCTATCTATCTATCTGTCTGTCTGTCTGTCTGTCATCTATCATTCTATCATTTTGTCTATTCTATTGTTTTATCTATCGTTATGTCTATCTTTCTGTATAACTCTATCTATATAACTATCTATCTATCGTCCTATCATTCTGTCTTCTATATTCTTTATTTCTATCTATCTATCTATCTATCTATCTATCTATCTATCTATCTATCTATCTATCTATCTATCTATCTATCTATCTATCTATCTGTCTATCTGTCTATCTGTCTGTCTGTCTGTCTGTCTGTCTGTCTGTCTGTCTGTATAACTACCTATCTATCGTTCTGTCATTCTATCTTCTATATTCAATATATCTATCTATCTATCTATCTATCTATCTATCTATCTATCTATCTATCTATCTATCTATCTATCTATCTATCTATCTATCTATCTATCTATCTATCTATCTATCTATCTGTCTGTCTGTCTGTCTGTCTGTCTGTCTGTCTGTCTGTCTGTCTGTCTGTCTGTCTGTCTGTCTGTCTGTCTGTCTGTCTGTCTGTCTGTCTGTCTGTCTGTCTGTCTGTCTGTCTGTCTGTCTGTCTGTCTGTCTGTCTGTCTGTCTGTCTGTCTGTCTGTCTGTCTGTCTGTCTGTCTGTCATCTATCATTCTATCATTTTGTCTATTCTATTGTTTTATCTATCGTTATGTCTATCTTTCTGTATAACTCTATCTATATAACTATCTATCTATCGTCCTATCATTCTGTCTTCTATATTCTTTATTTCTATCTATCTATCTATCTATCTATCTATCTATCTATCTATCTATCTATCTATCTATCTATCTATCTATCTATCTATCTATCTATCTATCTATCTATCTATCTATCTATCTATCTATCTATCTATCTATCGATTGTTCTATCATTCTGTCTAACATTCTATCGTTCAATATGTTCTATTTATCTATCTATCATCTGTCTGTCTGTCTGTCTATCTGTCTATCATTCTATCATTCTCTCATTTTGTCTATTCTATCTATCTATCTGTCTATCTATCTATCTATCTGTCTATCTGTCTGTCTGTCTGTCTGTCTGTTGTTATTTGCTTGTTGTTCATTTCTCAACTTGACATATGTTGTCACTATGAATTCAACTGTAAAGGCAATAGCTGCATGCAGATTCCAGTGTTCCATACAGTAGAGTCATTTGCTCCTAAGATATTTCTTTATTCATGAGCCAAACAGATTTATAATGTTCCCCTCTATTTCTCAGCTCATTCCAAGCTAAACCTTTCCTTTTAAACTTATAGTGTTGTTTAAAATGAATCAGGACCAATGAATCAAGCCTGTTCTGCCTTAGTGGCCAGTGTTTGTGCATCCAATCACTTCACACTGAATCACAGAGCAACAGTGACCTTTTGGAAGCCCAAACCTACTTTCTCATCTGTCTGCATGCATATTCCTTCATATCTTACAGACGGAAAACCCTAAGAGGAAGCCGTGCCTTACGAGCCTTCAGAGCTTGTCAACTCCGATTCTTCTCTGGCCATCTGGTTATGTGTGAAGAAATAAGATTGAGGTGTATTGTCATCTCTGTTCTGCCTCTCCAGTGGCAAAACAAATTGATTGAGCCCTCGTAGGTCTGTACGGTGTCTGGCGGGTGGAGACGACGTGTTAAAATCGCCACAGGAGCAGCTGGGTCCCGTCTTTGGCTCGCATTCTTATTTGAATGAGATTTATGTGTTTAGATGTTGATTCGTATGACTGACCTATTTTCTCTGCTCGCTGATCGCAGCGTGATGTTAATGCTGTTTCTCGTATCAATTTATAGCGGGCGGCGGCAGGCGCGTCGCCATCACGGTGTCAGCGGTCACCCCTGGGAGGGCAGCGTATAATCAGAGTGATTGGTGGATGAGACGAGATTTCCCGCTGTGAAAGTAAAGCAGAATGAGGAGCGCAGATAAATTATCTAAATGAATTTTGAGGCGATGTGATCGTGCGTGATGGAGCGTGAGATGCGTCTTGGGGCGGTGCCTTTTCAAAGTGGTTTTGAAGCAAGTTTACATTGATCTCTAATGGATTCTGTTCCAGAAAGGTCTATTTCTGCAGCTGCCATTTCATGCCATTTGCTGGGTCAAAGATTAGACTGCCGTAACCCTCTGTGCAAACTGTAAGAAAGCGATTGCAGCACACGATAGAAAACTTTCAGAAGTGATTAACACGCACATTTGATGTGAAGGGAGTCCGTTGTTGTGGCAAATATTTTAAAAAATTTCAGCACAGTTCTTCAGACTCCATTCATTCCACAAAATCCACATTTTGGGTGTGGGTTAAAAGCGTTACACATGGATGTAATATCTATTGAGATTAAATGCTCCTCAGTTTTTTTTAATTGAGTGGATTTTAGATACAAGATCTCCAAAATTTTTATTTTGAAGTTGCATGATTTTAAAACAATATTTTACAATAACTAGGCAAATTGAATTTTAGCATAAATTGTTAACAATTTTTTATTTTTGTTCTTTAAAATTTATATTTTTTTAAAAGCCAGGACCACCAACATTACTTTTTTTTTCATTTTATTTTAATGTTTTTTTGTTTTAGTTTTAGTTTAGTTTTTGTTTTCTTGTGTTATATGTTTTGTTTTGTTTTTGTTAGTTTTAGTTTATTTTAGTTGTGTTTTTTGTTTATTTATTTTATTCTACTTTGGGTTTTGTTTTGTTGTGGTTTTTTGTTTTGTTTTAGTTTTTGTCTTGAAGTTGCATGATTTTAAAACAATATTTTACAATACCTAGGCTAATTGTATTTATTAGGCATAATTTATCAATTAATTTGTTTGTTTGTATGCGTACAGTATTTTGTATTCTTTGAAATACCTGGGGCCTCATTTATAAAACTTTCTTACGCACTGATTTGATCTTAGAGTGTTCGTACGATCAAATCCACGTCAAAGTACAGATTTATAAAAAACGTCTTTGACGTGGAAAAGTACTTATCTCCACGTCAGATTCCAGCTTGGCGTACGACCGTTTCCTTGTGGTAATGCCTGGTATTGCAGATAGTTCAGCCTCACTATAATTTGATTTCTTGCGCTCCTTTTTACTTGCCATTGTCACAGAGTTTTTGCTTTAGGAATGAGCTCATTTTATATGTTAATTAATTAAGTAGGGGCGTTTCGACGGCGGAACATTCAGCTGCACACAATTCCACGATCATTTGTGATTTATAACCGAGTGACTGGCGTACGCATGGATTTCGTGGTACGTTCGTTTCTCTGAATCGCTCTTACGATCAAATCAGAAAAGTTCTTAGATAAAATCAAGGATGGTTTCTACGCAAGTCTTTATAAATGAGGCCCCAGGACCGATAACAGTGGTGTTTGTTGTGTTTTTATTTATTTTTTATTTTAGTTTATTCTACTTTGGGCTTTGTTCTAGTTTTTTTGTTTGTTTGGGGCGGCGTCTTTTCAAAGTGGTTTTGAAGCAAGTTTACATTGATTTCTAATGGATTCTGTTCCAGAAAGGTCTATTTCTGCAGCTGTTTCATGCCATTTGCTGGGTTAAAGATTAGACTGCCCGTAACCCTCTGAGCAAACTGTAAGAAAGCGATTGCAGCACACGATAGAAATCTTTCAGAAGTGATTAACACGCACATTTGATGTGAAGGTAGTTGTTGTGCCAAACATTTTAACAATTTTCAGTGCAGTTCTTGCGACTCCATTCATTCCACAAAATCCCAAAATGGATGTCATACTGTATGTATTGGGATTAAATGCCCTTCAGTTGTTTTCAGTTGAGTGGATTTTAAATACAAGTTCCCCAGTACTTTTGTTTTGAAGTTGCATGATTATAGAACAATATTTTACAATATCTAGGCTATTTTTATTTATTTGCTATAATTTTGAATTAATTATTTGTTTGTGTGTGTATTTTGTATTCTTTAAAATTGTTGACCATTTAAAAGCCAAGACCGCCAACAGTGGTCCCTTAATTTGGCAAGACATCGTTTTACATTGTATTTTCATTTTGTTGTGTTTTAGTGTTTTAGTTTAGTTTATTTTACTTAACGTTTTATTTTAGTTTTTTTAGTTAACTTTTTTGTGTTGTTATATCTTTTGGTTTTTGTTTATTTTACTTGAGATTTGTTTTCTTGCTTTGTTTTGTTTTTGTTTTGTTTTTGCTTATTTTAGTTTATTTTACTTTAGGTTTTGTTGTGTTGTGCTGTTTTATTTTAGTTTTTTTGTTTGTGGTGTTGTATTTTTGTTTTGTTTTGTTTTTTTATTTCAGTTTTTTTCAGTTGTTTTGTTTTTGGTAATGTTAGTGTAATTTTATTTTGTGTCTTGTTTATTTTGCTTTAGGTTTGTTTTGTGGTGTTTTATTGTTTGTTGTATTTTATTTTTTGTTGTTTTTTGTGTTGTTAATTTAGTTTTTGTTTATTTTAGTTTATTTTACATTGTTTTTTTGTTGTGTTTTGTTTTATTTTTGTTTTATTTTAATTTTTTACTTTTGTAAACTTGTGTTTTGTTTTGTTTTAGTTGTTTATTTTACTTAAGGTTTTGTTTTATTTTTAGTTTATTTTAGTTTATTTTACTTTAGTTGTGTTTTTTGTTTTGTTTTAGATTTTTGTTTAGTTTTGTGTGTTGTTACATGTTTTTTTGTTTAGTTTATTTTAGTTTACTTTTTAGTTTTGTTTTGTTGTGTTTTTTGTTTTATGTTTTTGTTTTACTTTAGTTAATTTTACTTCAGGTTTTGTTTTGTTCAGGCTTTTTTTGGTTTAGGTTTTGTGTTTTATTTATTTTTTGTTTATTTTAGTTTATATTACTTTAGGTTTTGTTTTGTTGTTTTTGATTGTTTAAGTTTTTTCATTTAGTTTTTCTTTGGTTTAAAACATTTTTGTAATTAGCTTGTGTTATTACGTGTTGGACAATTCTCAAATACTGATGCAGCCAATAATGAGGATTTTTTGAGAGCATTAATTAAAATCCTCATAAAAAAAAAATCAAATCAAGTGTTTTTCAATTCATTACTTGTACTATTTATTCAGAATAAGCACTGATAATGATGATTTTATTAGCAAATACTTATGTTGTTTACTTGTCAAAACAAAGAAAACATAAAAAGGGTCTTACCAGTTGCCCTTAAGGCATACTTGATGTCAGTAATTGCTTTTTAACATTAAATGGAGCCTTTTTATCCTCATTTACAAACATGTTGTTTAATAAAAGTATTGAGTTTGAGTATTGCTCTTAATACTGTAGTACTCATTTCAGAAAAGTAAATAAGTTGTCCATGTCTACAAGATATGAGTTTTGTGCTCAGCCTTTAAAACCGAATGGCAGATGTCTGCGCAAAGGGCTTAACGACGCTTCAGAAATAACCCTCAATTCTAAGAGTCTATCTTATGCTTTCTCTGTCTAGACTAAAGACGGTCAAGGACCGAAATCACCTCGTGATGTGACACTGATAATGGAGACAAAGGCTGATTTTGGTCATGATTGCCTCCAATTGCAGCTGCCTGAAGAAATTAATGGTTTAGCGTTATCCAGGCAGAATGACTCTTTCCACCACAGCTGCATAGATGTTACAGCCCCCCGCTGAAGCACTCGCAGATGAACATCCTAAAATGGAGCGTTCCACCCCGGTGTTCAGATTGGATGATTGTGGGAATTAATTCTATTGAATTCTATGTTAATACACCAAGAGTATGTAAGTACAACATCACATACAGGTAGTATATTTTAATAACTTATTATTATTTTTAACTAAATGTTAAGCTTCAGTAATGACAATAAGCCATTCTATTAAGGGCATTACATCTGTTAATCATTGCCTTTTTTGACTTTGCTTTATTGCAACATGTGGCTTGTGAATAGTATTTTTACTGTTTTCTCATTTAGATCTCATTGAAGTTTTTTTAAAATGTGTCAATAAAACTGCCTTGAATTTTGGCAAGACACAGTTTTTTGTTTTGTTTTACTATTATTTTTTTTAATGTATTTTTATTTTTTGTTTTGTGTGCTGTATTTTTGTTTTATTTTGTATTTTCCTTTTAATTACTTGTGGGCATTTTTGTTTTGTTTGCTATTTGTTTTATTTTATTTTGTTTTTATTTATTTTAGGTTTTGCTTTTTTAGTTTCTGTTTTGTTGTGGTTCTTTTTGTTTGTTTAGTTTTGTTGTTTGATTAGTTGTGTTTTTTGTTTAGTTTTTGTTTTGTTTGACTTTAGAGTTTTTTTATGCAGACCTGAGTCTGATAAAACATTGTAAAAATTTGGCAAGACTCTTTCTTTTTTGTTTTGTTTCAGTTTTATTTTCTTTTATTTTAGTTTTTTTGTTGTGCTATTTTTTTATTTATTTTTTTTAGTTTTTGTTTTGTAGTGCTATATTTTTGTTTAATTTTGTTTTGTTTTTGTTTTAGTTTTTGCTTTTTTAATATTTTTTATGTTTATTCTATTTTAGTTTTTGATTACTTGTGGGCTTTGTTTTGTTTTTGTTTGTATTTTTGTTTTTATTTTAATATTTGCTTTTTTATATATTTTTAATGGTTTTTATTGTAGATTACTTGTGGGCTTTTTTGTTTTGTTGTACTATATTATTGTTTTATTTTTATTTTCATTTTTTTTAGTTTTTGCTTTTTTAAATATTATGTTTATGATGTTTTATTTTAGTTTTTGATTACTTGCGGGTTTTTTTGTTTAGTTTTTGTATTGTTGTGCTTTATTTTTGTTTTGTTTTGTTTGGCTTTAGAGCTTTTGTTGCAGACTGAGTCTGATAAAAACAATGTAAAAATTTGGCAAGACACTGATTTCTTTTTGTTGTTGTTTTGTTTTAGTTTTTTGTTGTGCTATATTTTTGTATTGTGTTTAGAATTTTTTTTGTTTCATTTAGTTTATTTTAGTTTTAGTTTTTTTATTTAATTTTTTCTAATCAAGTTTAGTTTTTATTTAGTTTTATTTAGTGTTTTTTGTTTAGTTTCTGTTTTGTTTTGCTATACATACATATATATATATATATATATATATATATATATATATATATACACACACACACACATATATATATATATATACACACACATATAAACATATATATTTATATATATATATATACATATATATATATATATATATATATATATGTATATATATATATATATATGTTTATATGTGTGTGTATATATATATATATATATATATATATATATGTGTGTGTATATATATATATATATATATATATATGTATGTGTATATATATATATATATATATATATATATGTATGTATATGTATATATATATGTTTGTATGTTTGTTCTTGTAGTATAATACATTGCAGAGCACTCTAATGTACTTTCAACAACATTTTAGTAACTTTAAATGCATTTGCTACTAAAGCCTTAAAACTTCATTGATAATATACAGCATATACTGTAAACTGCACAGCATCTCTCGTTTTATCTTTGATGTAGTTTCTAGAAGGTTTTCAAATACCACACTATGACATAACCTAACTGCAATCGAATTGTGAAGTTATGAAAACGTTTTGTACTTGCTGAGATTGTCTCATGTTTTTTTTAATTAGCCATAAAAGCTTTGTGATAAAAGAGATTGGGCATTTGCAGGATTTGCAAAAGACTTTGGTGCTGTCTGTAAATGTTTGTTTGATGTTGAGCCTCTGGGCAGAAACCAATGGATTCGTGGCTTTTTGAACACGCTTTTCTGTATTTTCCAAGTCATTTTGAGAGCCGCATATAATGCAATAGTGATGCAACAGACACGGTCCTGTCTTTTCTTTTTCATCGCTTTATAATCAACCTTTTCAAAATAGATTGCACTGCTTCTAGTTGCTGATTTGATACGTGTTTCATCAATGCAACAATAGCAACAACTATGACAACCTGTTTCCATAGCAGATGTTATTTTTAAGATGGTATCTATCATCATGCAATTTTATATTGAGATATTGCGATACTAGAATTGTATGATCCTTGTTAAAATCTATTCATTGGTGCATTCATATCAGGCCGTTATGTCCTAATGAAGGAAGCTGCTGTTGTTGTGTGTCATTTCTAACAATAGCCTTTAGCCATGATTATTTGCAGTATTACACTGCCTCTTTTACCTTATTGCTTAATTCGATCCAAATTTTAACGACAGGGCCTTTAGAGACAAAACCCCGCATGCTTTAGTATTTCACAGATTTTTGTTTGTAGGAAACAGCTAGAAGCCAATTAGTATGCTTTTTCTCTAATTGTTGCATTATTTGGAATTGATCATGATTCTCTCCAATGCAAATGTGATTTTTATGTCCCTATAGATGGAATTAGTTTAGTGTGGCTAAATTGAAAAATCAATTTAGTGATCAACATGAATTCTGTGTGTTGCGTTAGTGAATCTCACAAACCTGACCGGATTTTTACTCAAAAATCCCTTAGGAAAAAGTACATTATGTTTTGCTTGATTAACATGCATGCTAATCCCTCCTTATTCTCATAACGTTAATGAGATAATAATGACATATTTAAATGATGTAAATTATTTATACATCCTAGTGTAGTATTTGCTGTATAGCATTCAGATCAGGCTGATTTAGCCTTAATTAAAACATTATTGTATTGTATTATTTATTGCACATAATAAAAATCCTCCACACTTCCATAGCTTACAAAAACAATCTATATATTGCAATGTTTGAGTCACAGCCTGCATAAGGTATTGCATAACTGCAGTGTTGCAATATAATGACTGTTTTTCCAAGCTACAGTAGCTAGTGTGTGGGATTTTTCTTGAGACTTTTCTTTTTATGATGTTTCAATGTCATGTGCACCTGTCTGTAATCATTCAGGTTTATGAGTATTTATTTTCTTAAAAATTCCTGTTATACTGTTGCAATAATGTTCCAGTGACAAGCAGTTTGTGCTCAAAAAGTGAAAATGCAAATAGGCCAATGAGATTTCAGAGTGGGCGGGGTTATTAGGAATGATGCGATATAAATAAAAACCAAATAGGTGACAAAATATCCTGCAGTTTTAGCTGGCTGGGTTCAAACACTCATTTACATAAAAGTGTTGCAGTAATGACAATCTAATGAGAATCCTAATCAAAAGAAAGATTTGGATGCATCATACTAATGAGAATTTTGAAGGAAATGTTTTAAACTGTCATTAAGAAAAATTTTAGAAACTGTCTATTTTCTTCATGCATTCTTGAAGCATTTCTCTTTGCTTTTCTTTTGAGGTGAGGGTGGATGTGTGGAGTGATTGTGTCAGATCTGTGATGGGTGGCTATGAGTCAATGCAGGCCTTTCCCTTCTGAATTCATTCTCCTTGCCTTCCTGGCTGCGTAGAGTGAAGAAAAAAAAAGATGGGAGAGGAAAGATCCTTGATCTCAGGGAGTCTGCAAAGCTAATTACGCCTTAAGGGAAGCGGAAGGGGATAAATGGAAAAGCTCAATTAATGCTGGTTGTCATTACCAGTCTATTTGCTCAGGTTGACGCATAAAAAGCCCTACTAATTTGTGTGTAGCAGGTGGTAGATGCACACCCACGATGGCGGACGGCTTGACATATGAGGAACGGTCATTAAAACGAGACTCCTAACGTCTCCGAGAGCAGCCACATGACGATGGTGACTCAAACATTCGCACAGTTATAGTAATTCATGTCACAGCCGAACCATTATGGGCATCAGCACGCAAACTGGCATGATTTGACTAATGTGATTGTGATGTCAGATGTCACCAGTTGTTTTTCTTTTTCAGAGTGTTGAGAAATGTTTTCGCTGCTGTATTAAGCTCAGAGAGGAATACTAACTAGCTATACAAACAGCTCCCAGAGGATAATTGCATTGCTTGGAGATTGTTCTGTCATAACTCAGAAGACTTCTAATGTGAAATCTAGTTCACAAATCATTTTACGTCCCTAATTTGGTGTATTTCACAGTTAAGATGAGCATGTGAGAAATAATTGATTTTTGTGCGTCAGAAGTTGATTCAATTGGGAAAACTGGCCATAACGTTTCAATAAACTGGGACGTATCCAATGCATTTTAATGGAATTTTCTAAGTAACCAAAGTTTAATGAAAGGCTCATTTCTGATGGATAACATTAATCATCTTACCTTCATTAGAATCAAAGATCCTTGGAAAAATTTCAATACAGACATAAAACCAGTTCCAAGACATTTGTGTTTTTTATTTCTTTTTGTCAGTTGTGGCAGAGCCATATTTTCTTCTTTCTCTTTCTGTATTGCTCATAAATTCTGTCATAACTCAGAAGTCATTTTACTTCCATAATTTGGTGTATTTCACAGTTAACCCAAGTATGTGAGAAATAATCGATTTTTGTGCATCAAAAGTTGATTCGATTGGGAAAACTGGCCATAATGTTTCAATAAACTGAGAAGTCTCCAATGCATTCCAATGAAACGTTCCAATGAAATCTTGTCTGAGCAGCAACAGTAACCAAAGAGGGCAGAGTTGAATGAAAAGTCAATTTCTAATGGATAAAATCAGTCATCTTACTTTCAATAGAATCAAAGATCATTTGGGAATATGTCAATACAGACATAAAACCAGTTCCAAATGTTTTATTTTGACTTGCAAGACATTTGTGTTTTTTATTTCTTTTTGAAGGTTGTGGCAGAGACATATTTTCTTCTTTCTCTCTCTGATTTGCTCAGAAATTCTGTCATAACTCAGAAGTCATTTTACTTCCATAATTTGGTGCATTTCACAGTTGTCCCAAGTATGTGAGGAAATAATTGATTTTTGTGCATCAAAAGTTGATTCGATTGGGAAAACTGGCCATAATGTTCCAATAAACTGAGAAGTCTCCAATGCATTCCAATGAAACGTTCCAATGAAATCCTGTCTGAGCAGCACAGTAACCAAAGAGGGCAGAGTTGAATGAAAAGTCAATTTCTAATGGATAAAATCAGTCATCTTACTTTCAATAGAATCAAAGATCATTTGGGAATATGTCAATACAGACATAAAACCAGTTCCAAATGTTTTATTTTGACTTGCAAGACATTTGTGTTTTTTATTTCTTTTTGAAGGTTGTGGCAGAGCCATATTTTCTTCTTTCTCTTTCTGTATTGCTCTAGCCTGGCGAGCCAGACTTACATCAAGATGTTTAGTCTGGAAACTCTCCATAGACGCGGCTTACTCCGAGGGGCGGGATAAACGGTTGTCTCTCAAAATCCCTATGCACGCAATAGGATAGCGCTTCAACCAATCAGAGCAACGAAGAAGGTGACGTAGTAATTGGTATATTAAGCTTTTTCCGTATCCAGTCGGCAAAACTCCAAACACATCTTCCTTTTTTAAAAATGACTTAAGTGCCGTTCTTTGCTCGTTTCTTAAAGAAAAACTTAACTCCAAGTCCTCCAGAGTCGCGGCCAAAGCCGATTCGAAAGACCGCTGTTCGACAGCTGCAGCCGCCATTCTTTGTTTTTCAAGTGGCAGCCGTCGCAACTCTGTTGTCATATGTTAAGCCCGCCCCGCCTACTCTATACGCGTTGTGATTGGCCTGACCCAATTTGGGTTTTTGCAGCTAGAAGGTCTATTGAGAGTGTCTAGACCCACCTGGCTGCAAAATAATTTTTGCTGCCGCTAGGGTGCGTCTAGATTTCTAGGCTAGTATTGCTCAGAAATTCTGTCATAACTCAGAAGTCATTTTACTTCCATAATTTGGTGTATTTCACAGTTAACCCAAGTATGTGAGAAATAATCGATTTTTGTGCATCAAAAGTTGATTCGATTGGGAAAACTGGCCATAATGTTTCAATAAACTGAGAAGTCTCCAATGCATTCCAATGAAACGTTCCAATGAAATCTTGTCTGAGCAGCACAGTAACCAAAGAGGGCAGAGTTGAATGAAAAGTCAATTTCTAATGGATAAAATCAGTCATCTTACTTTCAATAGAATCAAAGATCATTTGGGAATATGTCAATACAGACATAAAACCAGTTCCAAATGTTTTATTTTGACTTGCAAGACATTTGTGTTTTTTATTTCTTTTTGAAGGTTGTGGCAGAGACATATTTTCTTCTTTCTCTTTCTGTATTGCTCAGAAATTCTGTCATAACTCAGAAGCCTGAGAAGTGTACACTTCTCAGACCATTTTACTTCAATAATTTGATGTATTTCACAGTAAAACAGAATGTGTGAGAAAAGATTGATCTTTATGGATCAGAAATTGGTTTGATTGTGAAAATATCTAGTGCTTTTTAGTGAAATGTTTTGTAAAACATCTGAGTAGCAATGAAAAGTCAATTTCTGATGGATTAAATCCATCATCCTTCCATTATTATAATCACAAATCATTGGTAAATTTTGCAAAATGTTTCATGCAGATTTTAATGCTTTTTGTTGGTTATGGCAGTTATAGACTCATATTTTTCTCTTTCTCTTTCTATATTGCTCAGAGATTATGCATCGGGAATTGATTTGATTGTGAAAACTGAGCGTAACATTCCAATGAACTGGGAAATCGTACTCGGTTACTTTCGTAACCTCGGTTCCCTGAGATACGGGAACGAGTACTGCGTCTGTAAAGACGCTATGGGAAAAGCTCCTTTTCTCCTGAGACTGAAGCATTTCAATAACGCAGTGTAACTGCACGGCCATTGGTTCGTGCAGTGTTAAAGAAACGAACCAATGGCTCGGCAGCGGAGATGCACAAACCTATGGCGATGATTCGCGCCCGATCGCGCCAAAAGGGGCGGAGCATCTGGCTATATAAGCGAGCATTTCGCCATAGGGAACTCAGGTACTTCGACTGAAGCGACGACTGAGTCGTGCAGCTACCTAGCACGGCCAGCAACGCAGTACTCGTTCCCGTATCTCAGGGAACCGAGGTTACGAAAGTAACCGAGTACGTTCCCTTTCGATACTTTCACTCGTACTGCGTCTGTAAAGACGCTATGGGGAACCAGTACAATCCCGCCGTGCTTAAGGTAGAGGAACGACTAACATGACCCTAGCACTAAAGGGCTAATAAGGGCCAATTTGTTCGATCAGATAGCCTGATAAACATCCGTTCCAAGGAATAAGTACACTTGGAGCTCCACAGAGGCCAAGACGCACTACATATAACATACTGGTAACACATACCACTATGTGGAAAGGACCCGAGTCTGTAAGACTGGAACGTCCAAGTTATAAAATCTAGCAAATGTGGACGGTGAGGCCCAGCCTGCCGCCGCACAAATCTCTGCAATGGAAACCCCGCTAGACCACGCCCAAGACGAGGCGATGCCCCTCGTTGAATGGGCCCTTACTCCCATGGGACATTGTAGGCCCAAAGAGGAGTAAGCCAGCGAGATGGCTTCCACAATCCATTTGGATAATCTCTGTTTTGTGACCGAACACCCCTTGGTGCGGCCACCAAAACATACAAACAGCTGTTCTGACTGCCTAAAAGGGGCAGAACGCTCTATATAACATCTCAGAGCCCTGACAGGGCAGAGAGGGTTAAATCCCTGGTCTTGCTCCGTAGGAGGAAGAGCCAAAAGGGAAATAATCTGGTCTCTAAAGGGTGTAGAGAGACTTTTGGGAACATACCCATGCTTTGGCTTCAGGATGACCTTAGAGTCATTTGGCCCGAATTCCAAGCAAACGGGGCTCACAGAGAGCGCCTGTAAATCACCCATGCGTTTGACTGATGCTAATGCCAATAGCAGGGCAGTCTTCAACGTCAGGGGGCGAAGGCCTATGGACTGAAGCGGTTCGAAGGGAGGGCCCTTCAGGGCCCTCAACACTGTGGGTAAGTCCCAAGACGGAACCGTGATGGGGCGAGGGGGATTAATCCGCCTTGACCCCTTTAAGAAACGAACGACCAAGTCGTTTCTTCCCACAGATTGACCGTTTACAAGGTCATGGAATACCGCTATAGCTGCAACATAGACCTTGAGCGTGGAGGGGGATCTCCCCTTATCCAACAGCTCTTGCAAGAAGGACAATATCACAGATATGTCACATAAAATTGGGTCCGTACCGCGGGTGGAACACCAGGCGGAAAAGACAGACCACTTGAGATCGTAGAGCCGCCTCGTAGAGGGTGCTCTAGCTTGTGAAATAGTACTCAAAACCGACTCAGGGAGACTTAAAGGCTCCCGTCTAGAGCCCAAACGTGCAGCGCCCACAATTCCGGTTGGGGGTGCCAAATCGTTCTGTTCGCCTGTGTTAAGAGATCTCGTCTCAGTGGCACGGGCCATGGTGCTTTTGAGAGCAGCCTGGGAAGATCTGGAAACCAATGCTGGTTCTGCCAGAATGGAGCCACTAACAGGACTTTGAGTTTCTGTTCCCGCACTCGCCTGATGACCTGTGGCAGCAGAGCGATAGGAGGGAATGCGTATAACAGGAGATTGGGCCATTCTTGGGTCAATGCGTCCTGTTCCTTCGAAAAATAAATTGGGCAGTGATGATTGTCTTTTGAGGCGAAAAGATCTACTCGCGCCCTGCCAAAGACAGCCCATATTTGCTGAACCGTGTGAGGGTGAAGCGTCCATTCGTCTGAGGAGACGTTGCTCCGAGACAACATGTCTGCTCCCTGGTTCAGTTTGCCTGGCACATGCGTCGCTCTTAGAGAGCGGAAGTGCAGCTGAGCCCATTTCAGGAGACGTTCTACCATCGTAAATAGACGTCTCGACGAGAGGCCCCCTTGGTGATTTATGAAGGACACCACTGTCATGCTGTCCGAACGGACTAAGACATGGTGACCCTTCAGCGCAGGTAGAAGGGTGTGAAGGCCTAAACACACTGCTAGCATTTCCAAGCAGTTGATGTGAAGGCGACTCTCCGCTTTCGACCATAGGCCGAAAGCAGGCTGGCCGTCGCACAGCGCCCCCCAACCTAAGTTGGAGGCGTCTGTCGAGACCGCTTTCCTTCTGACCACCAAGTCCAGGGGAACGCCCTGTTCCATCCATTGAGCGCACCTCCAAGGAGCCAGGGCTGCTATACAGGCCCGATTTACCTTGATGCGCTGGCGTCCCAAACGCCACGCTTGAGGAGGAACCTTTGGTTTCAACCAGAACTGCAGGGGGCGCATCTGAAGCAGACCCAACTGAAGTACTGGAGATGCTGAGGCCATAAGGCCGAGCATCTTCTGAAAAACCTTGAGAGGGCGAAGGGCTCCTATTTTGAAGGAAGCCGCGAGCCTGCGAATGGCTTGGGCTCTCTGCGGCGCAACTGCTGCCTTCATTTGACATGAGTCGAAAACTGCTCCCAGGAACGCAATGCGTTGGCTGGGAGACAGCACGCTCTTGGCAAAATTGACCTTGAGTCCTAGGCACTCTAAGTGGCTGAGGATTAAGGCTCTGTGGTGTGTTAGCTCGCTTTCTGACTGGGCTAGGATGAGCCAGTCGTCCAGATAGTTCAGGACGCGGATTCCCATCTGTCTCAGAGGGGAAAGTGCTGCGTCCATGCACTTTGTAAACGTGCGAGGGGCTAACGACAGTCCGAACGGAAGGACTGTATATTGATATGCCACTCCCTCGAAGGCGAATCTCAAGAATTGCCTGTGATGGGGGGCGATCTGAATGTGGAAGTATGCATCCTTCAGATCTAGTGAACAAAACCAGTCCCCTTTGCGTATCTGCGAGAGGATCTGTTTTAGTGTAAGCATTCTGAACGGCCGTCTCATGAGGGCGCGATTCAGCTGTCTGAGGTCGAGGATGGGGCGTAGACCGCCATCCTTCTTTGGAACGAGGAAGTAACGGCTGTAAAAACCTGACTCGCTCTGTGTTGGGGGGACCGTTTCCACGGCGCCCTTGGCCAACAGATTCTTTACCTCCAATCGCAAGACGTCTGCGTCTTTGCTGCGAACTGAGGTGGTGATCACACCATGAAAGCGAGGAGGTCTTCGAGCGAACTGGAGTACATAGCCTCGTTCTATTATACCCAAAACCCATTTTGACACTCCGGGGATGGCTTGCCATGCCGCGGATCGTGTCGCTAGGGGCTGCAATGGTTCGCACAGCTGTATGCTGTCTGAAAGCATTGGAAGAGGAAATTTGCTCTTTTCTTGAAAATGTTTGTTTTTTATTTTTCCCGCTATCACAGCGGTTTGCTGTAAGGGCACTGATATAAAGGGCCCGTGAGTTACAGCTACATTTTTTACAAACATGAGCTCCCTTACACTCGGAACAGAACGGAGTGTAGAAGGGCTTAAAAGAGGCACTTTGGGGGCTGGTACGGCTGCTGCGAGACTTGGCCCCTCCCTCTTCCTGCTGTTGAGATCAGGAAGACGCTGGCGGCGCCTGGTCCAGCACCACTCTTGGCCGAGGTCCCTGACGCTTAGGGAAGGGAAAGCGCTTGGCTGGGCGTGACCGAGGACGGAGCTCCGTCTGAGGCGCTGGTTGCGCAGCTGGGGGCGTGGCTTTCGCAGGCTGCTGAGTCGGCGCCGGCTTGGGGCGACTAGGAGCCGTTGCAGAGCTCGAGCGTTTGGGCAGGAAATGTCGCATAGCTTGGGACGATTTCTGCGCCGCGGTGAAGCGCTCCGCGAAACCCTCGACAGCTGGGCCGAACAGGCCGGTCGGCGAGATGGGGGAGTCAAGGAAGGCGACCTTATCCGCGTCCTTGATCTCCGTCAAGTTAAGCCACAAGTGGCGCTCCAGCACCACTAAACTGGCCATCGATCGCCCGATCGCCTGAGCCGTCATCTTCGTGGCGCGTAACGCCAAATCCGTAGCGCTACGTATCTCTCTGAGCGGGGAATCGTCCAGGTTCAACTCGTCCAGACCGCGGAGGAGCTTTGCTTGGTACACCTGGAGTACCGCCATAGAGTGAAGCGCTGAAGCTGCCTGTCCAGCAGACGAATACGCTCGTCCAGCGAGGGTAGAGGTCGTCCTGCAAGGCTTAGACGGGTGTGACGCCCTCGCCTTCCAACCGATAGCGGTGGGCGGGCAAAGGTGCGCAGCAACTGACTCGTCCAGCGGGGGCAGCTTCTCGTAGCCCTTTTCCTCAGCGCCATCGACCGTGGTGAGGGCAGCAGAAGAGGAAGTATGAAGGCGGGCGGAGTATGGAGCACGCCAGGACTTAGAGATTTCGTCGTGGACTTCGGGGAAGAATGGTGAAGCTCGCTGACGAGGGGCCTGGCGGCGCCCCGGCAGAAACCATTCGTCCAACCGGCTCCTAGAGGGCTCCTCGGGAGGAGACCATTGAAGATCCAGCTCCTCAACAGCTTTAGATAGGACGCGGAACAGTTCGGCGTCCATACCGGCGCTGGCGGCGCTGGATTGCGCAGACGGCAAGGGGGCGGGGTCATGGGAAGAGCCCGACAACTCCTCTGCGTCAGATGCGGCCAATGACATGCTGTCATCCTCGCATTCACTTCCTCCGAAGGAGACCAGATCGCTCGCAGCCGCAGAGGGACGCTGGTCAGGATGCAGGAAGAGAACTGGCGATTCCTCTCCATGTGGTGAAGGCGAGGCACGCGGGGTCTGAGCCGGCGTGAGCTCGCCTGTCACCACGCTCTTAGATCTCTTGCCCCGCTGCTTCTTCCTAGCAGGCTCTTGCGAGGAAGTAAGCGGGAGGGCGCGAGAAGCGGCGTCGCTCTCTGAAAAGAAAGCTAGCCGCGAGCGGAGGGAAGTGAGACTCATATTCCCGCAGTGGGAACATTCCGTCTCATTGAGCGCAGCCTCAGCGTGGGCGTGACCCAGGCACGAGACGCACTCAGCGTGAGTGTCAGCGGCGTGCAGAGGGGCTCTGCACGAGCGACAAAAACGCCGTGGCATTTGGAACAACGCCGTAGAAATTTGCTCTTAATTTGCTCTTTTAGATGTTCGCCGGATAGCAGCAGGGAATCAGCTCCGGAGCGTCAATCCGCCGAGCAGTGAAGATCCGCTGCGAGGCTCGTCAACGGCGAAGAAGAGGCTTGCTTGAGCGAAGTCTGCGTAGTCAGTCTCTGCGAAGATCAGAAGTCGTCGCTGAAGAAGAAGGATCTGAGTTCCCTATGGCGAAATGCTCGCTTATATAGCCAGATGCTCCGCCCCTTTTGGCGCGATCGGGCGCGAATCATCGCCATAGGTTTGTGCATCTCCGCTGCCGAGCCATTGGTTCGTTTCTTTAACACTGCACGAACCAATGGCCGTGCAGTTACACTGCGTTATTGAAATGCTTCAGTCTCAGGAGAAAAGGAGCTTTTCCCATAGCGTCTTTACAGACGCAGTACGAGTGAAAGTATCGAAAGGGAACTAGAGTTTATTACAATAGAATGTTCTTTAAATCTTTGTAGCAACAGTATCCTAGGGGATGGAGCTTAGTGAAATGTCAAATTCTCATGGATAAAATCAGTCATCCTTACATTATTAGAAATTAATATCCGGTTTCACTTAGTATTACATCACATTACGGAAGTAAAACAAGCTGCAAATGTTTCATGTTGATTTTTGTAGGTTGTGGCAGTTATAGACTCAATTTATTGTCTTCGTCTTCCTGTATTCCTCAGAGATTGTTCTGTCATAACTCAGAAGATTTACAATGTGAAATGCACTTCTCAGACCGTTTTATTTACATAATTTGGTGTATTACACAGTGAAACAGAGTATGTGAGAAATAATTGATTTTTTTCCAATCAAATATATTCTAGATGCATAAAAATCAATGTAATGTTCTAATGAACTTGGAAATCTCCAATTCATTTCAATGGAATGCTCTGTAAATCTTGTTTGAATAGCCACAGTAATCAGGAGGGGCAGAGCTTAGTGAAAAGTACATTTCTGATGGATAAAATCAATCGTTCTACCTTTATTAGAGTTAAATATCCTGTTTTACTTAGTATTACATCACATTACAGAAGTAAAACGAGCTGCAAATGTTTCATGTTGACTTTTTGTAGGTTGTGGCTTTTTTAGACCCATTTTCTTCTCTTTACAATGTAAAATGCACTTCTCAGACCATTTTATTTACATAATTTGGTGTATTTCACAGTTAAGCAGAAGAAAAAAAATATTTTTATGCATAAGGAATTGATTAAATTATGAAAACTAAGCATAACGTTCCAGTGAAGTGGGAAATCTCCAGTTTATTCCAATGGAATGTTCTGTAAATCTTTCTGTAAATCTTGTTCAATGTAAAGTCCATTTCTTCATCATCTGCCCTTTATTACAATCAAAAATCATTGGAAATATGTCAATACAGATGCAAAACTGGTTGCGTTTCATGTTGGTTTTACAGATTTTTATGCTATTGTTGCTTTTGGCAGTTATAGACTATGCATCAGGAATTGATTTGATTGTGAAAACAGAGTATACTGTTCCAATGAACTGGGAAATCTCCAGTTCATTCCAATAGAATGTTCTTTAAACCAACGTCATCCAAGGGGAGCTTAGTAAAATGGAAAAATTCCATGGAAAGTCCATTTCTGATGGATCAAATCAATCATCCTAACATTATTAGAATCGAATATCCTTATATTACACATTACAGAAGTAAAACCAGTTGCAAATGTTTCATGTTGACTTTATGGCAGTCATTTTCTTTGTCCTAACATATTCCTCAGAGATTCTGTTATAACTTAAGAGATTTACAATGTAAAATGCACTTCTCAGACCATTTTATTTACATGCATTTCACAGTTAAACAGAGTATGTGAGAAAAATTTGATTTTTATGCATCAGAAACTGATTTGAGTGTGAAAACTGGGCAAAATGTTCCAATAAATTTGGAAATCTGCAGTTTATTCCAATAGAATGTTCTGTAAACCTTGTCTGAGTAGCAACTGTAACCAAGGGGGCGGAGTTTAGTGAAAAGTCAACTTCTGATGGATAAAATCAATCATTGTACTTTTATTATAATCAAAGAACAATAGAAATACATCACAATACGGGAGTAAAACTGGTTGCAAGGGATGTTGACTTCCAAGGGATTTGTGATTATTTGTTTTTGTAGTTTGTGGCAGTTATATAATCTCTTTCTTCTCTTTCTGTATTGCTCAGAAATGATCCTGTCATAGCTTATGACTTACAATATGAAATGCACTTCTCACACCATTTTACTTCCATAATTTGGTGCATTTCACAGTGAAACAGATTATGTGAGAATGAATTACTTTTTATGCATCAGTAATTGATTCAATTCTTAAAACTGGGCATAACGTTCCAATGAACTGGGAAATCTCCCAGTCTCCTCTCTTCATTCCAATGGAATGCAATGTAAGTCTTGTTTGAGCAGCAACAATAACCGAGGTGGGCGGAGTTTAGTGAAAGGTCAGTGTCTTGACGGATAAAATCAGTCATCCTACCTTTATTAGAATTGAATGTCCAGTTTCACTTGGTAATAATCACATTACAAAAGTAAAAGTGGTTGTGAATGTTTCATGTTGACTTGCAAGCCATTTGTGATTTTTCTTTTTGTGGATTATAGCAGTTATATAGACTCATATTTTCTTCTCTTTCTCTCTTTTTACAGGTTTCATTTATACATGTGGTGGGACATTAAAAGGGAAAAATGGGACCATAGAAAGTCCAGGTTTTCCTCACGGATACCCTAACGGAGCAAACTGTACGTGGGTTATTGTAGCCGAGGAGAGGAGCAGGATTCATATAGTTTTTCAGTCCTTCGCTGTGGAGGAAGAATATGACTTTTTATCTTTATATGATGGACATCCTCATCCTGCGAACTTCAGGACAAGGTAAGCACTTAAAGTTTGAAATCAAGAGTTTTGTGCTTGTTAGTTATGCTCAAAGTTGATTTTTAGCATACGTACAGTATGCATTTGACGTTTACAGTCTTACACATTCTGGAAAATGGAGCAGGAATACTGATTACATAATTTCAGGAGCGTATGCAGATTGTCTCTGTAAAATGAAAACGTCCTTCCCACTGATACCACCTGCTGCTGACCGGCAACAGCCAGCAGCAAATCATGATTCATGGCTGTGACATCAACCAAAGCCTATTGGCTATAAAAAGGAAAGAGAGCCCTTCGATATCTCTCACCCCAACTTCCTGTTTCAATAAGAAATATGTCAGCTCAGGAGAGGCTGTGTAAGTAAGAATAATGTACTTTCAGCTGGTCATTCTCACAAAATGAACCCAGTCAGGGTGAAGGAGAGTGAAAGGGTCTTGTATTTATTTTAAATGTACATGATCCTGCTATCCTATTTATTTTTTTAAATAAGTGGTCATGAAATATTTATTTGAGTTTGTTTTATTCATATGAAAACAGAGCATAGAGTGTATGAGAAACATTGAAACTAGTAGTTTCCTGGAATAATAGTTAATTATAAAATGTATCATTATTAATTTAGGGACCATCCACAAGCAAGTATATATATATATATATATATATATATATATATATATATATATATATATATATAATAAAACTTAATGTGCTTTTCTATTGTTAAATTAGTAAGTGAGCTTGAAATATTAATTTGCAATCTCTTCTCACATGAAAAATGTCACATAATTCTCACATGAAAAAAAAATGTAGCTCTGAGTAACATGAGTGACATGAAACTAGTGGTTTCCAGGAAAAATAGTCAATTATAAAGCTTAGCATTATTAATTTAGGTACCATCCACATGTTTTATAATGTATTTATTTATATATACTGGATGTGTGCTGCTTTTTCTACTTATTTGTACATTAATAAGTGAGCTTGAAATATTAATTTGGGCTCTATCATCACAAAAATAAGAGATTTCACAGTAATATCAGAGACATGAAACTAGTAGTTTCCAGGAATAATATTAAATTATAAAATTTAGCATTATTAATTTTAGTACTGACTGGTCACTGAAAATTTTCCAGTACTCTTTTATATGTATTGAATGTACATAATTTTGCTTTTTCTAAATTTTTAAAATTAATAAGTGGGATTAAAATATAGATTTGAGTTTAAATGTTTTTATGTGAAAAAGAGTAAAGAGTAATATGACACATGAAACTAGTTTCTTAAAATAATTGTCTAATTATAAAGTTATTATACTATACTTATTATCTGCAGGTGTCTGAACACTTCAATATGCTTTTTATGTATGCATTATATGCAGAAAGTACGCACTCCTGCTTTTTTAATTCATTTTCAAAAAATAAGTAGGTATTAAAATGTATTATTATTTTATTATTATTTTAAGGTGCTAAATGTACATGATTCTGCTTTTTCTAGTTACTTATTTTGCTTTTTCTGAGCATTTAAAATTTTACAATGAAATACTCTTAATATATGTAATGAATGTATGTGATCCTGCTTTTTTCTGCTTATTTTCAAATTTATAAGTAGGCTTGAAATATTGATTTGAGTTTAAATGTTTTGTGTGTGTGTGTGTGTGTGTGTGTGTGTGTGTGTGTACCTGGTATTCATCACGTTGTGGGGACCAAATGTCCCCACAAGGATAGGAATACCAGTAGATTTTGACCTTGTGGGGACATTTCTCAGGTCCCCATGAGGAAACAGGCTTATAAATCATGCACAATGAGTTTTTTTGAGGAAGTAAAAGTGTGCACAATCTCCTGTGAGGGCTAGGTTTAGGTGTAGGGTAGGTGTAGGGCGATAGAAAGTACGGTTTGTACAGTATAAAAACCATTACGCCTATGGAATGTCCCCATAAAACATGTAAACCCAACATGTGTGTGTGTGTGTGTGTGTGTGTGTGTGTGTGTGTGTGTGTGTGTGTGTGTGTGTGTGTGTGTGTGTGTGTGTGTGTGTGTGTGTGTGTGGAAAGACCACAAAATAATAATGCAACTAGTGATTTTCTCAAATAAAAATCCATTAAAACATTCAGGATTAGTACATGCTTGTGCTTTTTAAAATCATTTAAAAAATAAATAACTGGGCAATGTTTTATATTTGTGGTCTCATCTAAAAAAAAACATTCACAACTAATAATATGAGAGATGTGTAAGAAATAGTCAATACTAAGTAGTAGTAGTTCCTGAAACAGTTGTCAATTCTAATATTTAGCATTATTACTTTAGGTACAGTCTAGTCACTGAGCATTTAAAGTTTTCCCACGGTTTTGTTCAGTATTTCATAGAGCTTTGTAGTTGCTGCACCAAACCATGCCATACGCAGTGCTCATTTTGTGAATTATAGACCTGATTACCAGCATTACATGGGGCCGAAACTCTTCTAAATGCTTAAAAGCACACAAAATTAACCTGCAGTAACTCTCCTCTAATTAAAGGGTAAACCAATTATTGCAGTAAAACTCTCCACAAACCAGGAATGAAATCAGCAGACCCCCTGCGTTCAGGTAGCTGAAATTCACTCGCAGCAATTACCATGATTGAACGTATTTATTTTATGCCAATCTGGCCTTCACAAACACTGTATTCCAAAAGCCGACGCTTCACTGGCTGAACAGATTGCAAAAATAAGCGACACATTGCACTAGTGATGTCATTTCCTCCCTAACCTCTCTATTAAAATGCCAGATAGCTGTCAGAAAAATACTTTTTTTTTTGTATTTTGTAAGTGTTTGTTTTTTCTCAGAATGCATCCATTTGTGATTTGTATTCGGTGTCACCATAGACTGTAAATAAATATGGACGTAGTGTCCTTGACGTTACCCGTAGGTTTCTAAAGAGCGTTTCTGAAGCTTATAGTGGGCGGGATTCGGCCGCCACCATCTTGGAATCACGTCATCGCGGATAATCGAAAATGGGCAAAGAGGCGGGTCATGGGTGCAGCTGGTTACTGAAACCACACCCGCCTAGCGTGACAGTGGTGACAGCAGCGGCAATCCCCCGTCACTCAAGTGGCCATGCCCTTAATTATGCAGAACTTTACGGCTTAATATAACTGAAATTCACCCCCCCCCCATAGTCAACATGAAGGGCGAAATTAGCTATATAGACCAAAACCACTTTTTGTACCAGGCTGTAAACATATTTTTTTTCTGCTGTAAAGTTGGGCATTTTTACATGGGGCGTCTATGGGATTGACTCCCTTTTGCAGCCAGTCTCTAGTGGCCAGTCGATGTATTGCAGTTTAAGCCACTTCCATGTTGGTTTCAATAGAGAGAGCGGGAGGTTGCCGCTTGGGTGTCACAGATGAATTTAGAATTGATGGGATTGATTTTTAAGCTGGAAAGTGTCTAATAACAATTGGCTCGTTTCTAAGCTCCGCCCCTCTTGGTTACTGTTGCTAGCTTACAAGCTGAGATTTTCAGTGAAATAGTTGCGGTATTATGCTTACGTGAGCTGGAATAACAATGCAAAGCATTATCTGTGTTTTCCTTTGGAGATTTTGTTAAATAACCATGATTAAAATCTGCTACAACCATCAATCAAAACAGAAGCAAATGCTTCTCACAATCAACCAAGAAACGAAAAAGCCTGACTTTCAAATTCGTGCATTAGAGAGGAGCAGCTAAATAATAATATGTTGGAAAGCAGCCGTAATGGCAGGACTGGTTCGTAATGTTTTATGGCAGGCCTAGTGAAGCGTCAATTGTACTTTTTGAAAGTACAAGCTCTCTTCTCGTACCGTGATTTTCCAGAAGTACCGTCTGGAGTTTTTCCCATTACATGCTCTCTTTAATAGACCTTCGATTAAATACAGCAAATCTTTGCAAAAACACATTGAGGAATAAGAGGCAGTCCTTCATTATCTAAGCTGTAAGTAAATCAATAGCTTTTTTCCTCCTCCTCTGCAGACATGCCACTTCATTTGCAGTTATTAAAGCATTAATCTTTTGAAGAATGTAAAAGCAGTGATGCCAGCTGTACCGTGTTCTTGGGCTTACCGGAATTACTCAAACATTTATGAGTGTCGGGTAAGCGCTCCGATAAAAGAACAGCAGAACAATCGTTTCATTACCATCAAGTAATAGATGCTCTTGAATTACCATCCAATACAAGAAGCAAAACTCTGAGCCAAAAAGAATCACATTGCCTCTCGGAACAAGCAGCATCTGCCGTTGTTGATCCATGAGAAGATGTCAGTACAGTACATTGTGTTATTTTGAACAATCTACCTTCTCCTTGAGAAGTTATTGTGTCCCATTGAGTGCTAGCCCCATTATGTCTGCTGCTCTGTGAGCTTTGGTTCAAGGCAGACTTGAGTTTCCTGCCTGTGTTTTATCAAAAATGTCAGCTAATGCTCATCCCTTAAAGTCTGTACAGAATAGGAGAGGATCTTAAGCATGTATTAAATGTACCAAAATTGAGAATTTAGTAGTTCTTGAATTTGAGATATGAATTGATTGTGAGGAAATATTCATATAATCTGTATTTTTAACTTGAAAAGCAAAGTTTGTCAGTTCAAACTCTGAATGTGGGCATTATCAAACCTTGCTTTTAGTTTTTAGAGAGACAGATATATGGATAGATACAGTTGAGGTCAAAAGTTTACATCCCCCTTTCAGAATCTGCTAAATGTTAATTATTTTACAAAAATAAGAAGGGTTGATATAAAATGCGTGTTATTGTTTATTTAGTACTGACCTGAAGAAGATATTTCACATAAAAGATGTTTACATATAGTCCACAAGAGAAAATAATCGTTGAATTTATAAAAATGACCCCGATCAAAAGTTTACATACACTTGATTTTTAACACTGTGTTGTTACCTGAATGGTCCACAGCTGTGTTTTTTGTTCAGTGATTGATAGTTGTTTATGAGTCCCTTGTTTGTCCTGAACAGTTAAACAGCTTGCTGTTCTTCAGAAAATTCTTACAGGGCCCACAAATTCTTTGGTTTTATTTGAAAATTGAATTTATTCCTGTGATGCAAAGTTGAATTTTCATCATTACTCCAGTCTTCAGGGTCAAATGATCCTTCAGATATAATTCTACTGATTTGCTTAAGTAATATTATAATTGATGAATAGAAAGTTTAAAAAGAATTTATTTAAAAAAATTTTTTTGTGATTATGTAAAATTATTGTCACAGGCATTACTGCCTCCTTATTGAATAAAAGTATTACTTTCTTTCACATTTTAAATATGTAAATCTGCTATAATAACCCAAACTTACTTACTTACAATATACTATTATAACATATAATAATGTTTTACTTTAATATTTTTAGTTTTTTAAGTAATTTTGTGTGCTTTTTATGTGCTCTACTTGACTTTATTTGATGTCAGTTTTTTTTTTTTTCAACTTAAACTTATTTTAAGCTAGTTGTCAAGGCAACTTTTCTACATTGTATGTGGTGCAGAATGAGTCATCAATATTTTTGGTCTGTTTACCCATAAGAGAATAACTGTACATCTTCAATGTTTATTTACTCTGAGTTGGTTTTGTAAACTTTTTGGACTAACTGCCAAAACCTGAAAAGATTTTGCATGAGTCATACAGGAAAAAAGGTACAACATAAAATTTTCATTAAGTTTCCAGCTGCATCCCTTCATCATGTTTTCTACCATTTTTTTTTCTTTCAAACCTTAAACTGATTTTGTATATCAGCATCTCCATCTGCGATTTATTTTTTCCAGCAAAGATTTTGTCGGAAGGTCCTGGAAGCTGGCGTCTCTGGATGTAACTTGTTTCATATCCAGCAAATAGGGAAATATTTAGCTTTCCTCTGGCGACCCTCGATTTCAACGCGTTGTGGAAAAATCCATTTATCAAAGCAATTCAAGCAGATGCCTTTGATACGTTACTTATCCCACCACTGCCTGACATCGCAATTTGTCATTTTTCCGTTCAGAACGTGCCGTCCCAAAATAGCACGGCACGGCAGCACAACCTGAAGGAAAACACACAGAGCGTCCAGAATGATGAAGCAATATCTCCAATTAAAAGTTGTCCTCTTGCTTGATGAGTCAGATTAGAGACTTTCATTACAGTGTGACAATTAGTTAATTGTGCTTTTACACAGGAATCTAAAAATCTTAATTGATAGCTTATTTTGACCCGTGCTTGTTATTAAAGCTAGATGTCATACTCTGGCAAGCATAATATCTCATAACATTGCAAAGAATTAATAATTACAGACTCTATTGTCTTTGCCTGCAAGAGAATCCTTCCTATCATGGCAAGCTAATTACATGCTTTGAGTATGCTAATGTTACAAACACGTTAAAGCTACAAATGAATGTATTACACCTTAACTGTGATGATATGATTTTAAAGCATTGTGAAACGCCTCGTTTTAGCGCAGGTCAGTTCTCACCGTGGTTTTGAATTAAAGGTTAACCTGTAGTAACTATCTGAGCGACAATCAGCTTTATTTGATTCAATGAGGTTAAAAGAATAGTTCATCCAAATAGAAAATCATTATTTAATCAACCTCATGTTGTACTAAACCCGTATGTCTTTTTTTCCGGTGCAATGTGAATGCAAAAAGACAGTGTTGTCTGCCATTTTCAATGCTTTTTAAGCATTTGTAATTTAAAAAATATATATATATATTTTCAGTTTTTATTTTATTTGTAATTTTATTTATATTTATATATAAGATTTCTGTTTGCATTTATTTTTGTTTGTGGTTGTGCATTATAAATGTAGTTTTCATGCATTAATTATGCATTTTAAAGTACCTAATAAAGCATTGTATGAATTGTTGTAAACAGTTATAATACATAATACTTATCTGTTTATTGTTAGATCTTTAGTATAATCTATGCTGCAAGTATTATGTGTTAAAATAAAATAAATCGTCAAATATTATAATGCAAATTATCATTTTAAATTTGATTAAAGTTATTTCTGAAAGGGTATAATGTATTACGTAGTACATTATGAAAACTTTAATGCATTATACTCGAAAGGCTTTAACTAAATTGTTACCTTGTTTTAATAGTTTTAATAATTTTTGCACTTTTTTCAGTTATTTTTTTGTACTTTATGTTTTTGAACTTTTTTCTAAGTATGTACATTTTATTTCAGCTTTTTTTAAAGTACTGACAACTACACAACCAGTCAAAAGTTTTTAAACAGTACGATTTTTTAGGTTTTTTTAGAGAAGTCTCTTCTGCTCACCAAGCCTGCATATATTTGATCCAAAGTACAGCAAACTGTAAAATTTTGAAATATTTTTACTATTTAAAATAACTGTATTTAAAATGTAATTTATTCCTGTGGTTTCAAAGCTGATTTTTTTTTGCATCATTACTCCAGTCGCATGATTCTTCAGAAATCATTCTAATATTTTGATTTGCTGCAAAAAACATTTATTTATTTATTTATTAATTATTATTATTATGTTGAAAACAGCTGAGTAAATTATGTCAGGTTTCTTTGGTGAATAGAAAGTTCAAAAGAACAGCATTTATCTATAATAGTAATCTTTTGTAACATTATAAATGTCTTTATCATCATTTTTGATCAATTTACAGCATTCTTTCTATATAAAAATATTAAATTCTATAATTTATTTTCCAAGGTTTTGCATGGTATAGTTCATCATTTTAATTTCTAGCTTTCTATTCATTAAAGAATTCTGAAAAATGTGCTCAACTGTTTTAAATATTGATGATAATAATAATAAAATGTTTCTTGAACAACAAATCAGCATATTATAATGATTTCTGAAGGAGACACTGAAGACTGGAGCAATGATGCTAAAATTCAGCTTTGATCACAGGAATAAATTACATTTTGAAATATATTCAAATAGAAAACAGTTATTTCAAATAGTAAAAATATTTTACAATATTACTGTTTTTGCTGTGTTTTGTATCAAATAAAAGCATGCTTGGTGAGCAGAACAGAATTAAAATGATTACTGTTCAAAAACTTTTGACTGGTAGTGTATTTTTTAAAGATTTGCTTTAGTTGACCATAATAACACTGATGGTTTGTGAATGAATCATTCTTTTAAGTCGAATCTTTGAATCAGTTGATGCAGTTTGTAAAGGCCAGCTGCATTTTCCATAACGCATCGTAAGACTTAGTTTGTAAAAACCATTGACACCAATGCTATCCACAGTCAATTTAGGCTTATTTGTCTGAATAGTCTGAATGGTTCACTTACAAACTGGACTGATCCAGTTCTCAGTGATTTGCTTGCAGTGGTTAGGATTATAGTGAAGAATGACTTAAATTAGATCCTCACACAAGTTGAACTACTTTTTTGATGCTGTTATTGTGTTTTTGCTTCTTTTTGGTAGCATAAAAGCTTCAAAAGCATCAAAGATTCAGCCACTCTTACTTTAATTGCATGGAAAAGAGTGACCAGCACAATGCAAAATTACTCCCTTTGTGCTCAATGCATGAAAGAAATCCATGCCTTTGGACATGAAGGTGGATAAATAATGCCAGGAATTTCATTTTTTGGACAAACTGTTCCTTTAACCTTTCAAAGAATGAGTTGTAGAGTTTCATGACCCTTTAAAATCAGCCCAAGCGAGACACAAATGAACAATAAACCATGGCGGCACTTCAAAACATCGTCAAGATAAGAGTCAGAATGAAAAATTGCGCTCTGTCCGTTTCTCAGCCAGCAGCTATGATAACAACGTGGCTTTTCAGAGCGCTTTCTCGCAATACCTGCAGAAACGCAAATCCGTTTGCATGAGAAATAGCTGAGAGACACTTCTCTTGACCTGATGAATGAATTCAGTGCAAGCGTGGGGAATGCATTTGTCTCTCATGAAGCATTTTGGGAAAAGCAGCCGGCTTCAGAGATACGGGGCAGTAGTCAAATACAGATTAACGACAAAAAGATGCAACGCATCAGAATCAAGGAGAAGCTCACAAAGTCTGATTGGTGAGACGGCGCTCTGTATGCAAGGCCAATCGGAGCACACTTATTTACTCAACCTTCAGAGCGCACCGTGCTAATTGGATAACGCAGTCCGGTCAGATGTGAGCGCCGTGCGTTTGAGTAATTGGCCTGTCTTGCTTCTCCTAAATAGTGTCGGCCCAGTCATTTAACTTTGAAGTGTCTTCGCAGCATACACGCGCAATGTTTGAATCAACTTTCTTTGATGTACAGTGTCATCTTGTAACCATAATTCATCTTACAAGCCTAGGGAGAAAAAGCTGAGGCTCTCTGGTCAGTGCTATGCGGGTGATAAATGACATTTCAGCTCTGCGCGTTGAGCTAGCGGAGTCATTTGCTGTAAATTGATGCAAATCTTCGCTGAGGTCATAATGTTTTCTTTAAAGGAGCAGTTCAGATGAAAACTGGGATTCTGTCTTTAAGCACAATGACTCACCTTTATGGCTTTGAATGAAAAGAATGCAAATGGAGAAGAATGCTGTTGTTTTTCATGCAGCCACAATAGCTGAAAGTGATCAAGGCTGCCATACTTCAAAAAAGACAAACAAGCAGCATAAATGTAGTTTAAATTACCTATGCTCAAGCCATAAAATATCTTTGTGGAAAATATTGTCTTTTTGGACATTGACAGACATCACTATGAGCTGTGATGATGTAGAAAAGAGCTTCATCGTCAACTTTTACATTTATTCATGTAGACGAAAGCGATTTAAAAAATGAGGAATACAACAAGCAATTCATCTTGAAGGAGTAGTTCACTTTCAGAGCAAACATTTATAATGTACTTACCCCCTTGTCATTCAAGATGTTCATTTCTTTCTTCAGTCGTAAATAAATTGTTTTTTGAGGAAAAACATTTCAGGAATCATCCCCACTTAGTGGACTTCTATGGTGCCTGTGAGTTTGAACTTCCAAAATGCAGTTTCAAATCAGCTTCAAAAGGCTCTAAACAATCCCAGCTGAGGAAGAAGGGTCTTATCTAGCAAAACCATCGGTCATTTGTCAAAAAAATTTGCTTCTTTTTAAATGGAGGTCGACCAATGTATCGGTTTTGCAGATTAATCGGCACCGATAGTTGATTGGCGGAACTATCGGTTATCTGTGAAAATCCATGCTGATAGTTTTTCCGGGTTGGATTGCAGCTAAGAAGGTCCTCATTATACAGCAAAGTCCCTATATTCTTTGTTATACAGCACAAGAGCGGCCTCTAGTGGCGGAAATCCCTAACAGCACGTGCAGTTTGTTTAGCTGCACAGATTGCACAAATTGCAAAGGCGGATTTAAAACATTGACAACAAAGCGGTGTGTACACAGTATTGTAGTGCATGTTTTCATATCAATACTAAGTGATTAATTTGTTGTTTGGAAGTTCAAACTTGCGGGCAACTTAGAAGTCCACTATATGGGGAGAATTCCTAAAATGTTTTCCTCAAAAAACATAATTTCTTTGCGACTGAAGAAAGAAAGACATGAACATCTTGGATGGCAACGGGGTGAGTACATTATCTGTAAATTTTTGTTCTGGAAGTGAACTATGAGCTGTGATGATAGAAAATAGCTCCATCTTCAACTTTTACATTTATTCATGTAGATGAAAGCGACTTAAAAATGAGGAATACAACAAAGCAATTCATCTTGAAGGAGTAGTTCACTTTCAGAGCAAACATTTACAGATAATGTACTCACCCCCTTGTCATCCAAGATGTTCATGTCTTTCTTTCTTCAGTCGTAAAGAATTTGTTTTTTTGAGAAACATTTCAGGAATCATCCCCACATAGTGCACTTCTATGGTGCCTGTGAGTTTGAACTTCCAAAATGCAGTTTCAGATCAGCTTCAAAGGGCTCTAAATGATCCCAGCCGAGGAAGAAGGCTCTTATCTAGCAAAACAATCGGTCATCGGTCAAAATAATTTATATACTTTTAAATAGAGGTCAAATTTTTTTTGCTGATTAATCGGCACTGAAAATCCATGCCGATAGTTTTTCCGGGTTGCTAGAGCGTCTGAGAAGGTCCTCATTATACAGCAAAGTCCCTATTGTCTTTGTTATACAGCACAAGAGTGGCCTCTAGTGGCGGAAATTGCTAACATCACGTGCAGTTTGTTTAGACACGTGACACTGCGCGCTGCACAGACTGCACACACTTCAAAGGCGGATTTAAAACATCGACAATGAAGCGGTGTGTACACAGTATTGTAGTGCATGTTTTCATATCATTACTAAGTGATTAATTTGTTGACTAGATGCTGCATTAGTGGAGAAAAGACAGCAGTATACTTTTGCCCATTTGGTGGTCAAATTACAAAATATGGTTCAGTAGGCTACTTTTTATTTAAATAGCAGACCAATAGTAGCCATTTTAAAAAATATTGGTCGATTAATCGGTATCAGCCAGTGTGGTTCAACCTAGCTATCGGTATCGGTAAAATCCAATATCGGTCGACCTCTACTTTTGAACCTCAAATGCTCATCTTGTTTAGCTGTGCCATGCGCACTCTGTGCAGTCCCGTTCAAGACAGTTAAGGTATGTCGAAAAACTCCTCTATCTTATTTTCTCCTCCAACTTCAAAATCATCCTACATCGCTGTTTTACCTTTTATATAAAGGGCGTTTGACCTTCTTTGAACATTCACTTTGTAGACACTGGGTCGGTACTTCTGCTGAGATGTAGGACTATTTTGAAGTTGGAGGAGAAAATGCGATGGGAGTTTTTTGACATACCCTAAGTGTATTGAACTGGAATGCACTAAGTGCAAATGGTTCTAAGTCAGTTATTTCTATCTTTTGCTATAGTGTGTCAGTATGAAATATCAGTTTACCTTTGCAAACATTCATTATATCATTAATTGTAATAATCCAGTGAGATTTTTGTTTGCATAAGGAGTCTGACAACAGCCCACATAGAGATCTGATCTCATCATCATCCAGTCTGTCTGGAATTTCATGAAGAAACAGAACAAACTGAGACAGACTTCCAACAGTTCTAAACAAATATGCTGGTAAATTATGGATTGTCTTAATGATGGATAATGTTGCTTACAAACAAGCAGCTTTTTGCTTCACAAGATATTAATTGATGGACTGTAGTGAAGTGGATTGCTTGTGGATTATTGTGATGTTTTTATCAGCATCCATTCACTACAGAGGATCCATTGGTGAGTAAGTGCATTTTGAAAGATTAAAAAGGAAGTTCCTGATGGGTCTGTCGCTCCCCATTCAGCTGCGTCTTTACAAAATTCTCCCTCAATATGTGTAACTCCAAAACTCACCTGTCCAATCAGGTGTAGAATGACCTGAAACCTGTTGAATTAAATTTGACCAATACTCAGTGCTTAATAATTTTTCATGCCTAAAGCCTTTCCAACTTTGGAGAGCCAGAATATGTTAACACATCTATTCATATCCCTAGGAAAGTTTTATTGCACATATTTTGCTCTTTCTTAGCTCGAGGGAGTTCATGGAGTTCTCTAGTCATGCTTCATTTAGCCAAAAGCAAGCATTTTGTCTCAAGTTTTGTCTTGAGATGTGATGCTTTTTCCTAAATGAGACAATTGTTTACCATGAGCTGTAAAATGAATGTTATTTGTGCTTGGAAAAGTTTGAGTTAATACTGAGTTCTTTAACTTTGGATTGTAGGTTTTAGTGTCTTCTTGGCATATGTGACCCTAGACACAAAACCAGTCATAAGGGTCAGTTTTTATGAAATTCACATGAATACATTCATACATCAAAGCTGAGTAAATAGGCTTTCCATTGTTGTATGGTTTGTTAGGATAGGACTCGACCGAGATATAACTATTTGAAAATCTTGAATCTGAGGATGGCAATAATTTAAATATTGAGAAAATCACCTTTAAACTTGTCAAAATTGAAGTTATTAGCAATGCATATTACCAAAGTCCCTTTAAGGCAAGTCATGTCACTCGGCGGCCATCTTTGAAACGCCTCTCGGGCATACAAGTGCAGCTCCTATCTGTTTGAATGGGGAAACATCAAATTCTCCAAAACTGTTCACCAAGCTTACGATTAAATTTCATATTTTAAATCTCCAAAGAAATCCAACAAGAACTGCCTCATAAATATGGTTCCTTGTGCTCCAATAGCGTGAAAAAACGCTTATTTTTCCGGCTAGATGAGCCAGTGCGCATGCGCAGTACTGAGCGCCGATTGTTTCTATAGCAACCGGGACTTCTAACGGCAGCTGCAGTGACGCGCTGACTTTTCTAATCAGCTATTGGCTCTTTCACTAAGAAGACGGGGCTTAATGAGCGTTGCGTTTTTCCCCATTCAAAACTACACAAGTGACATGTCTTGGGTATTCTATAGTCTTTGATATTACTAATCAAAAATTACATTTTGATATGTTTATGGTATGGTATTTTTGACTCAAACAATGTATTTTTGACCATTGTGGTCCAGGGTCACATATATTAAGATATCTTAAGCTGAGTTTTTATTTAATCTCATTGCTGTTTGAGCAGTCAAGATATTTGGGTCTCATTTGTGATTTATATATGTGACCCTGGACCACAAAACCAGTCATAAGGTTAAATTTTACAAAACTGAGATGTATACATCATATGAAAGCTCAATAAATAAGCTTTTTATTGATGTATGGTTTGTTAGGATAGGGCAATATTTGGCTGAGATACGTCTATTTGAAAATCTGCAATCTGAGGGTGCAAATAAATCAAAATACTGAGAAAATCACCTTTAAAGTTGTCCAAATTAAGTACTTAACAATGCATATTACTAATCAAAAATTACATTTTGATATGTTTACAGTAGGAAATTTACAAAAAATCTTCATGGAACATGATCTTTACTTAATTTCCTAATGATTTTTGGCATAAAAGAAAAATCAATAATTTTGACCCATACAATGTATTTTTGGCTATTGCTACAAATATACCCCAGCGACTTAAGACTGGTTTTGTGGTCCAGGGTCACATATACAAGCTATGTTTGAATATAATAGAAAAATACTGTAAGCCTTTTTTTAGATAAATGTAAATGTTTTAGTAAATGTGTTTGTTTGTGTGTGTGTGTGTGTGTGTGTGTGTGTGTGTGTGTGTGTGTGTGTGTGTGTGTGTGTTTATGTGAATGCTGACTCACAGTCAGTCTGCAAAAACCAATAAGACTGAAAATCTCTTATTGGCACTCTCTTTGGGATAATTCACTTTTTTTTCTCCAGTGTTTGATTGTTCTTCACTCGTGGTAATTAATCCCTCAGATCCTCTGGCTGTCCGCAGGCTCAAAAGGTTTATTTTCAATACAAACAACAATTAACAACATTATTGGAGGCATGTAGCACTTCTGTTTTCTTGTGTGGGTTAAAATGCTGATCTTATGGATTTTTTTTTTTTTTTTTTTGAGACTTTTGACTATTGGCATAAAGTCTGGTCTAGTTTTATGTTTATTCTGGCCGTCCACAGGCTGAGGCTGATGTTACTTGGCACTTTAAGTGACCTCTGTTTAACCACACATTACGTTTGCATATGGTTTCACTCAACCTCCTTAATATCCCTCCGGACTTCACTATACAATTTTCTGCTAATTGCCTTGAGGCCAGGTGAGAGATGTGCTCATCAAATCATTAACTCCAGCTCCAGCGTTGCACAGAGTTTGCAGTAATTCAATTTCTCAGAGTCTTAAATAATAAGTAATCTTAACGGGAGCATGAAACGACATTTGCAACGCATTTAAAGGCACTGTATGTGTGACGTGTTTCAGAGCAAAGTTAAATATTTGGCTGGAAATAATTTAGGATTGGAATTGATTTTATCCTCTGGGATTTGATTGGATTTTGAAAAGTTTGAGTCTGATGTTATTGGTTAATATTGTTTTTCCCACCCCTGCAGCCTTGATTACATCAGGCGAAAAGTCATTTCAGAGGTGGAGAAAGTTATTGCATTTTGATGAAAGAATATGAAATATGTTTTTTCCTTTGGAAAAACATGCACTGAATGAATCGTGGGCAATCAGAGCAGGGATATTATGTAAGAAATTAAATACGGTTTGTTTTTGATTTCATGTTTACATTAAAAAGCTGTATTACGTCCATGAAATGGCAATAAATAAACCTAATTTCACTAACTTTTTCACATTGAATATTCAGTTTTTACATTGCAGAAGTAGAACTGGCTGAAAACTGCATGTCACATTGACTTCAATGAAAAAAGTTTAAAAATAACAAACTGGTTGTTATCCAGCCAGAATTAGACTAGAAACTGTTGTCATGGTGCTTTAGATCTTCAACTAATTTAAATTCATAAAGACCATCCTAAAACAGTAAGGCTCAATGAATCCCTACTGTATCAAAACAACCATTAGGACTTCTACTTGTTTGAAGGTCAAATACATGTTTTTTTCTGTTTATGGTGTCAAATACACATTTTTACAATTGATAGTGTATATACTTCTCACTTTCCCATCTCATAAAATCACTCTTTTGTGACGCTATTAGGTTTTTCGTGTGGATGTCAAAGCGGTGTGTGACTCTTGCATTAAGCAGTGTAATATAGCCCTAATGTGAGTTATGTCAAATGGCCTTGATGAACTCCTGTTTAAGACATGCTTAAGATTAATATTTAGTCAACTTGAAATCAAAATAGACATTTTACTTAATGCACTCATTACACATGTCTTGAATTAATCAGCGCACATTATGTCAAACTAGGGGTTGGCAATATGACAGAAATATTATGATCCACAAATTCTTTTTCATGTGGGTTTTTAAGAGCAAGTTACTGAGTAAAATCTAGTAAGCCCTACAACTAATGTAAGAAAAAAGTTATCATGCTTATTAAAGACCAGTTAGAACAAAGAAACAAATGACAAGCTTTGGAACAAATGAATAGATTAGAACACATTTTTAGGTAAGTCTGTCTAACTGTAGTATTCAGGTAAGAAGCATTACAGAAACTGAATCAAGTAATCAAATGTAAAATGAAACCGTGTGAATAAAATATTGATTTTTATGAGAGCTACAAAATGATTCAATCAAGAGTATTGAGAGATTTTTTTTCTTTCTTTTTCTTGTGTTGTATGATTAACTTGTGTTAATGGTACTATAATCAGGTCCCCAGTGCTTATATCAACCCAGAAAATGTTACAAAGGACAACCCAGTGTTTTTTTTGGTAAGCCTTTCTCTGAAAGGGGATCTTATTATAATATTACCGGCCCTTAATCTGCACATTTTCACCACAACCCCTGCCATTTTGTTTTCACAAGCGACAACGGTGCACTAGTTTCAACACCATGGCCAAAGTTTAAGCAAAGCGTGCTAACTGTTCAGCTGTACAGATGAGCACAGAACACTATTTAGAGTCCCCGCCTCAGAGGAGGCAAGAGAGCAGTGGATTTATTGATTTATTTACTGTATATTACGCTGCTGCCACACAGATCTAATATAAACATGTGATTTCCGTCCCAGCTGTTTACCTTCACCGACATAACTGACTGTTTTTGTAACTCCTGTGTGTATTTCCCAGTTTAAGCACAATAAGATATGAAAGAGAACCTAGTTTACTACTAAAATGCTGTGTAACAGCTGTTTTCTCTGCACACGCTTCAAATGTCTATGCTCAGAAAACTAATATTTAAACTAACAGAAGTTTAAACTAAACTTGCATGATTTCAGTGCAATAGACATGATAATCAAAACTAAACAGATGTTTTTTAGCATACATCTTTAGTATCTGAGGTATGAGCTATAAAGGCACAGCTCTATTCTGAAAAATAAACATGCATGAAAGCAGTGTATTTCTGCTTCCACTCAAAATAGGCAGTTTCAAAATTATATAATTAATAATCTGTGGCGTATTTTGAGCTAAAACTTTACAGACACATACTGGGGTCACCTGAGACTTATATTACATTTTGTAAAAAGGGCATACTGTAATAGGTCTCTTTTAATGACAGACAACATCAGTTTTTTTAGACTTTAAGAGCTCATGCACAGAACTAATAGTATACTGACACATATCCTATTTTATCCAAGCTTTTTATGCTCACATAGGACATAACCGAATGTGTTTATGTGAATAGTCCCCAAGACAGGCATTTTGAAATATTTTTGTCTATTTAACCATTTAGACGCACACCCAAACACAAAACATGCTACATGCTTCTGCTCCATTTGTAGAGTGCATGCACAGATACAGCCTATCAGAATGTTGTTACTGGATTCGGTTGTCTTTTCGCAGCCTACTGTATTGCGGTTATATAACGCCTTTTAATATCAGCCAGGTTGCACTCTTTACTTTTTTTATTTATCTATGTCTTTACCATTTTAAAACTTTAAAAAGTACTGCCAGCTGAAAGATAAGCGAATATACAGTTGAAGTCAAAAGTTTACATACACCTTGCAGAACACCTCCTTTGAATTTTCAGTATTTTTGTGTTTTTGAAACCTTTCCCACAATGACTGTATGATTTTGAGGTCCATCTTTTCACACCGAAGACAACTGAGGGATTCATATGCAACTATTACAGAAGATTCAAACGGTCACTGATGCTCCAGAAGGAAAAATGATGCATTAAGAGCCAGGGATGAAAACTTTTGAACGGAATGAGGATGTGTACATTTTTTTTTTATTTAGCCTAAATATCTTGTTGTTGTTTTTTAATTTAGGACTACCCTTCAGAAGCTACAGAATGTAGCTACAGATGTTCCTCAGATAACAAAATAAGTTGAATTTGCCTGATCTTCAAATTCAAAAAAGTTTTCACCTCCCAGTTCTTAATGTATAGTTTTCCCTTCTGGAGCATCATTTGAACTTTTGTAATAGTTGAATATGAGTCCCTCAGTTGTCCTCAGTGTGATGGGTCTCAAAATCATAAAGTCGTTATTGGAAAGGGTTCAAGTACACAAAAATGCTGAAAAAAAAACAAAAAAAAACCAGAAAATTTGTGAAGAACAGCAGGTAGTTTAACTGTTCAGGACAAACAAGAAGAAAAAAAACAGCTGTGGATCATTCAGGTAACAACACAGTAATAAGAATCAAGTGTATGTAAACTTTTGAACAGGGTCATTTTTATAAATTCAACTATTTTTTCTTGTGGACTATATGTAAACGTCTTTTATGTGAAATATCTTATTCAAGTCAGTATTAAATAAAATTAACATGCATTTTATGGATACAAACAGTTATTTATGATGACTTTCATATGTTTATTAATTAGCTTGTTTGTTATTTCATCAAGTGCTCAAGTATGTGTTCTCATGATTGTTGTAGCACTAGAAATCACTGTGGTTCAGCTGTCACAGTTTAGCTGTTCCCTGAATGCTGATGGTACTTTCGTAAAATGATATTTTCAAATCGTTGAGGCTCATTGATCTTTTCCAAGTTTCCAATATCAGGGAGCTTCACATCCTGTTAAAGCGGGACCGGCTGTGATATGAAGACAATAATTTGGATGAGTTCTTATGAAATCGGAAGAAATGACTCATTCTTTATGTCTTGTTGTGTAAACCAGAATCGAGTAGGCGAAAGGTGTAAAGTGGGCACGACTCCTGGGAGAGATAGTATTGTCAAACGTACTAAGAATAGTGTGCCTAAATATTTTTTGGGCTTTTTTGGCCTCGCTTAAAATGTTTTGCATTAGATATTATGACCAAATAGTGAATTATTCATTGTTTTATCATTTCAGCCCTAAGCTCTTTTGTGAAATGTTTTGCATAAAGTGTTGATGTGTCTTGTAAAAGGTCAAAATTCACTGCAAAATTCAAAGAAAAGTAAATTTGTTCAAAGGAAATGAAAAAGGAAAACAATGCAAAAAACAGAAAAGGATATAATAAATAGGTTATGTTATTTTATTTTAGCAAAGGTCTGGATACATACTGACAATGACAAATTGTAATGTTTATTTGTGTGAAATCCCTCACTACTTTCTGTCTGTATGAGTAATATTTCTCTCTTCTTGTACAGGTTGACAGGATTTCAGGTGCCAGCGCCTGTCACAAGTACTGGATCCATATTTTCCCTGCGTCTTACCAGCGACTTTGCTGTAAGCGCCCATGGATTTAAAATATATTATGAAGGTAAGAAACATAACACAGTCTTTAATTTTCTCTGCTATTTATCATGGGTTTTGAATTCGGCGATGCAAATTGCACACTGTAGCGGTCAATTAAAAGTTTTTCATCACAGAAGTGTTTGACAGCAGGCAGTGGGCGTAAAGCTAGAGAAGAAGTGAAAAGCAATGTGTTCATTCCTTAATGCTCTAATAATAACTATTATTAAAGGGGGCAAATTCTAGTTTTACTTACATAAGTCAAATTAATTTTGAAAGACCACTTTTTTCACTCAGTCCTTCTCAGATCTCTGTATATACATGATCGTTGTTAGGATTTGCCCACATGTTCTTTCGTTGTGAAATGAGTAAGAATGCTTATCTTGGGTTACCAGGTCCAAAATATTTTATGCTGTCCCTATTCTTTAATAATTTCTGTTAGTTTAGTTTAAACTGGAAAAAATGTTGCAATTTTAGGGAATTATTGATGATTTTAGGGTATTATTGATGATTGCTAATTCATTGGTCAGGGTGTTGCTCGGGCCTATCTAGAAATTTTTTGTTGGTTGCCACCAGGGTGTTCCAAATGATTGTTTATTCAAGTTTATTTGTATGGCGCTTTTCACAATACAAATCGTTGCAAAGCAGCTGTACAAAAAATGTAGGCTACTACAATATATTTAATAGCTTATTAGTGGTGCCTACTGTATGTTAAGTCGATGTACATATGGTATAAATATTAAAAACAGTAATGGTGTAATCAAAAACAGATGATGAACACTAATAGTAATGATTATGTGTTGCAATCAAACTTGTAGAAAAATTGTGTAGTGCTGTATGTTGTTTCAAGGCTGGCATTATCGGCGGTCCTCTGAGGGGTTGGCATCATCTCTTCTTGGGTATTCTGAATCCAGATCGAATCTTGTGTAATTCCTAGTTACCACAGGATGGAAATCCTGTGGCAGAAACAGAGAAACAAATAGAGAAATAATTAGCATAGCTGCTGTTCCAACCAAGCAAAAATTATGTGTTTTGCCAAGCTGAAGAATGTTGATGTGCATTTGATCAGATGTAACTGAAGTACAACGTTATGAGATACATTATGTGAATGTTTGGCTGAAGAGATTAGTCTTTAATCTAGATTTAAACATACAGAGTGTGTCTGAACCCTGAACGTTATCAGGAAGGCTAATCCAGAGTTTGGGAGCCAAATGTAAAAAGGCTCTCCCTCCTTTAGTGGACTTTGCTATCCTAGGCACTACTTAAAGATTGTAGATTCTTTGTTCAGGCTAGGGTGTTGCTAGGGTATTTTGGGTGGTTGCTAGGGTGTTCCAAATGATTGTAGATTCTTTGTTCAGGCTAGGGTGTTGCTAGGATATTTTGGGTGGTGTCTAAGGTGTTCCAAACGCTTACAAATTCTTTAATGAGGCTTTTAGTTTGCTAGGGTGTTGCTAGGGCATTTTGTGTGGTTGCTAGGGTGTTCCAAATGCTTGCAAATTCTTTGAGGCTTTTAGTTTGCTAGGGCATTTTGGGCAGTTTCCTTGTTTTGAATGTTTTACTAGCTCTTTGTTCAGGCTGATAATTTGCTGGGTGTTGTTAGATGGTTTCTAGGATGTTCTTTATGATTTGTAAAATTGTTCAGGCTTTAAATTTGCTAGGATGTTGCTGGGTGGTTGCAAGGAAATTGTTGGTGGTTGCCAGGCTGTTCTGGATTTTTAGTTCCTTGTTGTTGCTAGGCAGTTGCAGGAAAATTGTTGATGGTTTCTAGGGTGTTCTGGACGATTTTTAGTTATTTGTTCAGGTGTGGGTTGTTAGGGTGTTGCAAGGGTTTCTTTTGTGGTTGCTAGAGTGTTCCAAATTCCTTTTTGGGTGGTTTCCTTGTTCTGAATGATTACTGGTTCTTTGTTCAGGCGGATAATTTGCTGGGGTGTTGTTAGATGGTTTCTATAGGGTGTTCTTTATGATTGTAAATTTATTGTTCAGGCTTTAAATTTGCTTGGATGTTGATGGTTGCTAGGGTGTTCTGGATGTGGGTTCTTAGGGTGTTGCTAGGGATTTGTTTGTGGTTGCTACGGTGTATTTAAAGGTCCACTGAAGTGCCTTGAAACATGCAGCGTTATTCTATGTGGTGACGTAATTTTAACTGAAACAAAAACATATCGCCCAGCTCCACCCACTTCTTTTGAATAGCCAATAGCGTTCCATTAATCCATTGATCTGCTCCGTGTTTTCTCGTCTCTGGACTGGAATCAAAATGGGGAGTAGACTGTGTGCGCTGCCGCGGTTCGCGTGACCCACCGTGAAACCTCATTTGCCCCAATGGAAAGCACATTCACACTGTCTGAATTGTTCTCTATTGCCTACATTGCGCACTACATGCCATTCACCAAACAGAAAACACTTGCGCTGTGAACAAGTGACTGATTTTAGCTGCAGATTCAGCGTCTATTTATAGTGTAGGGGACGGGACGTTACGGACTCTAGAGAGCATTTGATTGGCCAGAACATTTGATGAGAAGCTGACGTGCACGGAGATATCATCAAAATCGTTGATTTTCACATTGGCGGAAGTGACGAGACTGTAAGTTTTGAATGCCCATATCTTGTAAATGCAAATTTTGTCGTTGTTTTGAAGCACACTAGATTATAGAAAATCTTAATGCTAATATGTTCATACTTAAAGCCAAAAATTTTTAATTTTGATTTCATGGGGACTTTAAGCTGACAATGGGTGTTTTGTATACAGTTACTGTAAATTCATTCATTCAGGCAATTCTTTTTTCCCTGGATGTTGTTAGACAGTTGCTAGTTGTTAATGATTGATTTGTTAGTTCCTTGTTCAGGGTGTAGGTTTCTAAGGGTGTTTTTGAAATTGTTGTTGGTTGCCAGGGTGTTGCTAGTCAGTTGCTAGAAAACTGTTGACAGTTGCTAGGGTTTTCTGGATTTTTTGGTTCCTTGTTCAGGATGTGGGTTGTTAGGTTGGTGCTAAGGATTTTTTTTTGTGGTTGCTAGAGTCTTGCAAATTCTTAGTTTAGGCTGTAAGTTTGCTAGGGCATTTTGAGTGGTTTCCTTGTTCTCAATGATTTCTAGTTCTTTGCTCAGGCAGATAATTTGCTTGGGCGTTGATAGGTGGTTGCTAGGATGTTCTGTATGATTGTAAATTCATTGTTTAGACTGTTGATTCTTTAGGGTGTTCTATATAATTATAAATTCATTATGCAGGCAGTTCATTTTCCTAGGATGTTGCTAGGTAATTGTTGGTGATTACTTGTGGGTTGCTAGTGTGTCACTAGGGAATTTTTGGTGGTTGTCAAGATGTTTCGAAATATTACAGTTCTTGGCAGAACATTGTTAGGTGGTTGCTAAGGTGATCTATACTAATGCAAATTCATTGTTCAGGTTAATTTGTTAGGGCAAAGCTTGGGTATTTTGAGTGGTTGCTAGGGTGTTCCCAGTGATTGCTAGTTCGTTGTTCAGACTGTTATTTGCAAGGACATTGCTAGGCGGATGCTAGGGTGTTCCGAATGATTGCTACTATTGCTAGTGTGTTCTGGACGGCTGTTAGTTCCTTGTTCAGGGTGTGGGCTGATAGGAGACAGACATAAATAGACTGATAGTCAGATGGGCTGTCCAGCAGACAGATGGATGTTAAAATCATTCTGTTTGCTTAAAGTCTGATTAGCTGGAAAGGTAAAGAAACAAGGTAAAGTCAGAACCTCATGTGCTAAATTTGACGGATATCTTGTTTTGAATTGTAAAAGTGAGAATATGTAATAAAACAATAAAAAAACAAACAAACAAGAAAATCTGATTTTCTATTATATGTACCCTTTAAAAACGCTAATGCTGTCTGTCTCTGGTCTGCCTAGTTTTGGATCACTTATTTCAGCCCAAATAACTCAGTTCACCCAAAAGGGAATGTTTAATATCTGAGCAGATGTTGTGCTGTGCCATCAAGTTTATTTCAGCTTCTGGCCATGATTGGTCGAGTTTGCAAGCGTCTGGGTCATCTACACCCTCAGTGACTGTCATTTCTCAACCAGTCGCCATCTTCCATCACTCTCTCCACCTGTTATCCTCCTGACCTGACCACAGCATGCTGTCCCATCTGCTCCATCTTTACAGTCTGAATTATTCAGTCCCATTGACCAGCCTGGGCTTTGGCTCATGCTTTTGTGTTTAATGTGCTTCTGAATTTTATGGGTTTTGGAATATTAATCCTGTAGGTTATTGCACTCCAGAGGGCCTGGGATTCCCACTGAATTCACAATGACTTTGTCTCATTGTCATTCATCTCCATAGATTGATGTATATAATTAAAAAAATTTAGGCTCTTTTAAAGTCTCATTTGAAGCATTTTTATGAAGAGATGTATTGCAAGGGTATTTTGGATGGTTGCTAATTGATTATTGTCAAGTCTTTTCCTTGTAATGTCTGTTGACCACCATAATATTCTTGGGTGCCCATCTGGCCTCTATATGATTTTTTGGCATGGTATTGTAGTGGTTTCTAGGGTAATTTTTTGGATGGTTGCCAGGAGATTGCCACCAGTTTTTTCTGAAATTCTTTGGGGTCTATGGTCCCAATATGGGTCAGTGAGTGAAAAGAGCCCCCCTGGTTCCTTGTTTTTTTTTTTTTTTTTTCACGGTTTGTAATGTGTTCTAGGTGTTCTGGATGGTTTCTAGATGATTATTGCCAAAATATAATGTTGACCACCATAACATTCTTGGGGGTCTATTGGTCACAAATAGTTTGATTAATGAGTCCAAAGAGCCCTCATGGTCTCAAGGATTTTGGCATGGTTTTGTAGGAAGTTCTGGTTGGTTTCTTGGGTATTTTGGATGAATTTGCTAGATGGTTGCTAGAGTATTTTTGGATGATTGCAGTCTCTTTTAAATTCTTTGGGGTTTATGAGTCCTAACATAAATCCATTTTCTTTTTGACATGGTTTTAGGGTTTAATATGTGTTTTGTAGGCTATAGAAGATGGTTGCCCATCCTGATTTTAGCTGGTTTAAGACGGAAGTACTTGGTTTTAGCTGGTCTCTCAGCCTGGTTAAACTGGACTCCCAGCTGTGCCAAGCTGTTTTTAAACTCGTTGGTCAGCTGGTCTCCCATCCTGACCAGCTAAGACCAGTCTGACCTAAGTATCTTTAATAATTTTGGGAGATTATGGGTCCCAACATGGGTTGATAAATGAAAGAAGTCCGCCCTGGTTTGTAGGGTGTGTGCTAGGTAGTTGCTAAGGTATTTTGAATGGATTCTAGGTGATTGCTCTTAAGTCTCTTTGATATTTTGGGGGGTTTATGAGTCAAATCATGGGTCAATGAGTCAGAACCCCACCTTTGTGATTTGTCTTCGTGATTAATTTAGTTCAGTTTGTAGGATGTTCTAGGTAGGTCTGATTTGTTAAAGTCTCCATTGGGTCACAACTTAAGTCAATTAGCAAGAGTCAAAAAATTTTTCTTAAAATTTTTTGGCATGATTTGTAGGGTTTACTAGGTTGTTGCTAGGGTATTTTGGGTAGATGTTAGTCCCCATATTCTTCGGGGTTATGAGTCCCAACATGGATCAATGAATCCTCCCTTGTCTTTTTGATTTTTTTTTTAGTTCAGTTTGTAGGATGTGCTAGGTAGTGGGTGTTTTGGGAGAGTGTTTTGGGATCCACCAGGTGAAATTGTTTGTTCGATCTATTAAAAAAGCAAAAGCTCACCTCTTGTCAACAAGCCTGGTGATTTCAGGTATAATATGTGTCCGCAGTGCAAACAGCGAGGGGTTAAGGGTTATAAGTCTTAGCAAGCAGCAATAACAAGGGATGGTTCGTGTCCAATGGTTTTAATGTGCTAGTGATTCAACATTTATGAGAGAGAGAGATGGACACACACAGGGGAAAAGAAATCTCATTTTGGTTCCTGTCAGTTTTCCGTCACGTCGGAACAACCGAAACCATGTTTGACAGTCAGTGCGTGCGCTTTGATTAATGTGTCTATCGCCATCCGGTACGAGTCAACTTCTGAGTATAGACTTGGATGCAAAAGCTCAACCTTTCTGTCTGCCCTTCAATTGAATGCCAATGACTCTGGAAATACCATATGTCACGATCAACATGCTAATGTTCGACCATCACGACGTGCATTAACGGTCCTCCCTGCAGAGCCTCTAGCCATCTAAATGCTAGGACAGGCCAAAACATTGATTCGGGAACATTTCCTGGGATGACTAAAGAGCGCTCGTTTATGGAAATGTGAGCAAAATGAGAACACAGCAGAAATGGCAGCACTCTTTGTCTTGTGTTGCAACCTTTGAAATTTGCTGTTCGTGGCCTATTGCATCGTAATGTCTCCCAAATACATTACGCTCTCTGGTGACCCGTGAAATCTGCCTGTCTTTGGGTTCCCTGTGGCCCCGTCCCTGTGGATCCTGTGAAGGTTTTTGATGGTGTTTGCTGATTGCTTGTATGCAAAAACAGCTCAATAATTCTGAATGCACCGAGACTTGTGACAGCCTCCCAGGGAAAGATTGCTGTGTGCTGAAGTGTGCTCAGCGTTGCAATATAGATGCTCTGACAAACTTCCATCATCTTCAAGGGCAGCAAAGTCATTAGATGTATAGAGGGATGAATGGCTCATCTCCTGGGATCAGCCTGTGGTAATTACCTCAGCGGTTTGCCCACTATACTCTCCGCACTCAGTCTTGGCGTATGAATGTATATAGAATAGATATTAAAGGTGATCTGTGTAAATTCTGAAGCTCTAGTGGCAGAGAATTGCTAAAATAATAATTGATTTCAAACAGTTCAATCGCTCCATCTGTTATTGGTCTGCTAGATAGACCTCAACCCTGTGCTGGGGTGGTTATGGATGCTCAAAAAAGTTGAACATTTATATCTAGATATTTACATCTATAAATTAGAAATTTCATACATCTACTTTTATTTCTTACAAATATGATAAACATCTGACCTGTCATTAATTATTTGATTTTATTTAGCTTCACTTTCTCCAGTTTTGCCTATATTTTTAGGCCAAATGCATCAGCAATCATTTCAGGAGGTTGTTGGTTTTTTTAACTTTGCTGAATTTCTCTAATAGGCCTTATCATTGTATGGTTATGGTTACAAATAAAAGTTTTAAAGGCTTCAAGTTTGAGGGATGACCACAAATAATGGCCGTTCTATTTTCTTTTAGATGAATTGAGATAAAAGTGTCCTTATAGTGTTTCTGGTGGTCTTTTCACAGACACTTTGGGAGCTATTATGAACATCTCCAGCAAGCACAAGTGGGATCAAAATAGCAGCCATTTCTCATAATAAGAGAGCTGAGGTCAGTCGCAAGGGGCTCTGTCTGTTCAGTGGAATCTATCTGAGCTATTTCTGATTGAAAGAAATATCCCTCATTCAATACAAGTTAAGCTCTATTGGCAGCATCTGTGACATGCTGTCGATTACCACAGAAAATAATTTCGGATCATTGCCCAATTTTTTAAAACAAACAGCGGTGTTTACTGGAATGCACTTATATTATGGCAAAATATTTAAAAGAAAGGTTTTAAATGCAGACTTGAAAAAAATGTATATTATTTGATTGTAGATGTCATTTTAAATGCTGTTTTAGCAGTTGGACTATTCTGGGTGGATTAACTCCTTGTTATTCATTACATCAGCACTTTGCAGATGATTACACAAATTTGCTTTCATCTCCCTTTGCATGAGAATTTACCAACTTCACAAAGTCATTTCAGGAATTGTGATCTGAATGCAAAATTATTACACAGACAAGGTTAGTAAGTGATATTATTTTTATGTTTTACTTTATATTAGGTGTCTTTATCTATGTGTTGAATTGCAAACCACATTTGCTGGAATTGAGATTAATAGGGATGCACCGAAATGAAAATTCTTGGCCCGAAGCCAAACAAAATTAAACACTGGGCTCAAATTTTTTTGTGTTTTTTCCCCAATGTATTTTGCCATTTGTTTTCACCATTGCAAAAATTAAATTGCCAAAATGTGCTTTTTACAGTTTTTTTCTTGGTTTAAAAAAAAATCTAAACAACAATTTAAAATTATTTACTTAACACTGGACAGTTTTAACATTCTAGAAGACTTTATTGCCTACCAACAAAGCACATTTTAACTTAAAATTAATAAGAGATAATAAGAATTTGAGACCCCCTTCTTGAATCAGGCATGTGTTTTTAATGTACAAATTAACGCAGCCTTGCTGAGTAAAATAGAATGTTACAATAAATATATTAATAGAGCTGTTGTAATGGTTATCATTATTTTTGTCTTACTTTTTTTTACAGAACAACCGTAAAATTACAATGCTAATATTTATTAATGTTGACTTTTATTTTGGTGGAAACCTACAAGAAGACCTCAGTACTACTTTTTGCTGACAGGAGCAGATTTATGAATGATTCTCATTATTTCCTTGCGCTTTGGACTTTGAACCCTGGCTAACACAGCGCTGTCAGAATACATACAATTTGCGCGTGAATTAGACAACATAACGTTCTGTAGTTTATTTACTAATGGTTTAAGGCCATTTCGTGATTTCAGTCATCATACAGTAACCAGCAACAGCCACCCCTTTCTCTTCTCATGGAACATATGCAATGCGATACTAAACTGTCTCTTGCTGTCGGTGCTTGTAATGATTTTTGCATCTTTCTCGGACAGTTTTAAATGCTTCCACACTGCTGACATGTTTGCTGCATTAGTGCGTGCCTCTATTTGATTGCATCACGTCATTGTTCAGTATAATTTATTCAGCCTTTTCACTTATTTGGCTGAACGCTGAAAGAGCTTTTTTTGCTATTTCCGGCTGAATAATTCTGGTTGACGAACATTCGATGCATCCCTAGTGATTAAGGTTAAGTTTTGGTTAGATTTCAAGGTGGGTTAAGGTCTAATTTATAAAGTGGGTCCATTTGTTTTCTCAAACTGAAGTCAATTTTTTTTTTCTGTGCAAAATGACAGCATGTCAGATTCTGTTTGTAGAGCTTAAGTTGTACCAAATCTGCAATGTTATTGGGTACATTGGCAGCAACAGACAAGCTAGTGCTTCCACAGTCCTGTAACTGTCAATGCAGATCACCCAACAACATTCATTATGACAGAGAGGTGTCGTTTGTCTCAAGTGCTGGAGGTATAACCTGCCATGAATGGCTATGACAGGCCACATGCCATGCTTATGTCATGTTTATGTTTGTATTTATTGTAGAAGCTGTCATGTTAAGTGATGACGGGTAAAACAACACACTCTCCTGCTGTGCTCCATAAATCATATGCTTTTTGCAAAGGCCACCGCGGTGGATGTGAAGGTAAACACAGGAGGATTGAGCAAACCAAATCTTAGCCATTTCTTAGATACTTATCTGTGGAGTGACACTTCAATGGCATGCATTGACCGCCACATACCTGTGTATAGTGTTTCGTTGTAAATGGTGTTTACAATCCATTTAACTTTCCTAATGTGACATTTCTGAGTGAAACAAGATATTCAGGGAGCTAAAATGTAGGGAAGGACTTTGTTTGGAATTCATTGGATTGTATAAAAAAAGCGGTGTTAGATGGGAAGGTTGATTCTGAAATATGAATAGTGTTTGTGGGTGTGTTAAGAAATTTAAACCATCTATTCTGATTTATGATTTAACATCTATTGTAGTGGTTTTCAACTGGTGCAGATCTTTCTAAAGGGTCATAGACAGCGAAATGGGTTTATTATTGAAAAGCATTTCCCATATCAGTTGTTGTGTGTCCAATAATACAGTATTTTGGCGTAAATTCATTAGTCACTAGGGAAAAGCTAGCCAAATTAGGCTGATGCCAGCATGAACAGGTTGCTGGATATCCTCTCATCCTACGCAAAGTGAAAGAAAATATGACCCAGACTAGATTAAATATGAATATAGAGCATGCAGCCATCGAAAGCCACTCATGTTGATAGTTATATTGTTGATGTTAATATGTATATTATTGGATCTATGCGATTAATGGATGGATGGAGTAGTGTATTGTTGTGCCTATGCAATTTATGATGATGGATAGATAATTTATTGTTAGATTGATGGATGGATGAATTATTAATTGTTAGATTAATTGATGGATGGATGATTGTTTGATTGATGGATGGATTGATGAATGATAGATTGGTAGATCAATGGATGGAGCAGTGTATTGTTGGGCAAATGCAATTCATGATGAATGGTTGGATGATAGACTGACAGGTTAATAGATGATTAATAGATGAATGTTGGATGGATTGAAGGATGAATGAATGAATGATAGATTAAGGGATGATTGCTGGATAAATGAATGAATGATAGATTGATGAATGGATAAAGCAGTATATTGTTGGGCCTACTCAATTTCTGATGGATGGATTAATCAATGAATAGATGAATGATACATAGATGGCTGGATGGACAGTTGATGGATGGATGAATGGATGGATAGATGGAGCAGTGTGTATTGTTGGCCCAATCAATTCATGATGGATGGATGGATAGATGATTGACTGATAGATTGATGATTGCTGAAACAGTATATTGCTGGGCCTATGCAATTTATGATGGATGGATGAATTGATGAATTATGGATGGATGGGTGATAGATTAATGGATGGATGGAGGAGCAGTATCTTGTTGGGCCTATGCAATTTATGATGGATTGATGATAAATGAATGGATTGGTGGATGAATAGATAAATGATGGATGGATGATTGATAGGTTTAATGTATGGAATGATGATTGGCAGATAGATGAATGGACCAATGTATTATTGGTCTTATGCAATTAATGATAGATGGATAAATGATAGACTGATGGGTGGATGGATGGATGGATGGATTACTGGATGAATGGGTGAATGTTAGATAGATGGATGGATGGATGAAACATATTGTTGGGCCAATCAGTTTATGATGGATTGACATATAGATGATAGACTGATAAATGGATGGTTTAATGGATGAATGGGTGAATGTTGATTGCTGGATTGATGGATGGATGGATGAAACGTATTGTTGGGCCAATCAGTTTATGATGGATGAATAGCTGGATGGTTTAATAGATGAATGGATAAATGTTGGATGGATTTAGGGATGAATGGATGCATGATAGATTGATGGATGATTGCTGGATGGATGGATGAAGCAGTATATTTTTGGGTCTATGCAGATGGATTGATTGTTGGGCCAGTCAATTCATGGTGGATAGATGATTGACTGATAGATTGATAGATAAATGGATTAACAGAGCATTATATTGTTGGGCCTATACAATTTATAATGGATGGATGAATTACAGATTGATGGATGGATGGATTGAAGGAGGAATAGATGAATGATGGATGGATGGGTGATAGATTAATGGATGGATGGAGGAGGAGTATGTTGTTGGGCCTATGCAATTTATGATAGATTAATGATGGATGGATTCATGGATGAATAGATGAATGATGGATGGATAGATGGATGCATGGGTGATGGATTGATGAATGAATAGATGAATGATGAATGGATGGATCTGTGGGTGATATTTAGAAAAATATCTACAAAACGAATAAGGAATTTATTACATATTGACATATTTACATATCATTAAATAAATTAGCACGATAGTATCGTGTATCGGCGATCTCACAGGCTAACAATAGGACGATATGAAAATTGTGCATATCGCCCAACACTAAATAGTAAACGATATCGCTGGAAAGTGTCCCCAACTAAGCAAGCCAGAGGCGACAGCGGCAAGGAACCAAAATTCCACAGGTGACAGAAATGGAGAAAAAACCTTGGGAGAAACCAGGCTCAGTTGGGGGACCAGTTCTCCTCTGGCCAGACGAAACCAGCAGTTTGTAACAATGTCTGATTGTAGAGAACTCGTCAGGATCCCGTAGTGTAGCACCGATGGCCGTCTAGGTTGGCGAGGTCTTCATTGATGATCCGCCTCTGGAGCTCATCTGGTTGACATCCACGGCTATTGAAGTCATCTCCAGGTGGTGATCCATGACCTAAGCTGGGTACGGGCAGATGGATGAATGGAGCAGTGTATTGTTGGTCTTATGCAATTTATGAGGGATGGATGGATGGATTATAGACATGGATGGATGGATAGATAGATGGATAGATAGTATACTGCTGGGCCAGTGCAATTCATGATGGATGGATGATAGACTGATAGATTGGATGGATGAATGAATGATAGATTAGATCAATGGATGGAGCAGTATATTGTTGGGCCCATGAAATTTAGGATGGATAAGTGGATTATAGACTGATAGATAGCTAGATAAATTGATGAATGTATGGATAAATGGATAGATGGTGGTTGGATAGGTGGATAGTTTAATGTTGTACCACAAAAAAAAAAAAAAAAAAAAAACTAGTGCTGAGTCTCCAATTGGTGTCCCGAGTAAAATCTACCTCGTAAAACAAAACCAGTTCAGCAGAACCGCTGCTGTATTTCACATCAATAGGCTTTGTATTTCCACAAATCACAACTCCTGAGTAGCAATTACATGGAATGGTCTCTTTCTAAAAGTAATTTCCAACTCCAAATGTCGCACTCCACCAGTGTCCTGCCCATCAGTCAGAGCGGCAGTAGCACAATCAAACGGACGCTTTTGTCGTGTCTCTGTTTGTATTAAGAGTTTTTTTTTTTAGACTGCTGAGGGACCAGGTTTGTAATTGCTTCCTTGGTACAGGGGGAGAAAAATAAATAATCCTCTCTCAAAGGTAATACTTCAACACACTTTCTGTACTAAGCCTGATTCATTTCCACTCCGGGCCATTTATTTGACTGCCATAATATAGAAAGCCGTGGAGTCCAACCTGTCGTAATGAACAGGAAATGCCTCCATTACCCCAGTTCACTGGCGTAAAGCTCTGTGGGACTATATGCGAGTGGAGATGAGCTGACAGATGTGCCGTGTTCTTATGCAGAGAGTCACACAGGAAAACATAGACAGAGAGTGAGCGATGCAGCATCGGATCAACTATGTTCGTTTAAGCAACGGAGCTCCCGATTCCAAACCAAATTGAAAATGTGTTCGTGCAAAGCATAAAGTTTGTGTCAAAGTGCATGCTCTGTTGTTAAAGGTAGATTAAGAAAAGTAGGATCTGTCTCACTGAGTGACATAGAGATAATGGTTTCGCTCGTGTGAAGTGACGTGGTTTAAAGACGCTTTACGCATAAGACTTTTAGAGCACAAATTGAGATGAAATTAATGGTTCACTGACTGTGTACCAAGGAGCAAATGCACTGACATATCATTCTAGCTGCTAAACGCCGTCTATAAATCATCTGCTCAAGTTGTAATTTTGCACGTCTGCTCGTTTTAGAGGGTCACTTTTTATACTTGTATAATTCTAATGCAGAAGCACATTAGCGAAATGCATTAAAGTGCATTATACTTTCTAATGTAGATCTATAAGGACCTTTATAAGACATTCGTTGTGTTCTCCACATGCTGTGTAGATGAATTTATATGCATTTTCTCTCTAGATGACATGCAGAATTCTTCAGTTTATGGTGTCATTTCCTAAAATGCACCAAACTTTTCATTTCTGTGGTGACAGAAATCAGAATACAAAAGGCTGGGGTTCATGTCATGTCACAATAAGGCGTTTGTGTGGATGTATCAAGGTTTGTAGCGCAAAAAAATGACAAATACAGTCTGCTCTGTACTATTTTAATTCTAATATGCTGATTTACTGCTAAATAAACTTGTTGAAAACAGCAATCGTAACACATAATCATCTTTTTTCATAGAAAAGTATCTTTTTTTTTATTGCAGTAGGATATGGCCTTTTTGATTCTTGCACACATTCATTTGATGCTGTATAATACGGTTATAATCTGTTAATAATTCTGTTAATGCTTTTGTTCAGCAAGGACACATTATTGTAACATTTATAATGTTACAAAAGATTTCTATTTCAAATAAATGCTGTTCTTTTGAACATTATATCCTGCAAAATAAATATAAAGCAGCACAACTGTTTTCAACAGGTTTATTGAGCAGCAAATCAGCAGATTAGAATGATTTCTGAAGGATTGTGTGAGTTTTGTATCATAGGAATAAATTGCATTTTAAAATAAATTTAAATCGAAACTATTGCTTAAAATTTGTAATAATTTTTCATAATATTATTGTTTTTATCAAATAAATGAAGGCTTGGTGACAAATAAAGACCTTTTAAAAACACAAAAAATCTGACTACCCCCAAACTAATCTATTAACTTTAAATACAATCATTTTCACATAGTATTATTTATATTAATATGCAGAATACTTTAAATAACAGGCAGTATATATACTCTATTCTATTTCATTTAATAAACAAAATGCATTAAAGTGCATTATACTTTCTAATGTAGAACTATAAGGACCTTTAAAATACATTTGTTGTGTTCTTCACATGCTGTGTAGATGCATTTATATGCATTTTCTCTCTAGATGACATGCAGAATTCTTCAGTTCATGGTGTCATTTCCTAAAACGCAGTGCTTCTTCACCAAACTTTTCATTTCTGTGGTGACAGGAATCAGTATACAGCAGGTTAGGGTTCGTGTCATGTCACAATGAGGCGTTTGTGTCGATGTATCAATGTTTGTAGCGTACAAAATAAACTATTTTATGCTGTATAATATTAGAATCTCTTATTAATTATTCTGTTAATGCTTTTGTTCAGCAAGGACACACGACAGTAAGGACATTTATAATGTTACAAAAAATGTCTATCTCAAATAAATGCTGTTCTTTTGAACATTATACCCTGCGAAAAGAAATATGAAGCAGCACAAGTGTTTTCAACAAGCAGCAAATCAGCAGATTAAAATGATTTCTGAAGGATCATGTGACACTGAAAACTGGAGTAATGCTGAAAAATCAGCTTTGCATCACAGGAATAAATTGCATTGTAAAATAAGTTTAAATGGAAAACTATTGCTTTAAATTTGTAATAATTTTTCATAATATTACTGTTTTTACCGCATTTTTTATCAAATAAATACAGTCTTGGTGACCAATAAAAACCTTTTAAAACACTAAAAAACTTACCACCCCCAAACGGATCTATTAACTTTAAATAAAAACATTTTCACATACTGCTATTTATTTTAGTATGCAGAATACTTATATTAAATAACAGGCAGTATATATAATTTATTCTATTTAGTAAACTGCAAATGTTTGAAATATTCACTTTAGAATCCAGCGTATACGGTTGTGCCAGACAGTATTTATAGTGTCTACTTCATGATAATCATAACTGATTACTTTTGATCATCTGATTGTCATAAATATCAGCCTGAAACGGACAGCGCAGTGTGTCTGAAGTCGACTGAGGATTGAAATGGAATTTCATGATGGTGGCAGGTGCTCAGAGCGGACGTGTGCCGGTTTAAATCAAAGATAAGCGAGCTTAACATATCATATCCAGACATGTGTCCCTGAGGATTAGAAATGTGTCAAACCAGGAATATTAGTCCAACGTCAGATGTCTGAGAAATAAATAAGGATAATCGACTGCAGTTGTAACACATCATCATCTTTTTTTTTTTTAAATAGATAAATATTTTTTTTTATTGCAGTAGGATGTGGCCTTTTTGTTTCTTGCACAAATTCATTTTTTATTCATTATTTTCATTATTTTTTGATGAATACAGGCTTTGCAACTTGCTAATTGGCCTGTTATAACCAGCAGAAATCAGCAATGCGTTAAGAATAAAATTGTGTGCATCAACTGGCCCTTTACTACGTCTGATTTTGGCATCTTCTCTTTGTTTCTCCTCAGAACTACAAAGCAGTTCTTGTGGGAATCCAGGAGTTCCTGCCAAAGGAATCCTGAATGGAACGAGCTTCAATGTGGGAGACAGAATCCGGTACCACTGTGTGGCTGGATATACCCTGGACGGCCACGCGCAGCTGACCTGTGTCACCAGCACGTCTAATGTAGCCGTGTGGGATTTTCCTATTCCCATCTGCAGAGGTAAGAAGTGATGGAAATACACTTGGGGAAACTGCTAAGAAGCTCATTTTTATTTTCTGGATGCTTGGGCTTTTGAGACTGAGCTGTTGTTATTAAAAGGAGGCCTTCTCTGCTTTTGTAGAGCACCACAGGGCATTAATGCATTTGGACACGCTTCTAATGCAATGACATTCAGACATTTTATGATAAAATATCAAAGCAATTGGTTTCTGGAAACAAATGATGCACAGGCTCTTCTCGGAACTAATTTCACTTTTTTTGAAATGACATGCTAAGCAATACAGCTAAAACAATATTGTTATTTTCAGTACTTTCATGATAAGCAATATACATTCATTATTATGGATATGCTTTCAAATTATTATTATTATTTTTTTTTTCAATCAGGACCATTTCAACAAACAACCATATTTGCCATGTAGGTTAAAAAAATATTTTGGATATTTTTGGCAATGTTTACTCAAAAACTGAGGTGCATAAGTTCAGATCACTTAGGCCTTTGATCAGTCAGCTCTGAAAAGAAATGCAAAAAATGTGCTAATTAATTAGTTGTTAAGATAATTAAATTCAATATTTGGTAATAGGATCAGGGCCATCATTTCAACTAACAACCATGTTTGCCATATAGATTCAAAAAGGACATTTGTTTTAACTTTTAGTGTCCCGGGTCAAAAATGATTCGGCTTTTTAACATTGCTTGTAAATCTCTAATTATGCACCATTTCATGGTATTAGTCTTTTTGTCATCTAGTTTACTTTCAATGAGCACATGTTTTGTATTTATTTTTGGAGCTGACTAATTGGACCTCATTGGTCTGAGCTTATGCACTCCAATTTTTCAGTAAACAAAAAAATCATATATTATTTTGAATATTTTTGGCAATGTTTACTCAAAAACTGAGGTGCAAAACCTGTGCTAATTGAAAGAAATTTGATAAAAAGATTAAATTCAATGTTTTCTATTAATTTGCCAAAACAACAAATTTGTAATGTATTTATTTTTTTGTAGGCCTGTCATTTTTTTTTACCATGAAGGCATGAATGACAATTATACATTTTTGGGAAGTTGTTATACCCTGAAATGAGCAGAATCAGTGAGATTTAGTCCAGTGCGATAAGTCTAACTAATATTTTTTGGAAGAAGAAAATCCTCTCCAATACAAGGGCTCACTGAAGAAGAATTTTTATTATATCATTTTAAATGTTAGATGTTATATCATGTTAAATGTTAGAGTTATAAAGTCAGAATTGTGAGATATAAACTCACAATTCTGAGAAATGAAGTCAGAATTGCGAGACATAAACTCACGATTTTGACTTTTTTTCCTCAGAATTGTCAGTTTATATCTCACAATTGTGACTTTTTTTCTCAGAAGTGCGAGTTTATAACACGCAGTTATAATTCGTAATTGCATTTTTATGTATCATAAGTCTGACTTTATAACACGCAATCTGAAAAAAAAATCAGAATTGCGAGTTTGTACCATGCAAGGTCTGAGAAATTCTGAGAAAAAAAGTCATAATTGTTAGATAAAAAGTCGCAATTACCTTTTTAAATCAGAAACATGTGTTTGTACAGTACATCTTTATTTTTTTAAAGTAATACCAAAAGCATTACAGATAAACTGGATATATAGACCAGCCCTAGGAACCAGAGGTGAAATTCATCACATAAACTAATATTTCACTACCGTTTGAAAACCACTGAGTATCCAAATACTAATTTTGAACTGCGTTTCTTTGTTATAAATTAAACTGCATTCAGTTTAATCTGTTAAAACCCAACACGCTACTTTTGAAGTGTTTTTCTTATGCTGTCATTCTTTAAAATGCCACTTGCTGCGATATTTTGTTATTCAATGCATAGACGTTCAGATATTTTAAAGTGTGGCTTAAGTTTCCAAACATTTCTCGAGGCCACAGAGTCTTTTGTAAACAGCATGTTGGCTCAAAAAGGAATCCGGCTACTTTGCTGTAAGCCCTGAGTACTCTGGCTTTGGCTTTGATATATGCGGCTTTTATGTTATTCAGTTTTGTTGAATATCAAATGAACGTTGTTTTTAACTTGTATTGTGCTTAAAATTCTCTCTGCTTCTCATTTGTCTTTCTGGGATTGCTTTATGCTGATTTATGAAGTGTTCTGCAGTAAAATCCTGCAGTTCTTTTGCATTAGTCGTCTTTTGCATGGCGCAATCAAACGTGTCTCCCCAGCGGGAAAAGCCTGCGTGTGAAATACGAAATGCAGTTAATAATTTAGGTGTTGCTTTAATTACCAGTGTGAGAAACTTTGATGTGCGCTCAGGTATGGTGGGGTAGCATTTTACATTTTGGAATATGATGCATGATTGAGCTGAATAAAGATAAAATATGCTATATCCCCAGGATATGTGAGAAATGAGTACTGCTATATTATTTGTGCTTAATGTAAGATGAGTAAGGCTCAAAACATATCAATGAAAGGTGCTTTTTGGTGTAGAAGAGGCCTCATTAAGTACAGCGTTTAAAGCAGCAAACATGTTTGATGTATTATAGCCTCTCATCTTCTTATTAGTTTTGCTTCAGTAGCTTCTACTTGGCTGAATGAAGACAGAAACAGTATTTGTGACTCACCATTTAGGTTTTAAAATTCTGTCTAATTGGGTTTGAAGTCTGCATTGTCAAACTATTTCAACTCTTTGATTTGAGTAAACTCAGAAGTTGCCAACACAGATAACAGTGTATTTCGTTCCTGGTTGATTTTTGCACCGGTTGTCAGTTAACACATGCTGGTAGATACTGTAACCAAACCATCTGGATGCTAAAAAGCATCTTTCTACATTCGTGTCAATTCAAAATGAATGGATAGAATGCAATAATGATTTTAGACTCAATTCAAGTTGCTTGATTTGTGTTTTATGAGACCATGCACTACCAGTCAAAAGTTTTTGAACAGTAAAATGTCTCTTCTGCTCACCAAGCCTGCATTTATTTAATCCAAAGTGCAGCAGAAAAAAATAAAATAAAATGTTTTTACTATTTAAAACAACTGTTTTCTATTTAAATATATTTTAAAATGTATTTTATTCCTGTGATTTCAAAGCTGAATTTTTAGCATCATTACTCCAGTCACATGATCCTTCAGAAATTATTTTAATATTCTGATTTGCTGCTCAAAAACTTTTATTTTTATTATTATGTATATTTTAGGTTTCTTTGATAAGTAGAAAGTTCAGAAGAACAGCTTTTATCTGAAATAAAAATCTTTTGTAACGTTATAAATGTCTTTATCATCACTTTTGATCAATTTAAATCATCCTTGCTAAATTAAAGACACTGAAGACTGTGTCATTATGCTGAAAATGTAGCTTTGATCACAGGAATAAGTTATATTTTAAAATATACTCAGTTTTTGCTGTACCTGGATCAAATAAATGCAGGCTTGGTGAGCAGAAGAGACTTCTTTAAAAAACATTAAAAATCTTACTGTTCAAAAACTTTTGACTGGTTGTGTACATTTTACAATTTTAAGTTTGGATGTCCTTAAAAGGGGACATCTGGGCTTTTCAGACATACCAAATGTTTGGAGGTTTGACAAGGTTTTTTTTTTTCTTTTATTACCCTTTATTTTCTTAGTCCTGATGTCCTCTACAGCATAAAATATGAACAAAATATATATGGATCAAAGCAAAAAGCAAAAAGGGATGCAAAAACTTTGAAACTAAAAAGTTTTCTGTTTAATTCAGTTGCATTTTTGTTTTGGTTTTTCTGAGCAAAAAATAAATATCATACATTTTTTACTAATTTACAGAAGACTTCCACTAAAAATGTCATTCAGTTTAACAATCTTGTCAGACATATTTACAACAAAAATCAATTTATGACATATTAAAAGATATGTATACTAATTTCACCCCAAATACTAATTAGTTGTAATTCTACGTTTTTAAAATTTGCCACTATACAAGGTTTTGCCCATTTGTCAGTTAGATTTTTTTTTTAAACTTATTTAAAACACAATAAAATTGTATATGCTCCCTTAGTCTTTTATATATTTTAATATGTACAAGTGAAAAAAAAAACATGTTTACATAAATATTGTGTTACACTGAATGACAATGTAACATTATTTCAACCAAATGTTGACACTTTTTTTCCAAAAACGTATTTAAATCCTTAAAAGTAGACACTTTACTAACATGTAATGTGCTTTCTATGGACTTAATTACTTTTGTAAATTTCTTTTGACATCTTTGACCCATATACACACACACACACACACACACACACACACACACACACACACACACACACACACACACACACACACACACACACACACACACACACACACACGTAAATATAATATTATATTATTTCTTTTAAATCCCCTATTTGCTTCTTATGCTCCAAGCAATGTAATGACAGACAAAAACAACAACACATAACCAACCAAACCAACTAACTGTCTAAGCTCCTATTTTCAGCTGGGATAGTAGCTCCCCGTCATATGATTAGCATGCTAGCTTCATCAGAGAGACTAAATGGATGGCTTTTCAGACGTTTAATTAATGTTTTATCAAATGCAACACATGGAAATTGGTTGGACGTTTATGTGATTCATCCAGAAGTGATTCCGGATGATTCACAAGAGAGAATAACTACTGCCAGCTCTGTCTTTTGAGTCTCATTCAGCGAAACGAAGAACTCGTGGCCTTGTTGCTTCAGCCAAATCAGTCAAACCGGGGATGTATCTGTATTACACATTTTCTGACCCCGGGCTTTTTAGCACATGCTTTTTCATCTTCGGGCAAGGGAAACTGATCTTCTTTGATGAGGATATCTGAGCCTGGAGGCTTGCCCCTTTTCACCGCCCCCTCTGGATGTCGTTAAAGCTAACTATATTCCCGGTGAATGCAAAGAAAAGGAAGAGATGGTGCTTGAATGAGACTCAAGCCTTGTGCTGTGGATGGCTGCGTTGTGTTTATGCCAGCTGGGAGGAAGGCCCGTGATAAATTCAGCTCTCAGTAGGGCACAATCTTCCAAAAATATTAGACCTGTTGTCTGTATGCATTTCAGGAAATGCTTGGTTTTCGGTCTAATGCATTTCAGTTCATGAGAGAATTTCAATAGAGAACATATCAACCTTGTTTTTAACTGAGAGTGGCCACGGGTCTTGGTAACTTGAATGTGCAAAGCTTCTGGTGCCATTTTCTGCTGGCTATTTTACTTTTACACAAGCAGCCTACTTTGTTACTTGATATTGCAAAATGGTATTTGTTATAATATTTTAGTTTATTATCATGATCATAACACATTGCTTGGTAATGCAAAACCAGCTAACAATAATATAAATAAGAAAGTTTTGCTAACATTAATGTTTTAAAAATGTTTTTTTCTTTACAATAATTTTTTTTAATTAGCTTTCAAGTTCTGTCAGTTTTACAGTGCACAGCATAAATGAGTACGCCCCCTCTAAAACTGAACAAATTCAGCAATCACTCTTTACTTATGTAACCGGTATAGTCTGCGTTGTGTTTTCTTTCTGTTGTACGAGTAACCAGACGAACATCAAGTGACGGTTCAACTGCTGCTTTAATCTGATAACACAGAATATGATTTTTAGCAGTGTGTTTTCGCCCTTTTCGTACTTTCTCTCCCATGCGGAGACAGCGCAGAAAGGGAAGAGGAAAGGAAATACAACTTTTAAACAACAAACTCAACAAGTGACAAAACAGCATACCTGATAACACAGAATATGATTTTTAGCAGTGTGTTTTCGCCCTTTTCGTACTTTCTGTTAAAGGAGAAAGTGCAACTCATTTAGCATATACATCGAACGCATCGACGAAACATAAAAATTAAATCACAATCTTAATAAAAACAAATTAATGAAAATAACAAAATATACATGAAGAATAGAGTCAAATATATGATTTAAAGAGGAAAACTATCTTTTAAAGTGATATAAAAGTTAGAGATGACATCAGATTAATTGGAGCTTGACAGAAACCCACCTCTCCCATGCGGAGACAGCGCAGAAAGGGAAGAGGTGGTGCCAAGACAGGAAATTAAGATTTACGCTGCTGAAGAAATTTAAAGGGGAAGATGCACACACAGATAGGCATATCAGGTATACTTAACATTTTTTGTGTAATTCTATATACAAAATGAACATTACTTTTAATACCTGTTACACTTAGAAGACATGTTAGGGTTCTTTGAAGCTATAATGTTCCAACAAGCCTGCTTGATCAAAAACCAAAGAAGCATGTCAAAATTATTCAGCAAAATAAGATTTTCTTATCAAAGCGATAAAATGTCACGTTGCAAAAATGAGTACACCCTCCTGAAAGTTACTAAATAAAACTATATAAAAATAAATAAAAAAGTGTAGTTTTAAGGCTGTTTTTGGTTAACAGGAAAGTAGTTTGAACCTTAGCATAAAAAAGGACAATGGTACAAGAGAAATACCAAATTATTGTTTTAAATGTGAAAATGAAGCAGAAGTAGCACCAACATTTAAAAACAATGGACTTGTGACAAAGCTCCTGAAATAGTCAGGTCTTCACATTAAGTTTTAATGTAATGATGAGTGAATTTTTGCTAGAAAAAGAGCCAGAGAAATACCGTGCAAATGTCTCAGAGCAGTGACACCTTTCTCACAGAGTATCTTACAGAGTATGACGCAGCCTGCAGAAGTGACATGCATAGTTGTTGTCGCCATTAGAATTACCTCCCTGCTGAAAAAAACAGCATATGCTGGTTAGGTATGTTTTGGTGCTGGGATGCTGGTTTTAGCTGGTTTACCCTGGTCCTTTGCTGGTTTATGCTGGTCCTTGACCAGCAACATGACCAGCAAATGACCAGCATTAACCAGCATAAACCAGCAAAGGACCAGCATAAACCAGCATCCCAGCACCAAAACATACCTAACCAGCATATGCTGTTTTTTTCAGCAGGGCTACTGTAGCCAAAGCACAATAAACTCATTTAACCTCTTCTAAAGCCCATATTTACAAAATATAGACATCTGGGAATCCATACTCTGGTCTCAAGAGACAAAGTCAATCATTTCGGATCCAAAAGCATCCAAAATGTTATGTTGTTGCTAGGGAAGGACTACAGTGAGAAGTACCTGGTTTCCACAGTGACATTCAGTGGTAGTAAAGCTCTTATATGGGGACATATGAGTGTTGAAGGTGTGAGGGAGTTGTGCTTTATCAATGATGTCATGAATTCACACACCACTGTGTGACGTAATACAAAAAATTTAAACTGAAGATGCTACCCTCCCTTCATTCCCTACATTATTGGGATTTTTTTTTAGCATGGCAATGAAGATAATTATTCTCCCAAGGTGAAAATCCTTGAGTGAACATGTATTTCACTCAATCTTAATGCTCTTGGGCAGCTGTTGGGGATAGAGACAAGCTGAGCAAAACTCCCCATTAAAGACCAGAGCATTTAAGGAGGTCGTCCTCCGGTAGTTAAAAAGGACAAATGTGACATTTTGTCATGAACTTGTACACTCAGTGCCAAGAAGGGTCAGAGCAGTATGCTTAAAGTTTTAAAAGACATTCTAAGTACTAGTACTTTATACATTTGCTAAATTAAATCTAGGGTGTACTCATTTCTGCACTCCTTCATCTAAACAAAATTGGCTAATTTACTTATTTTACAGAAAATATTGACTGTTGTTTTTATATGTTTAATACATTTACATTTTGCCATCTTTTCATGAATTATTTTAGCGATCGTTAAGAAAATACATCTTTTATATTTATTATATATATATTATATTTATATGTACTCATTTATGCTGTGCACTGTATATAGCTAACAAACAATATGGATTTAAAGATGTGAAATGTAATTTCCAATCATTTATTATAGACTACAGTGAATAAAACAGCTTGTGAATTGTCAAATGACATTATTTACTTCAGAAAAGACAACAATATAGTTAAAGGAGTTGGATCAACTAGAAACTGATTTGTAATTTTGATACCTTTAATATAAATTCTTTTAAAAATTGGGAGATTTTACATAATTCCATTTAAAAACTACTCAAAAATATTATGTGTAATTTTGTTACCATACTTTTATATTAGATAGCTCATACCATTTTTACTTTAATGTGACGTGACAGAGCGCTATATTCACCTCCGTTAAATCTTTAATCTTTTTTTATTACAATGAGACATTTGTTTCATTAAATTATTCTGTTTGTTTTCATGTATGTTCTCGTTATTTTTATTTTTTTTCAAAATATCAGCCACCGCCTTAGAATCTTAAAAGAAGGAGAATTTTTTTGTAACATGGCACTGAAACGCCATCATACATGATGATGCACCTTTATTCTCAAAAAATTGACTTTAATCTCATATGTGACCCTGGACCACAAAACCAGTCATAAGATTAAATTTGACAAAACTGAGATTTATACATCATATGAAAGCTCAATAAATAAGCTTTCTATTGATGTATGGTTTATTATGATAGGACAATATTTGACTGAGATACATCTATTTGAAATCAGAAATCTGAGGATGCAAAAAAATAAAAAAGACTGAGAAAATCACCTTTAAAGTTGTCCAAATTAGGTTCTTAACAATGCATATTACAAATCAAAAATTACATTTTGATATGTTTACAGTAGGAATTTTACAAAAAATCTTCATGGAACATGAACTTTACTTAATTTCTTAATGATTTTTGGCATAAAAGAAAAATCAAAAATTTTGACCCATGCAATGTATTTTTGGCTTTTGCTACAAATATACCCCAGCGACTTAAGACTGGTTTTGTGGTCCAGGGTCACATATTGTTCATATTTTCGAATTAAAAAAGAAAAGAAAGTAAAAGAAAAAAAGAAAAAGCATTAAGCATTAAAAACTACAAAGTAAATAAACAAATTTAAAAATAAACAATTAAAAATTAAAAGCATTAAAAACATTTAAATAACTGGACAACATAATTTTCAGAATTTAATGGGAATGTTTTCCAAATGTTTTTAAAACATAAAAAAAACATTAACCTCAACTAAAATGTTTCAGAAATTCCATCAATGCTAATGTTTTGATAATGTACAGATACATTTGAAAACACATTCTATTAGTTTAGGGATAATTCAGCCAAAAAATGAAAGTTCTGTCATTAATTCCTCACCCTTTTGTCGTTCCAACCCCATAAGACCTTCGTTCATCTTCGGAGCACAAATTAGGATATTTTTGATGAAATCTGAGAGCTTTCTAACCCTGCATAGACAGCAACACAACTACAAAGTTCAAGGCCCAGAAAGGTAGTAAAGACATTGTTAAAATAGTCCACGTGACAGTAGTTCAACTTTAATGTTATGAAGCTACGAGAATACATTTTGTGTGCAAAGAAAACAAAAATAACAACTTTATTCGACGCCTGTTTATGTGACGCATGACGCAAGAGAAGAAATGGTTGGCTAAAATCGTTATCTTGGCTTACTTTGTGCACGAAAAGTATTCTTGTAGCTTCATAACATTACAGTTGAACCACTAATGTCACATGAACTATTTTATCGATGTCCTTACTACAGTACCTTTCTGGGCCTTGAACGTGGTAGTTGCATTGCTGTCTATGCAGCTTTTGAATTTGATCAAAAATATCTTTATTTGTTTTCTGAAGATGAATGAAGGGTTTGGAACAACCAGTGTTGTTTTTGACAACCATCTTAGATTTAGTCTTAGTCTTTTGGACTAAAATGCTTCTTAGTTTTAGTCAAATTTTAGTCACTTCTATATGTGATAGTTTTAGTCCAATTTTAGTCGACGAAAAGTCAAAAAGGTTTTAGTCTAGTTTTAGTCAAAAAAAGGGAAAAAGTAGTCTTTTAACAAATTAATGTAGGTCAGTAAATATTTTTGCTGTTGGGTAGTGTCACTTATAAGCTCTGAAAATAGCAGATCTATAGTTCAACACAATGTGAGCTTCCGGATCGACTATTTTCACCAATAATTACAATAATGAAGGAATGTTTTAGAACATAAAAGACAAACAAGGATGGAATGCTAAAACGGCTTGCCATACTAGTACAGCAAAGAGTATTTAATGCTAAAACGGCTTGCCATGGCGTCAGATACTTTTTAAGTTTTAATTGGCATGCACAATAAGCGGAAATGTCATGCATTTTAAACGTCTGACGGACCACCCACTAACATTTTCGTCTATTCTCGTCTCGTCAACGAAAACTCACACACGTCTCGTCATGTTTTAGTCATCAACGAGCCATTTTTGTCTCGTCATCGTCTCGTTATCGTCATGAAAAAAAGTGGCGTCAACGAAATGATTTCGTCATCGTCATCGTTGACGAAAACAACACTGGGAACAACATGAGAGTATTTAATCACAGAATTAAAATTGTTGGGTGAGCTATGCCTTTAAATAGCTTACTTCCACATTGCAAAATACGGTGGATGGTAGTAGCTTGTATTCTGTAGTGGCAACACTTCATCTTCCTCTGGGTTCTTCGGCCACTCTGAAAGAGGAGCAAGACCCTCAGAACGGGCAGATGGTCTTTTGATCCCATTTCCTCAGAGAAACTGCCCATTTTCATGATGTAGGCGCTCATCCAAGAGTCCCCAGCAGCCCTCTTCGGCACACTTGAATGGCAGATATCTCCGAATCCAGATGGAACGACCTAGATCGAGGGGACACACTCTCAAAAGCGTTGAGATTCTTGCCACGCTAGCAGTTTCTGTCACTTGACTGGTTGTCGGACACATGTTTGCAGTAACTGTGTCGTCTGTCCATATCAACTCTGTGAGGAGAATTTCTGCAGGAGGAGCTCTGAATGCTCTTTTTGACAGCTTAAACCCCTGCAGAACATGTTGAGATGTTTGCCTCGCTGTGACAGTTTAGTGTCTTGCATGGCAAAGCGAGCTTATCTTATCTCCGCTTACCTCCTTGCTCATTTAGCAGCCAGTTCCAAAACTGAGTACATCAAACCCATTTTCACAGAGTAGCTGTTTGTCTCTGAGCAATATCCCAACCATGAATGTTGAAATCCAGCATAAAAATGTAATGTATAGTGGAAAGCACATTATCATTTCAAAGGCTCCTGAATTCAGGACCCACAGGCTGCCAGTCCCAACGCCTGCACCAAAGTTCATGAAAAAACAGCTTTTATGGATCTTGTTTAATACTTTTGCTTTCAAGTCTGGCCTTAAAATGTCACGGAATATTCATACAGTTTCATTATATCATGTTATAAATGTTTGTATGGAAGCCCGTTTCCGCCACTGAATAAAAAATAAAAAGGTTTATTGCAACTTTTTATCTCACAATTCTTCCTTTTTTCTCAGAATTGCGAGGAAAAAAAGTCAGTATTGCGGGTTATAAAGTAAGAATTGTGACTTTATATCGCGCAATTTATATCGCGAGAAATAAAGTCGCAACTGCATAATAAAGTCAGAATTGTGAGATATACAGTAAATGCAATTCTGTGAACATATCAGTTTTTTTCCTCAGAACTGGTCTTTATATGACGCAATTCTGAGAAAAAAAGTCAGAATTGCGAGATAAAAGTCAGAATTTGGGAGATGTAAACTTCAATTGTCAGAAAAAAAGTCAGAATTGCAAGTTTATATCTCGCAATTCTGACTTTATGACTCTCAATTGTGATTTTATTGTACTCGCAATTGTAAAAAACATCAGAATTGCGAGTTTATATGACAATTCTGAGGAAAATTGAGTCATAAAGTCGGAATTGCGAGATATATTTGCAATAATAAACTCACAATTCTGACTTTTTTTCTCAAAATTCTGACTTTATGACTTTCAATTGTCAGTTTATATCACAGTTCTGAGAAAAAAAGTCAGAATTGTGAGTTTATATGATGCAATTCTCAGACAAAAGTTTGAATTGCGAGAAAAAAAGTCAGAATTGCAAGTTTATATCTCGCAATTCTGACTTTATGACTCGCAATTGTGAGTTTATTATACTCGCAATTGTAAAAAACGTCAGAATTGCGAGTTTATATGACAATTCTGAGGAAAATTGAGTCATAAAGTCGGAATTGCGAGATATATTTGCAATAATAAACTCACAATTCTGACTTTTTTTTTTCTCAAAATTCTGACTTTATGACTTGCAATTGTCAGTTTATATGACGCAACTCTGAGAAAAAAGTTGCGAGATGTAAACTCGGAATTGTGAGAAAAATTCCGAATTGCAAGTTTGTATGATGCTATTGCAAGAAAAAAAGTCAAAATTACGAGTTTATATCTCGCAAAATATCTCACAATTCTGATGTAAACTCGCAACTGCAAGAAAAAAAGTCAAAATTGCGAGTTTACATCTCGCAATTCTGACTTTATGACTCGCAGTTGTGAGTTTATATGACACAATTCTGAGGAAAAAGTCAAAAGGAAAAATTAGGAAAAACAGAATTGTTAGACAAAACCTTTTTAATTTTTTTATTCAGTGGCGGAAACGGGCTTTCTATATGTTTTGTCACCTGATTTGGGCTTGCTTATTATTTTTAATAACAAAAAACTTGCATTACTTATTTGAAAAAGTAACTGATATTTTCTTGTAAATTGAAAAGTAATGTGTTACTTTACTAGTTACTTGAAAAAAGTAATCTGATTACATAACTTACATTAATTCTATTATGTGTTAGTCTCAGCACTGCTTGCCAGGCATATTTGGAACAGATCTGATCTGTTAATCTGATATTAAAATACACCAAAAGACTATTTAAGGTTGACAGTGCAGCCCTAAAAATAAAATACATTTTTTTTGACACTATCCTTCAAACCACTGTTATACCCATTTGAAGGCAAAAAGTTTTCAATAATTAAAAATTAGTGCTGTCAAATGATAAATTGCGATTAATCGCATCCAAAATAAATGTTTTTGTTTACATAATGTATGTGTGTGCACTGTATTTATGTATATAAATACACACACACATGCATGTATATATTTAAGAAAAGTTTTATGTTAAATATATTTATAAATAATATATCTAATATAATATATACATATATACATGTAAATACATTTAAATATTTTTAAACTATATATTGTATGTGTGTTTATTTATATGTACACAATAAATATGCACAGTACACACATACTTATGTAAACAAAAACATTTATTTTGGATTCGATTAATTGTGCACTGAAAATATAATCAAATTTAGAATATTACATTTAGAACATTGTTTTATTTTTTAGATCTTTTAAGAAGTATAAGTCAGAATGTTTTATTTTCACATAAATATATCTGTTACGCTTATTTACAGTATATATTTTGACATTTTATTTTCACAAAAGTTACATAAAACATAAAAGTAAACACTTTATTTGCTTTGAATATGTTCTCTGTGTATATAAAATCACTTGTAAATCAGGTTTGTATGCCATTTGAAAACCTAAATTGAACTGAGAATGTTTTCTTTTTAGGGCAGCATTGAACCAAAATGATCCAATTCTTTTGCACAAGCATCCTGTAAAATTTCACACAGCACAATCAAGCTAAATTGTTGTGATCAGCTTGAATCCATATTTGCACAAGAGGTTCCAAACACATAATTCTGGTTTGCGTGTGAATGCTGTGCTTCATTTTGAGTATATGAGAGTAGCATGAGCGCTATTTGTGTTAGAAAACCATCAGTTGTTTTTTTTTTTATTTGGACATTAGGTTTTCAATCAATGTACTTTTGTCTCTTAAATGGGCATGACAACAAAGAGCCAGTGATTGAAAATGTTTACAATTACAGTAACAAACATCACCATACTTAGAGAGACATGTTTCTATTGCATCTTTCATTGTTAAAAAGATGAGCTTTTAGATTAGAGTTTTGTGCATTATTATTGTTCAGTAATTTCAGTGTTTAGCAGTTTGAGTAGCTTTTAAGAGAAAACCAAAATCAAGTTGAGTTCATTTTGCTGTTAATAAGTGACACGAGTGCATCCCTACAAGCAATGAAGGAAGATGTTTCGAGAAAAATGGAAACGTACAATCAGTATATGTATTTTAAATGTAGCTTTGGCGAAAGGCCATCAGTTGGATATACTGAGCAAATTCAGAGTTGTTTCTCTCTTTTTTACTTGAACAGAAAACTTTGCAGGATCATTAGATCATTAGATATAGCTGTAGTTATCATTCTTGTGTAGCCACAGAGACTGATGGGAAATGCAGTTTGGTTGTACAAGCCTGCTGCTTCATTAACTGACTAAATGACTAGTATTTTCTTGCAAGCTTTTAACAGTACACACAATGTGAATAAAATAGATTGTACAGTCAACATTTACAATTAAAACTTAATTACGAGCAAGACCACCTCTGTTTGTTTCTAACAAAATCCCGCTTTCCCACTCTAACAATTTCCACCGGTTATTTTGTCTTTCCAGGGGAAGATAAAGTACCCTCTGGCAAGGAATCTCATATATTGCGATTATTGATTCCTTTATGTGCTCTATAAGTGTGTCACAGGTGTGTGATTCAGCTGTAGCGTAAACACATGCGGCTCCACACCTGGGATGTAATCATAACATATTGTTCTTGCTTGTAGATGTGTGTGCATAAACTCTGCATCCTTCTAATAATCGTTATGATTACCTGACGCTGGATTCAGCGCAGATGACGTTTGCATAATTGAGAGTTGGGAAGAAAATGACAAGCTTTATTTAAATTTATCCAACAGGAATTTAAACACTGACTGTCTGTCAAGACATTCTTTTGTTGAACGTTAACATGAAGCAGCATTCACAACCCACATTTTTCTCCATAAAGTGACAGATTATAGACTGAAACAAAATATTTCAAATGAAGATGTAGGGAGGGTCTTGATTTTATTCATCAGGAGTTGATAAGAGGGCCTGTTAACATCTTTCAGAGGCATTTTGATGTAAGATTTATTTTTTTGTATCTGTTGGCATTCCTATTCTTCTTCCATTTCTTCTTCCGCTCTTGAGTCTACGCCAGCTCATAGAACCGCTTGCGGGAAAGTTGTGTAATTTGGCACACAGATAGAGGACAGTCTCAACATTAACTATAGCAAAATTGGAGTCTCTAACTCAAACTCTCTAGCGCCACCATTTGTCTAAAGTGTCACTCATGTTTATGCTAATAACTTTTGAACCATTAAAGTCTAGAATGAAAAGTGTTTCCTCTGAATGCTTGGCTTATGTCGAGTCAAATGCACACCAAAATGTAAAAATTGTAAGGGTTAGTTTTTTTGCTATTTTTAATAGTTTGAAAACTTGCTTTTTCGAACACGTCCTAGGCGGTTTGTCTGAAAATTGGCTCAGATCATCTTTAGACCATGCTGGTAAAGTTATGAAATTCAAGTTGATTAGTCAAATCGTTCTTGAATAATGTGCGAATGATATGACAAAGAGCACACAAAAATGTATGTGAGGCTATATCTCCACAACGATTTAGCGTATTGAGACCAAACTTGGTGTTAGGGCTGCACGATTTGGAGAAAAAATCTAATTGCGATTTTTCTGATCAAAATTGCGATTTGCGATTTAAAATGCGATTTACTACTATTTCATAAAAGAGCTACAGGTTTGATATGGTGGTTTTAACAGAACCAAAGAAAGACCAAGCATAATCACAAAGTATGCTACACTGTTCTACTGTTTATTTAAAACCTCTTAAACATTGTTGCCTTTTTTAAAATAAAGTTGTCAGTTATCATGACAAATTAAGAAAATAACTACAGTATCTTAAATAAAATTAAATTAACAATTAAAATTATATAATAAAATATTATTAAAATCTTAAACTTTTAGGAATCCAAACACACTGTAAACAATTTTACATCAGTAAAACACTGATGATAACCTACATTAAGAGACACTTTGTTGGGAAGTTGAGCCGCTGCTCCCGCTCATCTTTTCCAAATGGCGTTAACGTTATTTGCTCAGTACATGCAGTAGAGACCTGCACTCCTACGGGAGTATAGCGGGACCCGAGGCAACCGACTGCGGCGCGGGACAAAACTTGGTGGACGAGTGCGGCTGTTCGGGACGCGGGAAAATAAAATGATTCGCGGGACCCCCGCAAAATAGAAATATCTAAAAAGCAAAATATTGTTATTCATCTATTGCACAAAAGCAGCAAGAACAACTAGTATACAACTTACAGCTATTATCAGTAAGCACAAGGATAGGCAGTCAGGTGTTTAAGTTAGAATCCACTCACTGCTCAAACATTCTTGCACAGTGCTGAATATTGCGTGCTCGCAAATTAAAACACACGAAGTGTAGACATTGTGAAAGATTCATCGTTTGTGTTAGAGCTTTATGAGATCGCAAATGAACTGAGATGTCAACTTTAGCTTTGTCTGCTTGCATTCTGCTCTGGATACACACAGTAGCTCATGCTTGCTCTTAATTCTGTTAAGAATAACAGTGGTTTGTGAATGTTGATGCTTAGCCTATATAACAAATATTTTATCGGGGACGTTTATGCTGGGGTTTTGTGAAACTTACGAGATGTTACAAAACTGTTTCATGTAAATTCAATTGATGTACTGAAAAAAAAACTATATAGGTTACTTTTATGCGGGCAGGAGCGGGACAAAACATGAATGTCGAGGTAGGAACGGACCGAGATCAACATATTTCTGCGGAGGCGGGACTGAAAAATACGTCCCGTGCATGTCTCTACATGCAGTGTTAAAATGCCCCCTATTGGTTAAACTCTGCATCAAACGTAATATAAGCATGAAGACGTAATATGCACTTGAAGTGACCTGTCAAAAACGACTTATATGCTTGTTACCACATTTGATAATAAATCGAAATAATCGCAGCTCTTGCGATTTGAAAATCGCACCCTTTCAAATTGCGATTTCGGTTTAAAAACGATTAATCGTGCAGCCCTACTTGGTGTGTGTTAAAACAACAATAACCTAAACCTACCTGCACAGTTTCACAAAACTGGTCTCTTTAGATTTAGTGCAGCATGCCGAGTTGAACCATAGCCAATTTTTCCAAGTCAGCCATTTCTAATTTTACTGTAAAATGCTATATTTACGAACACACTGGCGTATCGTCACAGAACTCTGTGTGTGTCTCTAGCACCATGCTCTCACCGTATTTAAAAAGTTTTGGGGCAGTGTCATCTTGTGGTCAAATTGGCTAAATTGGTCTATTGTAATGAAGGTGAACTCTATGCTGAGAACATAGATACCAATTTTTCTAATCAGTTGAACTTCCTGTCTGCCATTTTAATTTGTTGAAAACCTACTTTTTCGAACTCCTCCTAGACTGTTGGTCCAATTTTCACCAAATTTGATGCAAAAACATATGGATTTTGTGTCGACATACGAAGCGGTTATCGTTTAACACATCAACGAGTTTGCTGGAATGGTGCCAAACTGCATCTGAGGCTGTATCTCTGCAAAGCTTTGAGATACTGACACCAAACTTTGTATGTGCCATTGTCACCTTACACTGACACATGGCACAACAATTTGGTAAAAAAAAAAAATTTACACAGGTCATCTTCATACTTGGCTTATGTCGAGTCAAACGCATAGCAAAATTTAAAAATCGTAAGGTTTTGTTTTTTCACAGTTTTTAATAGTTTTAAAAAACCTACTTTTTCGAACAAGTCCGGTTTTCACCAAAATAGATCGAATTGAATTGATCAAATTTGACAAAGAGCACGCAAAAATGGATGTAAGGCTATATCTCCACAACGGTTTAGCGTATTGAGATCAAACTTGGTGTGTTTTAAAACAACAATGACCTGAGGCTACCTGCACAGTTTCACAAAACTGGTCTCTTTAGATTCGGTGCAGCATGCCGAGTTGAGCCATACCCAATTTTCCCATGTCAGCCATTTTGGGCGTCGGCCATTTAGAATTTTGTTGTAAAATGCTATATTTACGAATGCATTGGCGTGTCATTACGAAACTCTGTGCGTGTCTTTGGCCCCATGCTCTGACCGTATTTAAAAAGTTTCCACTGCATTTCATTGCTGTCATTGAAGGACCTGCTGAGATCATTTCAGTAATCGTCTTGTTAACTCAGGTGAGAATGTTGACGAGCACAAGGCTGGAGATCATTATGTCAGGCTGATTGGGTTAGAACGGCAGACTTGACATGTTAAAAGGAGGGTGATGCTTGAAATCATTGTTCTTCCATTGTTAACCATGGTGACCTGCAAAGAAACGCATGCAGCCATCATTGCGTTGCATAAAAATGGCTTCACAGGCAAGGATATTGTGGCTACTAAGATTGCACCTAAATCAACAATTTATAGGTTCATCAAAAACTTCAAGGAAAGAGGTTCAATTCTTGTTAAGAAGGCTTCAGGGCATCCAAGAAAGTCCAGGAAGCGCAAGCGCCAGGATCATCTCCTAAAGAGGATTCAGCTGCGGGATCGGAGTGCCACCAGTGCAGAGCTTGCTCAGGAATGGCAGCAGGCAGGTGTGAGCGCATCTGCACGCACAGTGAGGCCAAGACTTTTGGAAGATGGCCTGGTGTCAAGAAGGGCAGCAAAGAAGCCACTTCTCTCCAAAACAACATCAGGGACAGATTGATCTTCTGCGAAAAGTATGGCGAATGGACTGCTGATGACTGGGGCAAAGTCATATTCTCCAATGAAGCCTCTTTCCGATTGTTTGGGGCATCTGGAAAAAGGCTTGTACAGAGAAGTAAAGGTGAGTGCTACCATCAGTCCTGTGTCATGCCAACAGTAAAGCATCCTGAGACCATTCATGTGTGGGGTTGCTTCTCATCCAAGGGAGTGGGCTCACTCACAATTTTGCCCAAAAACACAGCCATGAATAAAGAATGGTACCAAAACACCCTCCAACAGCAACTTCTTCCAACAATCCAACAACAGTTTGGTGAAGAACAATGCATTTTCCAGCACGATGGAGCACCGTGCCATAAGGCAAAAGTGATAACTAAGTGGCTCGGGGACCAAAACGTTGAAATTTTGGGTCCATGGCCTGGAAGCTCCCCAGATCTTAATCCCATTGAGAACTTGTGGTCAATCCTCAAGAGGCGGGTGGACAAACAAAAACCCACTAATTCTGACAAACTCCAAGAAGTGATTATGAAAGAATGGGTTGCTATCAGCCAGGATTTGGCCCAGAAGTTGATTGAGAGCATGCCCAGTCGAATTGCAGAGGTCCTGAAAAAGAAGGGCCAACACTGCAAATACTGACTCTTTGCATAAATGTCATGTAATTGTCGATAAAAGCCTTTGAAACGTATGAAGTGCTTGTAATTATATTTCAGTACATCACAGAAACAACTGAAACAAAGATATAAAAGCAGTTTAGCAGCAAACTTTGTGAAAACTAATATTTGTGTCATTCTCAAAACTTTTGGCCACGACTGTATTGCATTAACACATGTTTTGCTATACACGTTTATCCCCTTTGTGTGTATTGGAACAAAACAAAAAAAGGGAGGAAAAAAAGCAAATTTGACGTAATGTCACACAAAACTCTAAAAATGGGCTGGACAAAATTATTGGCACCCTTAACTTAATATTTGGTTGCACACCCTTTGGAAAAATAACTGAAATCAGTTGCTTCCTATAACCAATAAGTTTCTTACACCTCTCACCCGGAATTTTGGACCACTCTTCCTTTGCAAACTGCTCCAGGTCTCTCATATTGGAAGGGCACCTTTTCCCAACAGCAATTTTAAGATCTCTCCACAGGTGTTCAATGAGATTTAGATCTGGACTTATTGCTGGCCACTTCAGAACTCTCCAGCGCTTTGTTGCCATCCATTTCTGGGTGCTTTTTGAAGTATGTTTGGGGTCATTGTCCTGCTAGAAGACCCAAGATCTTTGACGCAAACCCAGCTTTCTGACACTGGGCCCTACACTGTGACCCAAAATCCTTTGGTAATCCTCAGATTTCATGATGCCTTGCACACACTCAAGGCACCCAGTGCCAGAGGCAGCAAAACAACCCCAAAACATCTTTGACCCACCACCATATTTGACTGTAGGTATACTGTGTTCTTTTCTTTGTAGGCCTCATTCCGTTTTCGGTAAACAGTAGAATGATGTGCTTTACCAAAAAGCTCTATCTTGGTCTCATCTGTCCACAAGACGTTTTTCCAGAAGGATTTTGGCTTACTCAAGTACATTTTGGCAAACTGTATGTCTCGGTGTCAGCAGTGGGGTCCTCCTGGGTCTCCTGCCATAGCGTTTCATTTCATTTAACTGTCGACGGAGAGTTTGCGCTGAAACTGATGCTCCCTGAGCCTGCAGGACAGCTTGAATTTCTTTGGAACTTGTTTGGGGCTGCTTATCCACCATCCGGACTATCCTGCGTTAAAACTTTTCATAAATTTTTCTCTTCTGTCCACGCCCACGGAGATTAGCTACAGTGCCATGGGTTGCTAACTTCTTGATAATGTTGTGCACTGTGGACAAAGGCAAATCTAGATCTCTGGAGATGGACTTGTAACCTTGAGATTGTTGATATTTTTCCACAATTTTGGTTCTCAAGTCCTCACAGTTCTCTTCTCCTCTTTCTGTTGTCCATGCTTAGTGTGGCACACACAGACACACAATGCAAAGACTAAGTGAGCTTCTCTCCTTTTTATCTGCTTTCAGGTGTGATTTTTATATTGCCCACACCGGTAACTTGCCCCAGTTTAAAGGAGCATCACATGCTTGAAACAATCTTATTTATCCACAATTTTAAAAGGGTGCCAATAATTTTGTCCAGCCCATTTTGGAGTTTTGTGTGACATTGTCAAATTAGCTTTTTTTCCTCCCTTTTTTGTTTTGTTCCAATACACACAAAGGGAATAAACATGTGTAAATGCAATACTTTTCTGTGAGAAATACTTGATTTTCTGGAAAAATTTCAGGGGTGCCAACAATTTTGGCCATGACTGTATTTATATATATATATATATATATATATAATGAAATTTCAGAAAAATGTAGCATACCAAACCTTGCACAAGACCAGAAATGTATAAATGTGTGTTTTAAGTAAGTAAATGAATTCAGTTTTGATTTCATGTTGACTAGAAGACGTTTCTTTTAATATTAATTTTGCTTAGAAATGCTACAGGCGAGGCTTGTAATGCTAATCTTCAGTTTTGGTTTTAACGCATATTCATAATCTAAGTTGATGTGTGGCCCCAAAAAGTATTTGCACATTAAGTTGCACTTAAATGTCTGAATGCCATTTCATTAGCTCCAAATAACAAATTATGCTGGTTCACTTCTCGGAACTAACTTTTCCACAGTGACTTTTAATCAGCTGTTGTGGAAGTGCTTTTTTTAAGTGGCTGCATAAAGTCACACAAGTGTAAAATGACGCACTTCACTATAGTTTGAGTACAAAAATACATTGTGAAGCCGCCGTAAAGTCAGACAGGGCTAATATAGGCAATAATGTAACCATATTCAACAGGGTTTGAGCTGATTCTCTAACACTCATAGAGGAGTGTTGAACTTCCAGTCTGATGAAAGAACAAAAAAATGACAGTTCATCCTGCAGAATAAAAGATAATGAGAATCCAAATTAAGTCTTGAAAAGCAACATTAATCCCTCATAGTGTGATGTTTCTTCTTCTGAGCTGTGCTTTAATGAGAGAGGATAAGGGATGTACCGATCTATTATCCGGTACCTTTCATGTACCCTTCACATCAGATCCAAATGCCTTGAACTCACTGCCTCTTCTGTATCGTCTCAGTCTCAGACGGCACACCCCTGGACTGCCCACAGCCCGCTTACCTGCTCTGTCTAATCTATATCACAGACAAAACTGTAAAAGGACTTTATTGATCTAGCCAGCTCTACTTTTTTGATCTGATTGACTAGCTTTATGAAACTTTCAGAAGCGAGTTTGAAAAGTCAAGCCCGCCTGGAAACAAAGTTGTGTTTACATGGTACCAGGTCGAAACTTGAAGCTTTTGATGCTAAAATAATTATTGAATTTTGTCCTCTTTTTCATGTTTTCAAAGTTTTGTCTGTGGTAATGAAAACAAAAAAATGAAAATGCTACTTTTCCAGATTATGTCTGTGAAAAGTACTTGTTTGAAGTTTGATGCATGTATTTTCTGTATAACAGTTTGAGGAAACTAACAAGGCATAATTTAAAATAAGTACTTAATTTAACATTTAAAAATTATTTAAACGAAAAATGTTGCTTGCTTTTCTGAATTGCACTACCAGTCAAAAGTATTTGAACATTAAGATTTTTAATGTTTCTGAAGAAGTCTCTTCTGCTCACCAAGCCTGCATTTATTTAATCCAAAGTGCAGCAAAAGCAGTAAAATGTAGAAATATGTTTTCTACTTGAATGTATTTAAAATGTAATTTATTCCTGTGATTTCAAAGCTGAATTTTTAGCATCATTACTCCAGTAGAATGATCCTTCAGAAATCATTCTAATATCCTGCTTAGCTGCTCAAAAAACGAATTTTTATAATAAATCTGTTCTTTGGATTCCTCAAAGAATCCTGGAAAAAAAATACTCAGCTGTTTTAAATATTGATAATAATAATAATAAATGTTTCTTAAACAGCAAATCAGCATATTAGAATGGATCATGTGACACTGAAGACTGGAGTAATAATGCTGAAAATGATCACAAGAATAAATTTTATTTTAAAATATATTTAAATAGAAAGCAGTTATTTAAAATAGTAAAAATATTTCAAAATTTTAGTGTTTTTGCTGTATTTTGAATCAAATAAATGCAGGCTTGGTGAGCACAAGAGATTTCTTAAAAAAATATTACAAATCTTACTGTTCAAAAACTTTTGACTGGTAAAGTATTTATTTGACATTTTAAGTACTTGGATAATGAAAAATCTGTACATATTATGATATTTATGATATTATGATATAACAGTTTGTGAAGACTACCATACTGTAATTCAAAATAAGTATTTAAATTACATTTTAATGAACTTAAGAAATAATTTAAATTAAAAATACAGTTTGAATATAAAATATTTTAAATTAAGTTATGTTGGTGGTATTTGAAGTTTTAATTTTTTTTTTTTATTTGGCATTCCAACTGTTTATGTAGACTGCTGTGTCATAATCTAAAATTCTAAATAAAAAACTGTTCATTTAAATCAATTAATTAATTTAAAATAAGTATTTTAAGTACTTTTTTTAGGTACTTATTTTAATTGATTAAACATTAAAATTATAACTAAAATTACTTTTTGTAGAGACTGCAATGCCATAATTTATCATTAAGTAAGGCATAATTGATGGACACCCATTGATTTAGTAGAAAAAATATGCAATAATGCAATAAAACAGCCCCACGGCATACATTTTCATAATTTATCATACTAAATTGAATCATTTTCATTAAACTACTTTTATTCACTGCATTCTGTTCTTCTTGCATAATGTATTTCAGATCAATTATTCCTAAATGGCATGAAAACAACTACCATTTAGCCACTTTAGCTGTTAGACAAAATCCTGTCAAACTAGGTGATTCTTAGTCAAAATGAGCTGCGGTGTGGAATGTGGATGGGACTTTTTGCTGTTTAGTCAAAAAAAAAAAAAAAACTGTTTACGTGCAAACATGTTGCATTACCTGCATTTTAAGCAGCTGTGTGGCGCAGATCCGGATCCTCGTGTGGCTGAAGCTCATTCGTTATTTTCTCCTTGCATGAGCTGTCGAGAGAGTCCTGTGATAAAGCATGAGTTTGCCTAAAATAGCTTTTTAGGGCAGAAATGCCGACATATAAGGCAATTTGCAGCTTAGGGAACATGGACTGCCAGCACACATTAATAGATATGAAGCTGAAGCTTTCAGAAATTTTAGTAATGGATGTTCCGCTGCTTTAAAGCCTCTGAACATGCAAATGCACCTGCCGTCTGCAGGATTCGTAATGAACAAGACGTGCGCTACTGCATGTGCATTTGAAATTATATTGCAGTAATTAAATATGCATAATGTAATTTACAAATCAGGACATATATCTCTCACTGTCAGATATGGATGTGGACCTATAGAGAACTTAAGGAAGGAGATTTTCCTGACCCTTTGAACTGTGGTTACTGCAATTTTTTTCGTTCGTTCGATCGTGAATTTTATTTGACACGGAATTAAAAAATGTAAAAGGTAATTGAGATTTGGTACTTCTGAAAATCTGAATTGTGAGATGTAAACTTAGAATTGTGAGATATGACTAAAAATGTAGCGAAAAAGGCAACATTGCAAAATAAACTCAGAATTGCAAGATAATGACTTAAAATTTTGAGTTTTTTTCCTCAGAATATTGAGTTTACATCTTGTAATTTTTTTTTTTACCATAAAAAAGGTAATTACAATTTTTTTTAATCACAATTTTGACTTTTGTTTGCTTAGGATTGCAATTTATATCTCACAATTCTGAGAATTGTGAACCAAAAGTTCAAAATTGTGAGAGATAAAATTCACATGCACGTTTTTTATTTGTTTGTTTATTTTTATCCCATGGTTTAAACAAGCTTCCATTGATTTTAGAGCATTGGCGCAGAGAAATATGAATCACACTGAATAACAATTGGATTTAAAGGGATAGTTTCAACAAAAATCTATTTTTTTTGTCATTATTTACTCCTATTTGGCTTTCTTCTTACTGTGTGACACAAAATATGTTATTTTGAACAATGTTTCAACTGTGTCAGTGTTTCAACTTGTCAAAACAACATTGGACCCCTTTGACTTTCATACTTTTTCCCAATATCTTTTGTTGTGTTCTACAGAAGAAAGTCATACAGATTTAGATCCACATCAGTGTAAATAAATGATTTTTCATGCAAAGCTACACTCTTAAAAATGAAGGTGCTTTCAAAGGTTCTTCACAGCGATGACATAGAAAAAACAATTTTGGTTCTACAAAGAACCATTTAGTCAAAGGTTCTTCAAAGAACCATCTCTTTCTTACCTTTTTATAATCTGAGGAACCTTCTTTCGCCACAAAGAACCTTTTATGAAACAGAAAGATTGTTCAGATGTTAAAGGTTCTTTATGGAACCATTTAAACAAAAAGGGTTCTTCTATGTCATTGTGAAGCACCTTTTTTTTTTTTAGAGTGCATTATTTACAATATTGTGCAATATTGCGACTTTTTAATCTCACAGTTTTTACTTTTTGCTTAGAAGTGCAATTTGTATCTCACAATTCTGACTTTTTTTCTGAGAATTGTGAAAATTGTGAGAGATAAAATTCCCATGCACGTTTTTAATTTATTTTATTTTTTTATCCCATGGCGGAAACAAGCTTCCATTGATTTTAGAGCTTTGCTGCAGAGAAAGATGAATCACTGAATAACAATCGGGTTTAAAGGAATAGTTCCACCAAAAATCAATTTTTGTCATTATTTACTCACCTTCATGTCGTTCCAAACCTATTTGCCTTTCTTCTTACTGTGTGACACAAAATATGTTTTTTTTTTTGAACAATGTTTTTACTGTGTCAGTGTTTCAACTCATCAAAACAACATTGGACCCCATTGACTTTCATACTTTTTCCGAATATCTTTTGTTGTGTTCTACAGAAGAAAGTCATACAGATTTACAACATTAGCGTAAATAAATGATTTTTCATGCAAAGCTATCATACGAACTTGCAATGCTTGCAATATTGCGACTTTTTGATCTCACAGTTTTGTCTTCTTGCTTAGAATTGCAATTTGTATCTCACAATTCTGACTTTTTTTCTGTGAATTTTGAAACAAAAGTCCAAATTATGAGAGATAAAATTCACATGCACGTTTTTAATTTATTTATATTTTTTTATCCCATGGCGGAAACAAGCTTCCATTGATTTTAGAGCTTTCAGAGAAGGATTTATCACTGAATAACAATTGGATTTAAAGGGATAGTTCCACCAAAAATATATATTTTTTGTTATTATTTACTCACCTTCATGTTGTTCCAAACCTATGTGACTTTCTTCTGACTGCATGACACAAAATGTGTTATTTTGAACAATATTTTAACTGTGTCAGTGATTCAACTCATCAAAACAACATTGGACCCCATTGACTATCATACTTTTTATCTTATGTTGTGTTCCACAGAAGAAAGTCATACAGATTTAGATCCACATGGAACCATTTAGACAAAAAGGGTTCTTCTATGTCATTGTGAAGCACCTTTATTTTTAAGAGTGTATCATATGAACTTGCAGTGCTTGCAATATTTACAATATTGCCCTATTGGGCAATATTGCGACTTTTTAATCTCACAGTTTTCACTTTTTGCTTAGAATTGTAATTTATATCTCACAATTCTGACCCAATTTTATCCCAAACTTCCATTGATTTTAGAGCTTTTAGAGAAGGATTTATCACTGAATAACAATTGGATTTAAAGGGATAGTTTCACCAATAATAAAAAAATTTTTTGTCATTATTTACTCACCTTCATGTCGTTCCAAACAAAAAATGTTATTTTGAACAATTTTTTTTAACTGTCGGTGTTTCAACTCATCAAAACAACATTGGACCCCATTGACTTTCATACTTTTTCCGAATATCTTTTGTTGTGTTCTACAGAAGAAAGTCATACAGATTTACAACATTAGCGTAAATAAATGATTTTTCATGCAAAGCTATCATACGAACTTGCAATGCTTGCAATATTGCGACTTTTTGATCTCACAGTTTTGTCTTCTTGCTTAGAATTGCAATTTGTATCTCACAATTCTGACTTTTTTTCTGTGAATTTTGAAAAAAAAGTCCAAATTATGAGAGATAAAATTCACATGCACGTTTTTAATTTATTTATATTTTTTTATCCCATGGCGGAAACAAGCTTCCATTGATTTTAGAGCTTTCAGAGAAGGATTTATCACTGAATAACAATTGGATTTAAAGGGATAGTTCCACCAAAAATATATATTTTTTGTTATTATTTACTCACTTTCATGTTGTTCCAAACCTATGTGACTTTCTTCTGACTGCATGACACAAAATGTGTTATTTTGAACAATATTTTAACTGTGTCAGTGATTCAACTCATCAAAACAACATTGGACCCCATTGACTGTCATACTTTTTATCTTATGTTGTGTTCCACAGAAGAAAGTCATACAGATTTAGATCCACATCAGTGTGAATAAATGATTTTTCATGCAAAGCTATCATATGAACTTGCAGTGCTTGCAGTATTTACAATATTGCCCTGTTGTGCAGCTTGACAGCTCACTATGAGCGATTGCTTCAGGTAAAAGAGCTTCAGAAAGTCCTTCTTTTGTGTTGCATGGAAAAAACAATCACATATGGGTTTGGAACGACATGAGAGTGATGGTATACGCTGAAAATCGAATATGTTGCATTAGCTGATGTCCTGCTGATGTTTATTTTAACTATAAAACACCCTTCATTAGGTACAGTAAGTGCATTTTGGAGTGTTTGTTAAGACGCTTTCCTCTTATCCTGCATGAAGCTAATTAGATTAATTATCTGACACTGTCTCTCTTTTCAAGGCAGACTTGGGCTGCATAATTAAGTGTTGATTTTATTTTTGTTTTTGGAAAATAAATGCTTACAAAAGCCATATAATACTCATTAAAACAATCATTCTGTTCTTTAGAACACAAATAGCAATTAGCGTGATCAACCTGATGTACAATAATTGCTCTTATCGCTGTTTATTGTTGTGTTGGCAGACGAAAATCCAATCCAGTGTTGGCGAAGTATGAAAAAAAAAGACACCAAAATGTATTTTGAGGGAGCTTCGCCTTCGCAGTGTGTTGCTCATTATCCGTCATAATCATAATGTCAATGATTTTGCTTTGCAAAACAGACCTTTGACTTGAAGCTAACAGTCGGAAGACCCCTGCCTGCTCTGCTTTCTTCTTTTCTGTATGCACTAATATTTCAGAACAGCTTGACAGAAAATAATGCCTTCAGTTCACATACATGTTTTGTAACATTGTAGATAATATTTGCTTATACTGTGCATTTGTTCGGCCAACAGCTGAGGACACATGTGGCGGAACCTTTCGAGGATCCAGTGGCACCATCTCCAGTCCAGACTTTCAGAAGGACTATCAGAGCAGTGGCGAGTGCACATGGACCATCTTGGCTGATCCAGGAGACACCATCTCACTGGTCTTCACGGAATTCCAAATGGACAGCAAACTTGACTCTTTAGAAGTTGAGGGATCCGATCCACCAACAATATGGTGAGTTTGACTGGATTATGTTGCATCAGAATTCTTTGTTCTGATTGGTCAGCTGCTGGATTCTGTGGTCAGTTATTGTTGACAGGGTTTCTGCAGGTTTTAAAAAGTCTTAATTTGCCCTTGCACAATTTAAGGTCTTAAAGGAGTTTACTTTCAGAACAAAAACGTACAGATAATGTATTCACCTCCTTCTCATCCAAGAGGTTCATGTCTTTCTTTCCTCAGTCGTAAAGAAGTGGTGTTTTTTGAGGAAAACATTTTAGGATTTCTCTCCATATAGTGTGAGTTGGAACTTCCAAAATGAAGTTTAAATGCAGCTTCGAATGCCTCTAAACAATCCTAGTTAAGGAATAAGGGTCCTATCTAGAGAAATTATTGCTTATTTAAAAAAATAAATAAATTTATATACTTTTTAACCATAAACGCTTGGTCTAGCTCATCTTTATTCCTGTTTATGACAGTTAGGGTATGTCGAAAAACTTAGTTTCTCCTCCAAAATCGTCCTACATCGCTGTTTTACCTTTTTTTGTAAAGGGTGTTTGACCTTCTTTGCATGTTCACTTTGTAAATACTGGGTTGGTACTTCTGCAGCAGACAGATATGCATGGAGAAAATCTATGGAGAACAATCCTGAAATATTTTTATCAAAAAACATAATTTCTTTACAACTGAAGAAAGAAAGACATGAACATCTTAGATGGCAAGGGGGTGAGTACATTATCTGTAAATTTTTGTTCTTGAAGTGAAACAACAACAGAAGGTCTGGGAACCTTGGCTGCTTTGAATGGACATGGACTACCCAAGAGTCAACACAATTTCGAGTTTTTTTCACTGAATTCTGAGTTTACATCTTGTAATTCTGTTTTTTTTTTTCAACAATAAAAAGGGTAAATGCAACTTTTTCTTAGAATTGCTTCAAATTTTTTTTCTTAGAATTGCAAATTTACTTCTCGCAATTTTAACTTTTTTTCTCAGAATTGTCAAATGAACTTCCAAATTGTGGGAGAAATAGTTGCAATGACCTTTTTTTATTTATTTTAATTTTTTTTATCCCATTGCGGAAACAAATTTGCATTGATTTCAGAGCTTTGATGCAGGGAAAGATGAATCACTGAATACCAATCCCATTTTAAACAGTCTATACCGTGAATTTTACGTATTTCACATATTTTTGAAAACCCAGGTTTAGTTGATTCTAATAAGCGCTCATTGTCACAGCTGTAAACACGACGACTTTCTTCTTCCATGAGGGGGTTTGGCGTCACAACATCTTTGTTTCAAGGCAAAACGTTAAATAATGTGACACACATCTCTCCGAAATACTGTCAAATGCAACCAGATGACGACTTTGAAACTTTTGAAGTGTTTCCAATTTTGTGTGCCATATGCATCAGATGTTCACACTGTAAAAAATTTGCTGTAGTTCTGCAGCTGGTTGCCAGTAACTTACTGTAGATTTTTAATTTATGTTATTTACTGGCAACAGTTTGTTCAAAGTTAAATGAACATTAAACATTAACAAATCTTTGTCTTTACAGAATAAAACTATAAAATAACAACCTACTGCAAAGCATTCTGGGAAGCAGAAACCTTCATCAACCTTTTTCTGTTTTTTTCCTTCAGATTTTGGTTCCCAGAATGCTTTGCATGAGGCTGTTATTTTAGTTTTATTCTGTAAAGATAAAGACTTGTTAATGTTTAATGTTCAATTAACTTTGAACAAACTGTTGCCAGTAAATAGCATAAATTAAAATCTACAGTAAGTTACTGGCAACCAGCTGCCAGTAATACTGTAATTTCTACAGATTTTGTTTACAGTGCAGCCAACAGTCTCTGAGCGTAATGTCTAAGCTATAAATTCATAAAGTCAAGGCATTAAAATGCTGCATGCATTGCTAAATGTGTATGTTAGTATTTTGCTCTTGTTTTGCAATACAAATATCTAAATATACTTAAAACAACAACATTTACTTGAGATGCAAATACTTGAGATGCCCACTGGCAGATATTTGTTCTTGTTTTAGTCATAACTCATTTCGTTTTGATCAATTTTGACTATAAACAAGATTTATCTTATGTCATTTTGCTTCTCAAGTAGATGTATCTTGATTTAAGAATCTTCAGACATTTGCATTGGAAAACAACACATATACTAAGGAGTGGAATTACAGTAAAACTTATTTTCATATTCTAGTGTTTGGGAGCACAGCTATTCAGACCTTAAGCTTTTTTTTTAAGACTCCATTAATAAATAATGGATATCTGTTGTAGTGTTTCAAACTATAAACTCATTGCACTCCCTAGACATTTATATATTGATGTATTGTGTTCCTTTGTGTTCCTTAAATTTTCTTTACTCTAGTCTTAATGTCTTAAATTTACCTCCATAAAACCCGCAGAAACCCTGTTGTTGTATAATGAGCATTAAACTGCATAATCTTCTCAGACCTATAGTTTCCTCCATAACTGGCTTACACCTTTTATGGGGATGATTTTTATGACTTTTATACTGTACAAACTAGGGATGTAATGATATCAAAATCTCACAATATGATAATATCTTGATATGAAGTCCACGATGCGATATTTACGTATTATGGTATTTGAAAAAAAAAAGACAAATAAAGACTTGAAAAAAATAATAATTTTGTACATTTTTAAAGTTAAATTATTCTGTCTAATGTACTTTGACTTGAACCTGAACTTTTTATGAAATCTTTTTATTTTTGGTATACTGTCTCAGTTTAAATTACATTCACACTGGTGATTTAGGAAGCCAAACAAATTATAATATAATAATAATAATAATAATAATTATTATTATTATTATAATTATAATTATAATAATTTTAATAATACAATAATAACATAACAATAATAATAACAATTTTATATTGTTGTTATTCCTATGACAGTAATAGCCATATATTGTAAAATAAATGAAAATGATAATCACACGGACAAGAAGCTGAGAATGACCTGATTATAAAAAAGGGGATATTAATTTTAAAGATTAAAAAAATACCACTGGTGGATTTTTATCATTGTAGGGTGGTTGTGCACACAAACTGCCAACACACATTAATGTTCAAACAACATGTAAAAGTGAGTTTTGCCTTCGATGACCCTTTTAAAAACTATAAAGTCTGGAAGACTTGTCGTTTCATATCATCATGTGACCACGATGATATTGAGAAAGTTTTGCTATCACAGTACCACAATATTGATTACACTGTTACATCCCCAGTATTGTCTTACCTTAAACCTACCCCTCAAACCAAACTTTCTGCATTTTTAGATTTTCAATAAACTTAATTCTGAATGATTTATAAGCTGTACTCCTCATGGGGACCTAAAAAATGTCCCTACAAGGTCAAAATGAATTGTACTATCCATTGCATAGAGATACCAGGTACACATTTATTATTATTTATGTTGATAATTTATAATGCAAAACACAGTATGTACAAACCATGTTTATCATCATATTTTGTTTTACACTTTTTATAGTTTTATACATTGTGTTCGAGGTTGAGGGCATGTCACATAATTTGTGCATGTTGCCATTGGTATAATTTGACTGTGTTTTACAATGTTACAGGTGAATTCACAAAATAGCCAGTTTGATTGGATGCACAGCCTTTGACATTGTCAACAAAAGATGTGGGAAGCATTTTGTTTTTCTTTTCAAAAGCCTTTCTGTTTTGTTCTCCTAACTGTAAATGATTATATGCTTAGCTGTATTGTATTATTTGCATTTATCATTGTTTCCCCCTGCTGTCTGCAACAGCCCACCAGTTGAGAACAACAGATCCAAGCTCAAATCGATATTTCATATACATTTCTTTAGAAATAACTGCATAATTACTGTACCTTCGTCCCTTGGCGTTTTTACCTTCCCACACAGTGGTTCAGATTGTTTCCAGTCCGTTCAGAATTAATGTATGCATAGATAAGTTCATAGGATTCAACATCTTAATTTCAAAGTGTGGAAATGATCTTGAGTATGACAATTGAAGGGGAGGAGATGTGCGATTTATGTGATAGATTGTCTAAAGAAAACTACTCAGAAGGTGCCAAAACTTCTATCAAACCTCTGAAATGACTGTGTGAGCTTGTGAGAATCTTTTGAAATAAGAATAGATGTCTTTAACTTGATTCGATGCAGCCTGCATGACTCTGCAAATCCTCAGATTTCAGTCTTGGCAGAGGAAAGCAGCTCCATACCGAACAAATCCTCAATTGCTGATGCCGAAACGACAATCAGACGCTGTAAGCGCATGTAAAGAGCGCAGGGAACGCGGTTGTGCGAGCAGTATCCTGGCGTGGCGGTGATGACCTTGCTTGTCGGTTGCTTCATTGATTTGCTTAAGTCATTTCTATAAGCGACATGAAAAATGAAGCCAAGTTTCGTTCGAGCAGAACGAACCTCTCCCCTCTAATATTGTTCAAGCCAAACAAACAAATCAATGGTTTTGCCAGAATGACCTTTATGTAATTCTACCATACTTTTTTGTGTATGTTGGAAAGGGCAAAAGCAACAATCTTGTAAGTTACAAATCACTCATAGAAAGGGGCGTACTAAAGCCATTGCTCTTGCTCTCCTCTGCTGAAAGAGCGGCCTGCGTTTGGAAACTATATTACATTTCTTTTTGTCTTAGATGAAACATGCTACAGGACCTAAATGAGACACCTGGGGCCACATTTTGCAAGCATAACATGACTGTTTCTGGGTCAGTATTGTGTTTGTACTCATGCAGCGTCTCAGATCAGACGTCGTTCAAACCGCAAGGTCAACACTCGAGCATATTTTGGGAAAGTAAACAGATGTGTCTGCGTTTCTCCGTATTGTGATGATGAAAGTCTTTTATTCTTAGATGAAGATGAATGGCGTGTTCTTGTTAGGGTTCTGCATCATTTAAAGCGAGCGGTTTTCCTCTTTTTCCCAACACAGGCCGCTCGGCGAGACACGACCAAATGAAGTCTTTTGTATCCGTTCGCTCCTCAGAGGTTTTACACGCTCGCCGTGACTGCGGCTGCCCGCTGCATACAAGATTTGTCCCACTTCCCTGCGTCACACTGCCTGGAAAGAAAGAAAGAAATAAACCCTACACACTCACTCTCTCACACACTCACGCAGATTATGTTGCATGGTGGGAGAAGGTTAAAAGCAGACAGCTTCATGGACTGTCATCATTATTTTGCACTGGATCTTTGGGTATAATATTATCTTTTTATCGTCACTCGTATCAGATCGGAGACATATCCAGAAGCTATCTATCTATCTATCTATCTATCTATCTATCTATCTATCTATCTATCTATCTATCTATCTATCTATCTATCTATCTATCTATCTATCTATCTATCTATCTATCTATCTATCTATCTATCTATCTATCGATCATGCTATCTATCATTTTATCATTCAATCATGCTATCATTCTATCATTGTATCGTTCAGTCTGTCTATCATTCTCTTATCTGTCATTCTGTTTTTCGTTCTGTCGTTTTATTGTTTTATCGTTCTATCATGCTATGTATCATTCTATCATTCTATCTGTCATTCTTTTTATCAATCTGTCATGCAATGTGTCATTCTATCATTCTATTGTTCTATCTATCATTCTATTTATCATTCTATCATGCTATGTATCGTTCTATCTATCTATCTATCTATCTATCTATCTATCTATCTATCTATCTATCTATCTATCTATCTATCTATCTATCTATCTATCGTTCTATCGTTCTATCGTTCTATCGTTCTATCTCTATCGTTCTATCTTGCTATCTATTGTTCTGTTTATCATTCTGTCGTTCTATCATTCTATCATTTTATCATTTATTCATGCTTTCATTCTATCATTCTATCGTTCAGTCTGCCTATCATTCTCTTATCTGTCATTCTATCATTCTATCTATCATTCTATTTATCATTCTATCATGCTATCTATCTATCTATCTATCTATCTATCTATCTATCTATCTATCTATCTATCTATCTATCTATCTATCGTTCTATCGTTCTATCGTTCTATCGTTCTATCATGCTATCTATTGTTCTGTTTATCATTCTGTCGTTCTATCATTCTATCATTTTATCATTTATTCATGCTTTCATTCTATCATTCTATCGTTCAGTCTGCCTATCATTCTCTTATCTGTCATTCTATCGTTCTATCTATCGTTCTATCTGTCGTTCTATCGTTTTACTGTTCTATCAATTATTTTATTATTCTTTCTATCGTTCTATCACTATCGTTCTATCATTCTATCATTTTATCATTCAATCATGCTAGCATTCTCTTATCTGTCATTCTGTTTTTCGTTCTATCGTTCTCTATTGTTTTGTCGCTCTATCATGTCGCATCTATCTATCTATCTATCTATCTATCTATCTATCTGTCTGTCTGTCTGTCTGTCTGTCTGTCTGTCGTTCTATTGTTCTATCTATCGTTCTATCATTGTATCGTTTTACTGTTCTATCAATCATTTTATCATTCTTTCATGCTATCTATCGTTCTATCTATCGCTCTATTGTTCTATCATTTTATCGTTCTGTCACTGTCTATAGTTCTATCTATCATTCTATAATTTTATCGTTCAGTAATGCTATCGTTCTATCATTCTATCGTTCAGTCTGTTTATCATGCTCTTATCTGTCATTCTGTTTTTTCATTCTATAGTTCTCTATTGTTCTGTCGCTCTATCATTCTATCATGCTATCTATTGTTCTGTTTATCATTCTATCGTTCTATCATTCAATCATTCAGTCTGTCTATCATTCTCTTATCTGTCATTCTCTTTTCGTTCTATCATTTTCTAACGTTTTGTCACTCTATCGTTCTATCATTCTATCCATCATTTTACTGTTTTATCATGCTGTCGTTCTATCAATCTAACGATCTATCTATCTTTCTATCTATCTATCTATCGATTGTTCTATCGTTTTACTGTTCTATCAATCATTTTATTATTCATCATGCTATCTATCGTTCTATCTATTGTTTTATCGTTCTATCGTGCTATGTATCATTCTGTCTGTCTGTCTGTCTATGGTTCTATGGTTATCATGCTGTCTATCATTCTATCAGTCATTTATTCTATCCATTGTTCTATCTATGCCTTTTTTTCTATTGTTCTTTCGTTCTGTCTCTTTATCTGTCCATTCATCCATGCATCTTTCTGTTGTCTATGAATGAAATTTAAAGTGATAAACTTAAGTCAGGTGACTTCGAAAAGTAGTAGCACACCTTGATGTGTCATTCATGCGTGTAGCACAATCAGTAGGCTACAGGCCAAAGTGTGATATAGTTATGAGTAGGAGTTTGTTTAAATCCCTAACTCTAAGTGTGACTGATAATAATAGAGATGCTTGACTTTGCACTGGCAACAATGCTGAATGCATATTGGGACAAGTGCTTTAGAGCCTGTACTCCCCGAGATAAGCTATTTGGCTTGTGTGGCCTGAAATAACAGATGTATATTGCAAAATTTCTGCCCTAAAGGTGAGTACATGCGCCTGAGAATTAGGACCAATAACAGCGTAACCACCGGCAAAGGCCAGATAACATTATTATTATGGAGAACATAATGTGCATTTTTGTATTAATAAAGCGTGAGCACGTTTGACTACAGGTCCAGCTCTGACTACAGCAGTCCTATTGTTTGCTGACCCACTGCACAAACAATACCATAAAAATAGATAGTAATTGAAAAGACACAAATAAATCAAAACACCAATGGAACACAGGAAATGGATACACCTCCACTCTCTCGCTCCTCCTGCCTGCTTGGAGAGAGAGAGAATAAAGAGGTGATGATAAAGCCAGACTAACAGACCGGATTTGTACGTTTTCAATGCTAGGATATTGTGGGTGGTAGAAAAAGCATCGCTATGTAGTTGCCAGGGTGTTTTACTGTGGTTGCTAGGGTATTTGGGTGATTATTTAGTGGTCAAAAGAGCCTGTCACCAAGTGTCTCTGATATTCTGGTCACTACATGACTCATTCCTCCTTCACTATCACTGAATGGAGTCTGATTGAAGCCAGACAATGAAATGATAGAAAGAAGGCTAGAAAAATGAATGAAAGAAAGAACAATAGATAACAAATGTTAGACAGAATGAATGACAGATTGATACAATTATAGATAAATATGAACAATAGGAAGACAGAGAGATGTTTGTTACACTTTATTTTAAAGTGTCCTTGTTACAGTTTAATGAACTACATGTACTTACTATATGGTTAGGGTTTGACTTACTGCCATGTAATTATGCATAATTAATTGTTATTATAATAGTAAGTACATGTAATGTGTAACAAGGACTCCTTCAAATAATGTGTTACCTAAATGTTTTTTTATTTTGATTATTGAAAATATTTTCGCTAAGTTTTTATGGTAGTTTTTATCAGTTTATTGTTCTATCATTCTATCGTTCTATCTATCGTTCTATTTATCGTTCTATCTATCATTCTATCATTGTATCATTCTCTTATCTGTCATTCTGTATTTCGTTCTATCGTTCTATCTATATATCTATCGTTCCATTGTTCTATCAATCATTTTATCATTCTATCATGCTATCTGTTATTCTATTTATCGTTCTATCTATCGCTCTATCGTTCTATCATGCTATCTATCGTTCTGTTTATAATTCTATCTATTGTTCTATCATTCTACCATTCTATCATTCTATCGTTCAGTCTGTCTATCATTCTCTTATCTATCGTTCTGTTTTCGTTCTATCTATATATCAATCGTTCTGTCAATCATTCTATCATGCTATCTATCGTTCTATTTATTGTTCTATCTATTGTTCTATCATTCTATCATGCTATCTATTGTTCTGTTTATCATTCTATCCATTGCTCTATCATTCTGTCATTTTATCATTCAATCATGCTATCGTTCTGTCATTCTGTTTTTCGTTCTATCGTTCTATCTATCGTTCTATTGTTCTCTCAATCATTTTATCATTCTATCATGCTATCTATCGTTATTTTTATCGTTATATCTATCGCTCTATCGTCCTATCATTATATCGTTCTATCATACTATCTACTGTTCTATCATTCTATCATTCAATCATGCTATCGTTCTATCGTTCAGTCTGTCTATCATTCTCTTATCTGTCATTCTGTTGTCTATGGTTTTATCTATATATCTATCGTTCTATTGTTCTATCAATCATTTTATCATTCTATCATGCTATCTATCATTCTATTTATCGTTCTATCTATTGTTCTATCATTCTATCGTTCTATCATGCAATCTATTGTTCTGTTTATCATTCTATCTATTGTTCTATCATTCTATCATTTTATCGTTCAGTCTGTCTATCATTCTATATATATATATATATATATATATATATTATCGTCATTGAGACATACATTCTACTGTACAAAAATATATTTCTGTCACAATTTCTTTAAGTTAAACAGAACTTTTATTTTGATGGGCTTCCATGAAGACCTTCATTTTTATGTGTATATAACCTGATGATAGTTTTTCTCAAATTAGGTGGTAAAATGCTCCGAAGAGACTCACTTAGTATCAAAAATATAAAAAGATGCAATCCCGCACACTATCATTGCTTGCTAGATATTAAAACAATCCCTGTGGACCAAAATGTTGAGAATCATATTTAAATAGTCTTTTGCAGTTTAATATTCACAGACACTAGTCTAAATCATGATTTGATTTAAGTGTAATGACCTACTTTTTCAAATTCTGTGACATTCTGCGTTATACAGCAAGTTCCATTTTTATGACTGGATTCAGTGACTCCTGCGTTTTCAGCATCGCAGAAATCTTTGGATCCTATTTTTTAAATAAGCATTACATGAAAGAAATAATAAAAATAAAAGCGAAACAAAACTTTGATAAAAAAAATTCACAGTGTAATACCACTTATTTTGGGGGTGAAAACCACCATAAAAGCATCCATTTACAGTGCCCTAGCATTATGGCAGTGAGTTTTAGTGTTGTGTTTGTGAAACCTGCAGATGACGTGAGGTCATTGGTTAGCGTCGCTGGTGCCAAATATGAAGTGGGTCTCAAAACATTTTACCGGTGTTCTGGGAACTCAAAGTCAATCTGGCATCTTTCAGGTCATATTGTGGGTTGGATCCAGGCTTTAACGTGGGCTGATGTCTTGACGTTTCACAAACGTACAAAATCCCTCGTTTGCCCTTTTCAACATTACAGAACTGACAAGTGTTTGAGACTCAAGTATGAACTGTGTTTTTCTTCAAAAAGCGATTCCACTGTCGGATCTCACTTGAATAATTGCAGCGCCGGCCGTGATTGACAGACAGCAAGGCCGAGCGGGTTCGAGTTCATTGCAGAGGAAAGGAGTCGTTCTGGAAAGTCTGTGACGGCTGAAATGGTTTAGCCTTGAAATACTTTTGCCCTGTTTTACTATAGACTTTCACTGTCACAGCCGATTGACTGTTATGAAGTTTAAAGTTATAGCCCAGTCCTTGAGATGTTTGCAGATGGGAAGAAACAATAGATCTGATGTTAGTGGCGACAGCTGATGGCTGTTTTTACGCCATTTGCATCTCAGTAAACAGCACAGTCATTTATAAAGGTCACATTTTATGGCATATGAATCTTCCAATACTTCCTTCATTTAGCCTGCTTCGGATAAAGCCACTGTACCTTATAATAATATCATAAAAAAAGAAAGGAAAAAAAAAACCACATTTGGCAGATTCTTTTATCCAAAGCATCTTACAAGTATACAGTTGATCAGTAATGCATTCCCTGGAAATGGAATCCATGACCTTGCCTTTGGAAATGCCATGCAAAATAATAATATTTTAGTATTTTTATAATTAGTTTTAGTAAAAAAAAAAAAAAATTAAATTATTAATTTATTTCTCATATTATTTCTCACATATATTTTTCTGACAGTAAATAAATACTTCAGAGATTCAACTCAACTTCTGTATTCAGAGATGTTTTGAGGTTTTGAGTGTGTAGGAGAAACCTGCTTACTGCAGTAAACATTTAGAGAGGTGTTGCATACAGTATCTCACAAAAGTGAGTACACCCCTCACATTTCAGCAACCACTGTAGTGTATCTTCTCAAGGAACAATACTATAGAAATTAAACTTGGATATATTTTAGAATGGTCAATGTGCAACTTGTATAGCAGTATAGATTTACTGTCCTCTGAAAATAACTCAACATACAGCCATTATTGTCAAAATAGCTGGCAACAAAAGTGAGTACAACCTTATTGATAACAACAGTATGTTGTTTAACCATGCAAAGCCACATGTCCTATTCATCATGTTTATGTTTTTGTCTGCATGACAGGAACATACAAAGTTGTGTATCTTTTATTATAGAAGTTAAAAATTAGGTGCTTTAAGTACAATTCTATCATACTGACCACTGGATGTTCAACATGGCATCTCATGGCAAATAACTCTCTGAAGATTTGAGAATTACAATTGTTGCTTTCCACAAAGATAACCAAGGCTATTAGAGGTTCAGTAACACCCTGAAACCGAGTTACACAACAGTGGTCAGGGTCATACAGAGGTTTTCCAAGATGGGTTCCATTCAAAACAGGCCTTGCAAGGGTCGATCAACAAAGTTGAGTACTCGTTCTGTGCATCAGGTGCAGAACCTGGCTTCAAAAAAACAGATGCATGAGTGCTGCCAGCATTGCTTTAAAGGTTGCAGAAGTAGAAGGTCACTGCAACAAGTCGGTTTGCATAGGCGTCATCCCAGAAGGAAGGCTCATCTAAAGCTGGCTCACAAGAAAGTCTGCAAACAGTTTGCTGAAGACAACCTGTCCAAGAGCATGCCTTACTGGAACCATGTCCTGATGATGAGACTATAAGATAAACTTGTTTGGCTCAGATGGTGTCCAGAATGTTGGCGATACCCTGGTGAGGAGTACCAAGAAAATTGTGTCTTGCTTACAGTCAAGCATTATGGTGGTAGCATCATGGTCTGGGGCTGCATGAGCGCTGCTGGTACTGGGGAGCTGCAGTTCATTGAGAGAAACATGGGTTCCATTATGTACTGTACATTATGAAGCAGAACATGATGCCTTCCCTCTAGAAACTAGGTGATAACAATATGATAACGATCCCAAACACACCACCAAGATAACAAATGCCTTGCTGAGGAAGCTGAAGGTGAAGGTGATGGGGTGGCCAAATATGTCTCCAGACCTGAACCCTATTAAGCACCTGTGGGGCATCCTCAAGCGTAAGGTGGAGAAGCACCATGTGTCTAACATCCAGCAGCTCTGTGAGGAGTGGAAGAGGATCCCAGCAACAACCTGTGCAGCTCTGGTCAATTCCATGCCCAGGATGATTAAGGCAGTGCCAGATAACAATGGTGCTAACACAATATATTGACACTTTGGACAAGTTCACTTAGAGCGTACTCACTTTTAATGCCAGCTATTTTGACAATAATGGCTGTATGTTGAGTAATTTTCAGGGGACAATAAATCTATACTGCTATACAAGCTGCACATTGACTACTCTAAAACATATCCAAGTTTCATTTTTATAGTATTGTCCCTTGAGAGGATATACTAAAATGGTTGCTGAAATGTGAGGGGTGTACTCACTTTTGTGACATACTGTAATAGGGCAGCACTTACAAAATATTCTATTTATTTATTTATGTCATTTATTTTTCGCTTTTTTGTTTGAATCAGTTCTTCCCAGCATGTGTTGTTAACAGCTGTCAGTGTTATTTTTCTCTGAAAAAAAAGCAGTCTTCTTGTCAGTTATATTTAGCAAGTATCAACTTAATCTCCAGTGTTTCTCCTGAATTTATTTAGTAGAAATTGAATGGTTGACATTCAGTGGGAGTAAAGCGCTACAAAATGAATGTGGATAGCAGGACAGATCATTTGATTTGCTGTAAATTTGATGAGAAATGTTTAGGTACGTATTGAAATTTGAGCCATTTATCATTTTCCTTGAAGGCGTCTCACAATAGTGCTTAATTTAATTTACATGACTGAAAGTAACACTTTTCTAATGCTGTTTTTAAATTGAATTGAAGCGTATGCAATTTGTTTCATTTTATTGATAATATGATATAAAAACACAAGCTTATGAACCATTTTTGGGGATTTTTGTCTTTCCCTGTTCAAGTAACTGTATTGATTGTACAGAGCTGCACAGAGGTGTTGCAAGAGAACTGACTTGATGAAAAAGGAAGTAGAAAGCAAATGGGTTGATGTTTCTGCATCTTCTTTACAGGTTATCGGGAATTAATATTCCTGTGCCCATAGTCAGCAACAAGAACTGGCTACGGCTTCATTTCGTCACAGACAACAGTCATCGGCATAAAGGATTCAGTGCTCAATATCAAGGTACATTTGAAATAGATTTTCTTTTAAATATGGTGTGATTCAGTCCTACTAACAAAAACATGTCCAGGTCAAATTTGACCTTGAAATCATGAAAAAATATAAACATTTAGTTTTCCTGTCAGACTCACCTTTCTTTGGGTTACCTATTCTACTTATTCCTGTTTCCTTTCTTAATTGTTTGTCATTAGTCATGCTAGTTTGTGTATCAATATTCTCTCTAAATAGTTTCTCTTTCAAGTCAGTTCAAGACTGTTTTGGATGAACGGCACTGGAATTCTTAATTTCATTTTGCCCTATAATGCAAAATCATGCAAAATATGAATTTTCTCCTTTGACTTTGGGACATAGTATGACCCAGAGCTCTATTATGGGATTCACCCTGTCACTCTAAGTAATTACATGCAGACTGCAATATCTGAAAAATCTTTAATCATCTTGTTAATCTTAATCATCTGATAATTACAGTAAATTACTTGATATTTTATAACGAGGATTGGAAGATGACCTGTCAAAAGTTAAATCAAAGCATGATTCAGAAGTTATTTTCAATTAAGTTAATCGAAAGCAAATCTAAGAGATTAATTGCAAAACTAAAATAGAAGCAAAGCGTGAGAGTAAATGGAAAAATGAGAGAATTATATTTTGACACTCACAAAACACGTCTCACAGGAACCATTTTGTCACATTTAGTTAATTTGTTTTTTTAATTAACTGACTTTATTAGATCAACTATCGCTGATATAATTTGCAGCAGGCTTTTTAAATCTCACCTACACGGAATGAAAATGTGCCTAACTTTGTTTGTTTCCTTTTGCTGAGCAGTGAAACGATCAGGAGATTTTAAATCAAGGGGAGTGAAGTTATTACCCGGAAAAGACAACACAAGTAAATTTTCAATAAGTAAGTGTTTTCTTTCTCTCTGCACGATTAAATACACAGTCACTTTAAGTGTTTTTCTGAATGGATTCTTACAAATAAACAATATTGTTATGTAGGGGGTGGGTGATATGACCAAGATCTTATATCACAATGTAGTAATTGTTGCTTTAAAGGGATAGCTCACCCAAATATTAAAATACTGTCATTAATTACTCACCCTCATGTCGTTCCAAAGCTGTAAGACCTTCGTTCATCTTGGCAACACAAATTAAGATATTTTGATGAAATCCGAGAGCTTTCTGACCCTGCATAGACATTAATGCAACTGACAAATTCAAGACCCAGAAAGGTAGTAAAGACATTGTTAAAATAGTCCATGTAACATCAGTGGTTCAACTTTAACTTTATGAAGCTATGAGTGTCAGTCTCCACTGTGCGTCTACGAGAGTACCACGATGCAAGAGATTTTCTCTCTTTTTTTTTTTGATTGACATTAATGACACAGACAGCAGCAGGTTTAGGCTGCTGTCACTTTGGCAGCGAATGCATGGATCTGATATTCTGACACACATCTTTTTTAACTGTTTATGTTCACTTAAAGGTTGTATCAGCGATTTCTAGCCTAAAACATAAAGTGTCAATTTCAGCTGACCTTTCTTCACGATTCGCTCACTGCCTGCCCCATAAATTGTCTGTGAAAAAACCGCGTCTCTCTGGTCAGCCTAGGGTCTGAGATATGCCAAAAAAACAATCGGCGCTATCAACACACCACAGATAACCAAACAGTGTTCCAACCAATCAGCGTCAGGGATTTGGTGTTGTGGACTTTCCTACTGGTGCTGGGATGTAAAAGGAGGCGGAGCGAAAGTCCACAACACCAAATCCCTGACGCTGATTGGTTGGAACACTGTTTGTTTTTGTGTGGAAAGGTTGGTAGTGCCGATTGTTTTTTTGGCATATCTCGGACCCTAGGCTGACCAGAGAGACGCGGTTTTTTCACAGACAATTTATGGGGCAGGCAGTGAGCAGATCGTGATGAAAGGTCAGCTGAATTTAACACTTTATGTTTTAGGCTAGAAATCGCTGATACAACCTTTAAGACATATATGATGACTGTGTTTATGAAGATACTGGCAAAGCCAGGCATTTTGGCATATAAGTGTCTGTATTTGACCGTTCAAGCCTAATAAAGCGCCAAAAACTCAGTTTAGTACTCATACTGAGTGTAAAAATTGGCTTTATGTACACACTGTCTCAGAGATATAAAATGTCTATGGTTTATTGCTCTTGAACGGTTTAAAATAACTTGTTTTTAAACCACAGTGCTTAAAAACACATTCAACTGACAGCTTTTGTGTTGGCGCAGCACTGACTGTGATATAGTCCAAAGTCTCCGGTTTAAAAAAAGTCTATTAGTTTATTGTGTCTACTGGTATATCGCCCACCCCTGATGTTGTGTAATATGTAGTATGAGACTCTAAATCCAGGATGGATGAACACATACATATTAAACAGATTTTGTTATAGGGATAGTTCACCCAAAAATGAAAATTCTGTGATCATTTACTTACCCTCAAGTTGTATGATTTTCTTTCTTCTGTTGAGCACAAGATAATTTTTTTTGAAGGATGTTGGTAACTAAACATTGGTGGTAGCCATTGACTTCTATAGTACTTTCCCCTCATATTATGAAAATCAATGGCTACCATCAAATGCTGCCATTGGTTTACTAGCTCGTATTTAAACTTTTAAAGAGATAGTTCACCTAAAATTAAAAAAATTACTCCATGCATTTACTCACCCTCAAGACATCCTATGGTTTTTATGCCCAAACATACACAACACAGACTGGGTAATATTCAAAAAGTGAAAAAGCATAATAGGACCCCTTTAACCCATTCACTGCAATTCTAATATAACTCCGATTGCATTCGTCTGAAAGAAGAAAATCATATATGATGGCTTGAGGGTGAGTAAATCATGGGGCAATTTAAATTTTTGGGTGAACTATCTTTTTTATTGTAGCGAATTACAAGATTTTTTTTATAAGAATATGATCGCCAATCATAAACAACCCATGTTTATTTAGCTCTCTCCAGCCCCCCCCCCCCCCTTTCCCTTTTCCCTTTTCCCTTTTCCCTTTTTTTCGGTTTTGTAACTCATTACACTAGGCTCGTTCAAGTAGAAACCAAGCAGCTTTAAGATCTGCTCTCCAGTGCTGCTGCATGTCATGCGTAATTATGGCTGTTAATACTGTTGCACTAATGTCATAAAAGCTCTTCGCTGCTTAATTTCTTTCAGATGTGCATCCCCGTTAATTGTTTAATATTCCGTAGATGTTATTCCGCCGGTGATTTCGCATCTACACCTTCAAAGCCCGTGATTCATAAAGCACGAACAATGCTACATATTTGTAATCCTCTCGCCTGCCATTTAGCAAATGGATCAAAGGAAATTAGAGCATCCAACGAAACAGAAATCTGCATTTTGATTAATTGAGCTTAGCTTGACTTGCAGAAGCTCCTCGGAAGAGAATGTCAAATCCGTGAAGCGAGCGGCTTCAGAGGGCACACAGGTGGCTGGATTTCCCTCCAACTGAGTTTAATTACTGGCCATCCAAACCACCGGCCTAACCTGGATACGGACCCAAACCGCACGCTCCGGCAGGCGCTCGATCACTATCTATGGAAGAGATTTGTGCACGTAGGGTCCTTTTTTTATGGCTCCACGTGCACCGGCGTCATAATGAAACGCCGAATGATTCATTTCACCCTCGACAATGTAGCACTCCAAACACTTAATTACAACTGGATAGAATTTTTATGAGCCTCTATTTCACAGTGTCTGCATCACGCATTTGGAAATATGAGTTATGAGTGAATTATCGAGTCTTATTCAGGACCCCGGTCTGCTGCCAAACCCTCCTTTCTAAACGCTTCACTTAAATTATCCGCATAACCTCGCCTCCTGTGGTAATTATCGTGTGCTAACACCTATTTATGGACGAGATATTGCACCAACTTGTCTTTTGATTAAGGATAAAAGTTGATGACTGATAACCAAGGCTGTTTAATGAAGAGCATGATCACAGGTGATGAAGGCTGATGGTTTGGTGTTGGCTTATGTCTCCATATGCGCTTTCTCCTCCCACAGTGAATGAAGGGATGGTCAAGCAGGTCTCCAACTTCTGCCCGGACCCCGGGGAACCGGAGAACGGCAAACGCATTGGCACGGATTACAGGTAGACAGGCTGTCCGCAACACTGGACGCATGGATGCTGTTTTGTTTTAAGAAAATGATGGGGACAATTGCGATGTCATGCAGTTGTGAACATTAAGCTCTTGAATATTAATTAGATCATAGATCATACATGTAATGTTTTGATAGCCTATAAAAAGAAATCTTTAATAGATAATTTGCTCATTTACAAGTTAAAACCAAAATGTAACATTAAAGTATCCAAAATTACTGAAGTTTTTGACATATGTTCTCCTTGCATTTTCAGTCTTATAGTTTCAATTTTATTTGTTTAAATATTAATATTTTGCTTTGCTTAAATGTTTTTAATGTCAATTTAAATATTTAATATTAAATTAATTTTATTATTTCATGTATGTTAAATTAGCAAAAATTATATTCTAATGATAGAAATAATATTTTCTTTTTATTGTCTAAGATATTTTTGCAAAATATTCAAATAAATATTATTATTAAATTAGCGAAAAATAATAAAAAATAGATTTTATGTGATATGTTGTTAATATATATGCAAATAAATATTTTATTTGCTGAACTTTTTAATTTATTTAAAAAATAATAATATATGTAATATTAATTTAGCATTTACAGTAAGTGATCAAATTAATTTATACTTATTTACATTACACATTTAATGTTATATATTTTTTTCTTTTCTTTTTTTTACTTGCTTAAATATTAATATTTTGCTTTGCTTGAGTATTATTTCAGTAAAATATGTATTTAATATTTTTTCAGCAAAATTGGGACATTTAATGTTATATTTTCTATTTTATTTTCTCAAATATTAATAATTTTGCGAACTATTAAGTTAAATATATAAATTAGCAAAATTAGCAAACATAAAAAGTGTTTTATATTCTGTTTTATTTTCTTAAATATTAGTTATATTTTTTTTATCAAAAATGAATTTGCAAACTAAGTTAAATGCCAATTGCATAACATTAAATATTTTATTTTTTGAAAAAAATATTTTTATATTTATTTAGCAAAAATAATTTAATTATTATGTGTTTTAGCATAAATACTTGTTACTTTATGTTTTTTTGCAAACCAATCTACAGCAAGTGAGCAATATAATTTATGCTTTATTTTGCTTTAACATTTTTTACTTGCTTAAATATATATATATATATATATTTTGCTTGGGTATTATTTCAGTATAATATTTATTTAATATTATTTCAGCAAAATTAGGACATTTAATGTTATATTTTCTATTTTATTTTCTCAAATATTAATACTTTTGCCAGCTATTAAGTTAAAACTAACAATTTTATTAAATTAGCAAACATAAAAACATTTAGTGTTTTATTTTCTGTTTTATTTTCTCAAATATTAGTTATATCAAGTATTAATTTTGCAAACTAAGTTCAATTTTTCAATTATTAAATTAACATTTTTTTATATTTTATTAACAAATATATTTAGTTTTCTTATATATAAATTTTTTGTTCTAAATATTTATTTAGCAAAAAATAATTCAATTGTTTAATATTAGTTTATCATAAATAGTCGTGAAATAATGTTAAATGTTGAATCTTCTTAAATTTTAATTTAGCATATATGAATTTACATTTAGCAAATATTTATGCATTTAATATTTTCTCGCAATATGCATCAGTGTCGCAATGACCATCCAACAAAATGTTAAAAAGGAACAAATGGCGTAAAGCAAAAAACGGGGACAAAATTAGCAATGCAAACAAAAACGTTACGGGAGCATTTCCTCAAGGATGCCTATGCCTGCATATTTCGGTAGCAATAAATTCCCTGATTATATTCCTACCTGACATTTGCTCTGACACAAGGCCGTGGCACGCAGCGCTGATCAATCTGTCGGCACGCGTGGGAGGCGCTCGAGGAGAATTCCTTCATTGATTCTCTGGCTTGCGTGTTTGTTCTCTCTTCAACACGGCAGCATCGGAGCAACGGTTCATTTCACCTGTGACGGGGACCACGTGCTTCAGGGATCCAAGAGCATCACGTGCCAGAGGGTCGCAGAGGTGTTCGCCGCCTGGAGTGACCACAGACCCGTCTGTAAAGGTTAGACTATTGCTTTCAATAAAGCCTCTGAGGAGGACTGTACCAGACATCTGATCTGCTGATGTAACATAATCCCAAAATTCACTGCCACTTGATTCTTGTTTCTGATTACAGCTCAGTTTTAAAAGAATATTTCACACAAATATGAAAATTGTCATCATTTACTTTGACCTCCTGTTGTTCCAAACCTGTATTATTTCCTTTCTTCTATGAAAGCACACTTTTCGTACAACAAAAGTGGTTATTTACTGCTAAGTGCAACATGTGCGTTTTGGTAACTGAACACAGTTGAAATGAGATTTCTGACCGTTTTTATGATGCTTTTGTATTTCTTTCTGATCTTTTTGTAGCTTGACAGTGAATTACTTATATTTTATAATATAAAGCAGCTTGGACATTCTTCCTCATTTCTATTTATGGACATGACAGTGAATAAAAAAATCTTAATTTTGAAGAATCAATTCATTTAAAGGCGGTGGGGTGGGGGGGATCCAATGCAGTTTCATGCATGTTATGGGGGAGACACTGCAGGCAACAGTTTTTGCACCTGTCAAGTTTGAGATTTTCGGCTTTTTTGTGTTCCATAAAGTGTTTTAGTGGAAATAAAACACCCAAAAGACACTGTTAAGTGTTTCTTTTATAGCATTTGATCTATTTGTGTAAATATACTTCTATTACAATCCATATTTTTAAAGGCTGTTTTCTCAAAATGAGTTTTTCCACCAACACTGAGCCATAAATCTCCACTTCAGTAGCACTTACACACACCAAACTTTACATTTTTATTTCTGTCTATATTCAGAAGATTTTTACAGAGGGATTTGTTCATATATAATGTGCTTGATTTTATACAACATTTTATTGCCCCAAAAATGGTTATAAATACATTTTTTACAGTTTTCAGTCAGTTCTAAGTTTTTTTCTGAATTATGGAGTGAAAATATGAGAAATCCCCTCTGTAAAAATATTTGACTCTAATATGACAAAAAAATTAAACAAGAATTTTGATACTGACTTCATCCAGTGTTTAGATTTTAGTACTAGAAAAGTATGCACATTAGCACATATTTCAAGTTGTAATACAAAAAATGTCTGCAATTATCAATGTAATCAATTAACTGGGTATGTAAGGTGATAACTATTAGTTTTTTTTTACCCTATTCACCTGCAGTGTTTCCCCTTTACACTGTTATAGAGTTGGATTCCCAAAGTTTCGAAAAACTATTTGGACGTGTAACAGAGTATTTCCGTACCAAATACACACTTTGTGTTTCTTACAAGTTTCGTTTTAATTTTTCGTTTAAATTTTTTCCGATCATGGCTCTTCATGACGTTCTCCTTGTATGGGCATTTCTTCCGGAAAAAAGCGTCAACCAGAGTGAGCGCAAGAGCGCGCCCATTAACATGCTTCATTCGGCTACAGGTGACTCACTCTGGAAGAAAGTCTCTAAAGAAGTGTGGTTTTAGTTGTAATGCAAAAATAACCTTGCTTAGCTTCCCGAAGAACCCAGCGTTACGTGGACAGTAGATGCAGTTTGTTTTTCCGGGGCAGAAACAGAGTTTTGCAAGTGTGTTTGTTGACGAACATAAGTAAATAGGGCCCAGTTCGACGCTGGATTTGTTACACATCGTTTGATACTGAAAGATGGAGCGGTCCCAGCTATAAAAAATCCCCTTCATGATTCAGAACTGCAACTGGTAAATGAAACGGTAATAAATGTTCGTGTTTCGTCAGCAATTGGCGAGCACTCGCTCGTCAATCTTTAAAGGGACTTTAAGCAGCAGCCACTGATGCAACGGCATTCCGACGTTATTTTGCGCGTTCACGACTTTAACTGCTGCTACTTGACGTTTTGCTGTAATCGTCTACTATGGGAGAGAAGCTGCTTTGCCGTAGTCTGCGTGACACATTAGGTAGATGAATGTTACATTTTATAGTATATACCACTGTAATTCCATCAGTATACGATTCTACCGTTAGTCTTTCATTTAATCTGTATTGATATGTTTTAAATTTAAGCTAATTTGAACGATTTTTTTCATTTGTACAAAGACATGTCTGCTGTTGGCAACAGCACCTCAGGTAGCCCTGAGACTAGAGATGGTGTGAAACGAACAATTTAAGTATTGCCCACATATCCTCCTCATAATCCATCATTTGTATTAAAATAAATGACTGAATTCTGCTTTGCGCTGATTTTTACGTTCTTAGCTATGGCGTTGTTATAGTTTACTTCTGGCCATCGTAGCCGTTCCATTGGAAGCTGTTGCTTAATTTAATTAATTTAATTTAATTTAGCTCCGCCCACGGCTCGCCTCCGAGATCTCGGCTGTTTTCGGAGAGAATTGTAAAGCTGTATCTTTCCTTTCTAAATATGATAAAACTAAAGACTTTTTGGAAATATGAAGGATGCATAACTACTCTATAGATACTCAAGATTAACATGAGATTGGGTGAAACTGTGTGTGTTATGCCCTTTTTAAAGGAACACTCCACTTTTTGGAAATAGGCTCATTCTCCAACTCGTAATATTACGCTGCGCCTGAAATGAGTTCCCAGCTAGGTTAGCATTTGCACATGTGCTGCGTGATATTACTGCACCTGCTTCGGCCATGTCACGGCATAAACTTCCTTGACTATTACGCCGGAATGAAAGTGTAGTTCCTAATCTTATCGGCCTAGAAATTCGCAGCTTTACATTTTCCGCCAGTATTAGTACATGATATAACTACAGAAGAGTCAAGTTTTAAATAGGACAAATATCGAAACTCGTTGGGCATTTTTCACGTGATGCTATTGGTCTAATAGGATTCAATGATCTATGCTAAGCTATGCTAAAAGTGATATCGCCAGAGCAGGAGAACGGCTGAATGGATTTCAAAACAAATAACTCGAGGGGGAGTTGGAGAATGAGCCTATTTCCAAAAAAGTTGAGTGGAGTGCTCCTTTAACCCTTGTGCGACCTTATTGACATTTTTGTCCATTTCAGTTTTGTTTTTTTGTTATAAGTGTGCCTGTGTTAATGCCAGCTGTATATATTTTGGCTCAGGTGTTTATTTTTATTGAAATTTTAATATTTCACCCTCATTTCCTTCAAAATGTCAGTTTTATCCTCCGTACAAAAGACTCACACTCAGGACAAAAATTTTCACATTGAAACCCATTAAAACTGCAATTTTTTAACTCAGGGCCATTTGACTATAAAATGATGCAATATTTCCTAATAGGCATTCATTCTGTTGCCAAGGCTTCAAATTTTAAATTTTTACCTTTTTTTTTTTTTACTAGATCGTGCCATTTTTTTTCAAATTTGGTTTATAGATTTTTTTTAATCTAACACTACATAAAATATAAATGCCTCAAAATTAATGTGTTGTTCTTCACTGACACACCCAAGAATCTAATAAGCGAAGAAAAAAAATTCTACTTAGCATTTAGTATATGGAAATTACTGTTTTTAATTTTTTCATAAAAAAACATGTGTGGTATTATGCAAACAAACTAGCATTTAAAGGGTTACAATTCTGAAAATTAATGAATGTTTAGTATCTATGGATAGAACAGATGCTGGTTAAAAAATCGACATCAGTGAAAGTGGAAAAAAAAATATTTTAATGACAGTTTTTGGACATGGACATTTTTGTTCACTTTGCACCTATGTGTAACTTTTTTCTTTTTTTTTTGATGCACAAGGGTTAAAGTTTTTCTTATGCAGAACTATCCACAAAACCTTTTTTGTGTATTTTAGTCTTCTCAACCTCATTATAAATGACTATTACTCTGTATTTCTCTGTTTTGCAGCGAAAACATGTGGGATGAACCTCTTTGGCCCTTCAGGAACGTTTACGTCGCCTAATTTCCCCATCCAGTATGAGAGTAACTCGCAGTGTGTTTGGATTATCACCGCCAGTAACCCCAATAAGGTACAACAATAACCTGCACACAAACAATGCTCCATATCTGACCCAAACTCAAAGCTTTTTATGAACGTGTCAATATCTTCTACCTTAAAAGCACACATTTAATAAAAAAGGTAGTTCCAGCATGATTCTATCTTTTTTTTTATTGTTTTACAATACTAAGAGTAACTGTAGTAAATAGGGTATTTTGGTTAGTTATTAGAATGCTTTTAGAGTGATTTTTTTTGTTTGTTTGTTTAATTGTTACACTGTTTACATTTACACATGTATTAAATTTGAAAATACTCATAATCAGAATACATTTACTTTTTATTACATTTTATTACATGATTACATATTATTTACACAATAGCAATAATTTACTAACTTTTTTCAGGTTTAACCTCTTATGCATATTTTAGACTTTTTTGCTGATTTTAGCATACCTGAATTTAAAATAGTGCCCTACTCACATAAATTAGAGTAAATTGATAAAAATGATCTAATTTCACAGAAAATACCGTAACATATTTTTAAAAAATGTTTGTGGCCACATAAACCCAGAAACTCATAAACCCCCTTCAGTTTCTTTCACAAACACCAGCTTGGGAAACCTTGATGTAATATGTTTAATGCACTTCATGTTGTTGATAACAACAAATGGAATACGTTTTCTTACTCTTCATTTTTTTTTATATCAATATGATACAAAGCTGAATTTTCATCAGCTGTTACCCCAGTCTTAAGTGTCACATGATCCTTCAGGAATCACTCTAACATGCTGATTTATTATTAGAATTATCAATGTTGGAAACAGGTGTGCTGCCATCCTGCCAAATATATTTTTCGAAACTGAGATTCTTATTTTCAGGATTCTTTGATGAATAACAAGTTAAAAAGAACAGCATTCATTCAAAATCGAAATCTTTTCTAACAATGTAAATATATGCTATCACTTTTTATTAATTTAACATGTCCTTGGTGAATAAAAGTGTTAATTTCTTAAAAAAAAAGAAAGAATAAAAATGTACTGACCACAAACTTTTGAACAGTTGTGTATGATGTTAGAAAACCTTTCTATTTTAAATAAATGCATAAAAAAAAACATTTTATTGATCAAAGAATCCTGAAAAAAAGTATCACAGGTTCCAAAAAAAATTAAGCAGTACAACTGTTTCCAGCACTGATAAAAAGAATCATATTTGCAGGATCAAGTGACACTAAAGACTGGAGTAATTATTCTGAAAATTCTACTTTAATTACAGATACAAATGAAATTTTAATGTATATTAATATAGAAAAACATCATAATAATATTTCACAATATTATTTTTTTTTCTGTATTTTTGATCAAATGAACATAAGATGAGGGTAAGAAAACTTCTTTAAAAACAAAAAATCGTACTAATCCCATATTTAAATATAAATGTAAAATCAAAAAAAAAAAAAAATATAAATGTAATTTAACAAAAATATACATTTAATTCTTCTTAAATTAAAAATCAAATCAAAGGATTTTAAAATGAAAATGTCAATATAAATTTTAAATGCATTTACAGTGACGTAATTATTTTACTATGAAAAGTGTACAATGCTAATTTAACAAAAATATTCGTATTTTTTAAATGATACATTTTCAATTTCATTTCCCTAAATCAAACCAAAAACATTTTTATTAATTACAAAAAACAAAACAAAGAACAATAATTATTAATAGTAAAAAAACTAACAAAAAAAAAAAAAAAAAACATGCAGTTACAAAATAATTGTCTTTTTTGTTTTTATTGTTTTACAATACTAACAGTTGTGTAGTAAGTGTAGTTGTTGGTATTTAAAACTGTGGTCAGTTTGTTTTTAAGCATTTAATGTTGTGTAGTTTCTTTATTTTAGTGTGCTTGTTTTTGAGATACTTTCTTTAGTTTTACACTTTTGAAACCTGCCATTTCTCTTTTACTTTTACTATTTACTATTTTTTTTGCTAAATGGGTCAATTATAAATAAAAAATACATTTAATATTGTATTTTACATTTTGTTTTCTTGAAAACAAACCAAAGGCTTTTTAATGAGCATGAAAGTGTCTAAAAATATATATATATATTTAATATTTTTTGTTGTTGTGATTATAAAACTGATTATTCCATCATGATTCTACCATTTTTTGTTTTTCTTTTGCAATATTATTAAATATAATATTAACAGTAGATGTAGAAAATCAGGAGTTTTGGCATTTAAAACCATTGTTTTTTATGGATTTATAGTGGTGTAATGACTTTATTTTAGTATAATTTAGTTTTTGAGAGGGTTTTCTTTTTTCTTTTTGCGCTGTTGAAACTTGCTGTGGTGAGAGGTTCCTGATGAGACATCAATACCTCACATTAGGACTGAAATCCCATTGTGCAAGGCAGATTAGACCTCATAAATGAAAACTTCATCTTCCCCTACAGCACATCATATAAGGCAATTCTAGTTAAACAGAAAAAAAACCTGAAACCTTTCTTAACTATTAAATGAATCAAAGATGTGCAATTTACAGTAGGTTTTGTGAGTCAACAATTTTCCTTTCCACAAGCTCTAGCCCCAAACGGCACATTTCAGGTGTAAGTTTTCGATTTTTTTACACCCATTTCATGCCAGGCCATTAACAACTAGCAAATAGCTGATTTGTGTTCTCAATTGCTGCTAAATCTGAGCTTTCCTCTGGTGAGAAATGCAAATGAGCCCTAACACACATAACATTATTACCTCATTTATCTTCGCCCGACGGAATTGCAAAGTTCAAATTTTATTGCGTTTTCCGCAGACCCATTATTAGAGACCCATGGGCAGCTCATTGGCATTATTATTGTGTTAACACAATAAATGAAGTTAATATATGAACTTAAGGGGACGAAGCAGGACTTTCTTATGGTTGCCTGATTGTGTTCATTAGTAAACCACTAATAATATCAGTGTAAGCGCTGTAAGAGTTTTTTTTGCGCATATGGACCCCCTGTAAGCTGTGTGCGTGCTTATGAGTGATTCTTCAACAGCGTGTGGGTGTTTATATATCATCTCATAAGAGAATTGTCATTTTTTTGGAAACAAATTAACATTTAAACTAAAATGCCCTTTCCATCGCATTTCTCAAATTATGTTTTGGGTTTTGAATACATTCTGTAATACAAATAAAAGCATCAAAAAATATTTTGCATGGCTAATTTCTTAGTCTTAAGTAGCATGGGTGTATATGTAGCAATAGCCAAAAACACATTGTATGGGTCAAAATTATTGATTTTTCTTTTATGCCAAAAATCATTAGAATATTAAGGAAAGATCATGTTCCATGTTTTGTCAATTTCCTTCTGTAAATATATCAAAACTTAATTTTTGATTAGTAATATGCATTGCTAAGAACTTCATTTGAACTTTAAAGGCGATTTTCTCAATATTTAGAATTTTTTTTTATTTATTTATTTTTTTTGTAGTAGTGTTTTGCAATATTAAAAAATAGCTATGTAGTAAATTGGCATGTTATGGTATTTATTTTTATGCATTTACAGTCATGTTTACAGTAGTAATTTAGCAAAAAAATCATGTAAAAATAAATTTAATAGTAGCAAAATGTATAGATTTAATGATGTACTAGTTTCTTAATCCTTTTTTATTGTTTTACAAAACTAACAATATATATATTTTTTATTATTTTTATTTTACAGTCATGTAATTTCAGTATGATAATGTTTATTTCTGTTTGCGAGATGCTTTTCTTTAGTTTTGCGCTGTTGAAACCTGCCGTTGTTTATCTTAATCTTTTTAAATAGTTTTACAATACTAACAATAGAGATGCTTTTTTTTAGTTTTGCGCTGTTGAAACCTGCCGTTGTGTATCTTAATCTTTTTAAATAGTTTTACAATACTAACAATAGAGATGCTTTTTTTTTTGTTTTGCGCTGTTGAAACCTGCTGTTTTATAATAATTAATCATGAGACAAAAAATGATGCTGAAAATTCAGCTTTGCATCACAGGAATATATTACATTTTAAAATGCATTCACATGAAAAGTTTTAAATTGTAAAAATATTTTTGCAATATTTCAGATTTTTACTGTATTTTTGATCAAATAAATGCAGTTTGACCATTACTTAATTACAGTATGAAAAATATATTCGAATATAAAAGAGTAATCTTACATTTTAGTATTATATTATTTAGTGGTGTTCAAAAATATAGCCGTTTTTGATCAAGCAAATGATACAAAATCAGCCTGGATTAAACAGATGCAGCCTTAGAGATTTATTTAAAAGATAAAATTAAAAAATCTTACTGACCCCAAACTGTTAAAGTGTAGTGTGCATATTGTAATGCTTTGTTTTTAATTGTTTGTTTAAATCAAAGGTTTATGAAATATCTACAAATTCATGTTTTTTTTTTTTTTTTTTAATGTTTTGCCATTTATTTTCATATATTAATATTTTAAAGTCTAGTTCTGGGACAACATAAAAGAGTAGCGTTTGAAAAGCATCAAGAAGGCATGGTGAAAACTTTCCAAGACTTTATCGTGACCTTCATTTTACAAACAGAAGCCAAGCTGAAATCTGCTAGCGTTAATAGAAATCAACCCACGAGACGCAGAAGTGGCAGCGGTTGAAGAAGCGCCCATATACCTTAAGTGCACGCTTCATTCCTCAGTGTGCCGTAAACGTGCCAGAAGGCCCGTATTCACGGATGTCTAACTAAATGTGAGCAGCCGCAGCTCCCCGGTGCCTCCAAACGCACACCAGGGGGTGATTATGCAAACAGGACGTTGTTAATGTACAAGTGAGCGTTTGAAATAACACGGAACAAGCGGAGCACGTCTCTCGAATGTTTGCTTGCGAGCTTGAGCCGCTGATTGAAAGCACTCTCGGAAATTTGTTTTACCCTCAACATTCATTGGACTGTGCAAATGATTTGTTGGATAATTGATACATTGCCCCCGCTGAATTTTTTCGGTTATGGCGCCTCGGTTCAATGGGGCCGCAGAGGGTTCGAGCAAATCAACTGAAATATACAGGCGACATATGCTGCAGCCAAGTGCTGGCCCCGGTGAGCTCGTGAATATCATATTTATTGAGAATGGTGTGTATCATTTATATTTGATGATGTCTGAAGCGTTCCAGTACTGAGAAACTTAATTAAGACGGTGTGAAATGCACACTACTCCTTCGCTGTAACAGAGAGCATATGGAGAAATCCCTCCGGTCAAGGTGCTTCATTGATTCGAGTGGCGTTCCATTACAAAGACTTCTAACGCTAATTCAGTGATTTTGTTCCCATCGCAGGTTATTCAAATCAATTTCGAAGAGTTCGACTTGGAGCTGGGATACGATACGTTGACTGTCGGAGATGGAGGAGAGGTTGGCGACTCGAAAACAATCATACAAGTGTAAGATTCAGACTTATACTCAAGTTAACTGTGTTCTGCACTGTAAAACAGCTTAATCTTGTGTTCCAGAAGCATCTTTAAATCCAGAAAAATTGACTTGAGAAACAAAGTGTGCATAAGATATGAAAAGGCTATTTAAATTGTAAGACATTTTCTTTTCCCCATAAGCAAATTGTTTGTAAACTTCACTAAATTTAATTCAATTCTTGCTTTTAGTCTTTTCAAGGTCTTGATATCTTATGCAATCTGGTTTCTCAAATAAATGTATGTTCTTTTCAGAATTTTTGGATATTTTAGCTGGAAAAGATGTTGAAATGATTTTTGTAGTCTTGAATAATTAGCATTGATCGGTGGCAAAATTGTCGTTTTTCTCACATTTAATTTATTAATTTACCGTTTTCTTCCACCAACAAGTCACAATTTAGTTTTACATGACCAATTGTGACCCTGGACCACAAAACCAGTCATAAGGTTAAATTTTACAAAACTGAGATGTATATATAATATGAAAGCTCAGTAAATAAGCTTTCTATTGATGTATGTTTTTTTTAGGATAGGACAATATTTGGCCGAGATACATCTATTTGAAAATCTGGAATCTGAGGGTGAAAAAAAATCAAAATCCTGAAAAAAATCACCTTTAAAGTTGTCCAAATTAGGTTCTTAACAATGCATATTACTAATCAAAAATTACATTTTGATACATTTACAGTAGGAATTTTACAAAAAATCTTCATGGAACATGATCTTTACTTAATTTCCTAATGATTTTTGGCATAAAAGAAAAATCAATAATTTTGACCCATGCAATGTATTTTTGGCTATTGCTACAAACATACCCCAGCGACTTAAGACTGGTTTTGTGGTCCAGGGTCACAATTACCATGCAAAAACATTACTGAAATATAAAACAATTAAAATACAGTATGTCACAAAAGTGAGTACACCCCTCACTTTTCAGCAACCATTTTGGTCCTCTCAAGGGACAATACTATAGAAATGATATAATTATTTTATAGTCAATGTGCAGCTTGTATAGCAGTATAGATTTATTGTCTCCTGAAAATAACTCAACATACAGCCATTATTGTCAAAATAGCTGCCAACAAAAGTGAGTACACTCTAAGTGAACTTGTCCAAAGTTTCAATATATTGTGTTAGCACCATTGTTATCTGGCACTGCCTTAATCATCCTGGTCATGGAATTGACCAGAGCTGCACAGGTTGTTGCTGGGATCCTCTTCCACTCCTCATGGAGCTGCTGAACATTAGACTCATGGTGATTCTCCACCTTACGCTTGAGGATGACCCACAGGTGCTTAATAGGTTTAAGCCACCCTATCACCTTCACCTTCAGCTTCCTCAGCAAGGCGGTTGTCATCTTGGTGATGTGTTTGGGATTGTTATCATGTTGGAAAACTGCAGTTCGGCCTTGTTTTTGAAGAGAAGGCATCATGTTCTGCTTCAGAATGTACTGTACATAATAGAATTTCCCCTCAATGATCTGCAGCTCCCCAGTACCAGCAGCACTCATGCAGCCCCAGACCATGATGCTACCACCACCATGCTTGACTGTAGGCAAGACACAATTTTCTTGGACATGACATGGTTCCAGTAATTCATGCTCTTGGACAGGTTGTCTTCAGGAAACTGTTTGTGGGCTTTCTTGTGAGCCAACTTCAGATAAGGCTTCCTTCTGGGACGACGCCAATGCAAACCGACAGCAGTGTGCAGTGTATGGTCTGAGCACTGACAAGCTGACCACCCTGACCACTGTTGTGTAACTTGGTTTCAGTGTGTTACTGAAGCTCTAATAGCCTTGGCCATCTTTGTGGAGAGCAACAATTCTAATTGTCAAATCCTCAGAGAGTTCTTTGCCATGAGATGCCATGTTGAACATCCAGTGGTCATTATGATAGAATTGTACTTGAATCACCTAATTTTAAATGCTCTAAAACAAGAAACACAACTTTGTATGGTCCTGTCAAGCAGACAAAAAACATAAACATGATGAATAAGACATGTGGCTTTGTGTGGTTAAATGACAAGCTGCTATTATCACTTAGGGTGTACTCACTTTTGTTGCCAGCTATTTTGACAATAATGGCTGTATGTTGTTATTTTCAGTGGACAGTAAATCTATACTACTATACAAGCTGCACGATGACTACTAAAATATATCCGAATTTTATTTCTATCCCTTAAGCAAAATATACTTAAATGGCTGCTGAAATGTGAGGGGTGTACTCAGTTTTCTGAGATGCTATGTACAGCATCTCACAAAACTGACTACACCCCTCACATTTCAGCAACCATTTAAGTATATTTTGCTTAAGGGATAGAAATAAAATTTGTTTTCCATCTTGTTTTCCAGAAAAAAACCCCAGATAAATTTACTTGAGAAACAAAATATGTTTAAGATATGTGAAGGCTGTTTAAATGTGAGAAATGAAGACCTTGAACTCAGTATTTTCCCTTCCCCATTGGCAGATTGTTTGTAAACCTCACTACATTTAATTAAATTCATACTTGAAATAACTATTTGCCATTAGAGTAATAAAAAATAATACTTTTAAAGGTCTTAATATCTTATGCAATCTGGTTTCTCAAGTAAATCTATTTTATTTTCAGAATGTTTGGATATTTAAACTGGAAAACATGTCAAAATGATTTTTGTAGTTTGTAATGATTAGCACTGACCTCTGACTCACTGTTAGTATATTTTAATAGAGCAAAATTGCCATTTTTCTCACATTTTATTTCTTACAATTTTCTTGCACCAAGTCACAATTTAGTTTTACATGACCAAATTACCATGCAAAAACATATTGAAATGTATAACAATTCAAATTCATAGCAAACAATCATACAAGCCTAAGATTTTAATGTTATTCTGAAGTTGCATGCCCTGAGTGTTATCTTTATATGGCAAAAATATCATTAACCAACCTTTTTATCATCTTGTATTCCATTTAAAATATCCACACATTTTAAATCCAGATAAATTTACTTGAGAAACAAAATATGTGTAAGATACTTGAACGCTATTTAAATGAGAAATTAAGACCTTGAACTCGGTATATCTTCCTTCCACATCAGCAGAGTGTTTGTAAACCTCACTAAATTTAATTAAATTCATGCTTGAGGTAACTATTTGCCAGTAGAGTAAGAAAGAAAAAGTTTCAATTTTTTCAAGGTCTTAATATTTTGTACAATCTGGTTTCTCAAATAAATAATTTATTTTCAGAAGTTTGGATATTTTAACTGGAAAACATGTCAAAATAAGCTGTGTAGTCTTGAATAATAAGCATTGACTGGTTACTTTCTGTTAGTATATTTTAATAAGGGAAAAATTGCCATTTTTTCATTTTATTTTAACGCTTATTTTCTTGCACCAACATGTCACAATTTAGTTTCACATGACCAATGACCATGCAAAAACATTATTGATTTATATAACAATTAAAAGTTGTCGCAAACAATCATACAAGAGTAAGGTCCAATGTATTGCATGGCAAAAACATGACAATCAGCATTTTTTTATCATCTTGTTTTCCAGGAAAACTCCAGATAAATTGACTTGAGAAACAAAATATGCTTAAGATATGTGAAGGCTATTTAAATGTGAGAAATGAAGATCTTGAGCTCAGTATATTTTCCCTTCCCCATCAGCAAATGGTTTGTAAACCTCACTAAATTTAATTAAATTCAGAACTATTCTGCCAATAGAGTAAGAAAACATTTTTTTTATTCTTATTATCTTGTGCAATCTGTTTTTCAAGTAAATGTTTTATTTTCAGAACTGGAAAACATGTCAAACTTATTTTTGTAGTCTTGAGTAATTAGCATTGACCGTTGACCTTGTGTTAGTATATTTTAATAGGTTAAAATTGCCACTTTTCTCACATTTTATTTTTTGCTTACCTTTTTCTTGCACCAACAAGTCACAATTTAGTTTTACTTGACCAAGTACCATGCAAAAACGTTATTGAAATATATAAAAAAATTAAATTCATAGCAAACAATCATACAAGCGTAAGATGAAAAATTTACTTGAGAAACTAATTATGCAGAAGATATGCAAAGCCTATTTAAATGTAATAAATTAAGGCCTTGAACTCAGTGTATTTTCCCTTCCCCATCAGCAAATTGTTTGTAAACCAAACTGTATTTAATTAAATTCTTGCTTGGAATAAGAAATATTTGCCAGTAGAGTAAGAAAAATTTACTTAATCCAAGTTATTAATACTTATGTACTTTCTCAAGTAAATATATGGTCTCAAGTATATTTAGAGATTTTAATTGAAAAAACATGTCAGAATTATATTTGTAGTCTTGAATAATTAGCATGGATGGTTGACTCAGAGCTAGCATTTGTTTACGGGGTCAGTATTATAATTTTTTCTCAGTTTTTGTTCATTAACCTTCTTGCAACAAGTCACAATTAGTTTTACTAACAGTTTACCATGCACAAACATTATTAAAAGTATATAACAAATACAATTCAAAGCAAACAATCACACCATTTTAAGATTTAGTTTCATACTAAAGTTTTGTATTGCACAGCAAAAGCATAATAATCTCAATCAATATCTTGTTTTCCAGTTCAAATATCCCTTAAACATCTTTAAATCAACAAATGTACCTGCGAAAGCAAATGTGTGTAAGATAGGGGTGGGCGGTACACCGGTGTCATAGCCACGACATGGATTTTCTAATACCGTCAATACCGTAATAAATCAATTATGTGCCTCGAACGGCTGCATTTACATCAATAATAGCTAATTCTAAATAATAAGGCAATACATTTTCTTCAAACGTTCAGTTGTGGTCTGAATACCTTATACTATATATCTTGTTGTAAATAAAAAAGTAAAACATATTCGTATCAGCTTTGCAGGTGGTATGTAAAAGGGGAGTGGCCATTAAACGACTGGTGAAACATCGTGAAGAAAGGTCGGGCCTGTAACCTATACCAGGGGCGAAGTGGCAATCGGGACGACCGGGACTTTTCGGATCACAAATTGAGCGGGCGCGAGGCGAACTAATATTGTATATAATTTTCGCACTTTCAATATGCAGAGTATAGAAATCACTTTTAAATGAGTGCTCGCGCTGTTTACTTTTACTTTCGATTTTGCGATAAAGCACACTCTGTGTAAAGGGAGCAGCACATCTTATAATAGATATTTGTCAGTGAGTACAAGATTGCAGCAAATCCTCCAGTCTATTTTTGTCTCAATTTAGACAAAATATCTCAATTTACTTTCGACCCGTGATCATTCAAATCTAAAGGTCATTGTACACTGAGTCCGATTTTCGCATGCGTTTTTTTTTTTTTAGTTTTTTCATATTCGCCATCCTTATCAAAATGCTTATTATGGATGCGAAAATGCAGAAAATCAAACACGATCCGAATTTTTTTATGATGGACGAAAGTTTCAGAGGCAGTGTGTAAACTCAATTAACATACTGTAACCTGTATTTTTTTTTTGCGTGCAAAAATCTCGGACGAAAATTTCGTACTCATGTGTGCAATGACATTAACTCCAGCAGCTCGTGTTGGATGCAGGGTTGCCAAGTCCGCGTTTTTCCCCACAAAATTGGTCTACTTTTAAACTGCTGCTATGGGTAGATTTCCCCCAGTTATTTAAAGGTTTTAAATATTGCAGAAATTAAATTTCAATAAAAAATTTTTTTTTTTTGTTTTGTTGTACACTGTTAAGTAAGATCTTTAGGTTTTTTGCAAAATAAATATGTTGAGAATGCATACTCTCCCATGTCTCTTTTTGATAAGGATACCTGCCATTTACTTGTTATATTATAAAAATATTAACTTTATTCACATACTAAAGGGACAGGACAGGCTGCTCCTCCCAAAATGTACCAAAAAAAAGTAATACCGTGATATTATACCGTCACCGTTCAAAAGATGAAAAATACCGTGATATTAATTTTTGGTCATATCGACCACCCCTAGTGTAAGATATGCAAAGGCTATTAAGATATAAAGAAATGAAGACCTTGAGCTTAGCATATTTCTCCTTCCCCATCAGCAAATTGTTTGTAAACCTCACTAAGTTTAATTCAATTCATGTTTAAAGCAAGAACTATTTGCCAATGGAATAAGACATATAAACTTAATTCAAGGTCTTAATAGCTTATGCAGTTTGGTTTCTCAAGTAAATGTTCCTTTTTTTTAGGGAATTTGGATATTTTAGCCAGAAAACAAGTCAATGATTTTTGTAATTGAATAATTAACATTAGCCTGTGGCTAGAATATGTTATAGGGGCCGTAATGTCTCTTTTCTCGCATTTTTATTTTTTCTTGCACCAACAAGTCTCAGTTTAGGTTTTCTAACCATCCACCCTGCACAAACATTATTAAACTGCATAACAAAAAAAAAAAAAAAAAAAAATCATTGCAGGCAATTCACACGTTATTTGTGAATAAAATCTTTTTATTTCAGACCGACAGGGAAAATTAAGTTCTGAAGTTAGACAAGTTGTGACATGCCACTCATTTTATTTAATTTGAATTTGAAGAACAAGGAAAATCTTGATTTCCCCCTTTAAAGTTCTCCAACTTTAATAGACTCCAGCGGCTATTTTATTTTTTTTATCCTGCATTTTGTTCAGCTTTCCAGCAGTTATCCGTTTCAACAGCATGAAAGCCACAGAACCATAAAAACCGCACGCGGCACAAATCCTCCGGCTGTATTTTTCCTCCCTCGCAAACATGTTTTTCCGTCCACTTCCCCTTACCACCTCTTCTCACGTCAGCCGTATGTCTCCGGGTATCTTGGGTAGACACACTTTGGTAATGGTCTGTGCTGCTTTCTGGTGCATTTGCCTGGCTCTGTTCCAACTGCGATCCATTGAGCGCTCACAGAGCGTTCCTCAAGGACAAAAGCCTCTCACTGCCAGAACACTAATACATACTGTAAAGCTCAATTAATGCCTTTCTTCGGGTTTGTGCTGGTCAAATTGGTTTAGTGCTTTTATGCCTTATTTCAACATTTGCATAAAAGTATCTTGGAATTACTATAGTACAGTGTCCAGAAACCATTGTCTGTATTGGACATAATAGCATTGTATTTTTGGCCATGATACTGTGTTATTTATCATCAGAATCTGCAAAATGTTAATTATTTTACCAAAATAAGAGGCAAATGCATGCACAAAATGCATGTTATTTTTTATTTAGTACTGGCCTTAATAAGATATTTCACACAAAAGGTATTTACATATAGTCCACAGAAGAAAATAGTAGTTGAATTTATCAAAAGTTTACATACACTTGATTCATAATACTGTTGTTACCTGAATGATCCTCAGCTGTGTTTTCTTGTTTAGTGATAGTTGTTCATGAGTCCCTTGTTTGTCCTGAACTGTTAAAACTGCTCACTGTTCTTCAGAAAAGTTCTTCAGGTCCCACAAATTCTTTGGTTTTTCAGCATTTTTGTGTATTTGAACCCTTTCCAACAATGACGGTATGATTTTGAGATGCATCTTTTCACATTGAGGACAACTGAGGGACTCCCCTGCTGAAAAACCAGCTAAAACCAGCCTAGGCCGATTGGCTGGTTTTAGTTGGTCAACCAGACTGGAGAGACCACCAGCTAAAACCAGCCTGACCAGGCTGGGAGACTAGCTAAAACCAGCTACTTCCAGTTCAAACCAGCTGAGACCAGCCAGGGTCGTATGTAGGGATGCACCGATCCACATTTTTTCACTTCCGATCCGATTCCGATACCTGAATTTGGATATCTGCCGATACCGATACTATTCCGATACCAGAGCTCTATTTGCTTTTATATCACTATGACTATTATCATTATTGTTGATTTTATGAGGCTGTAACAAACTTCTCTACAAGCAAGTCTAAGTATCTCCCAAAAAGCAACTTGAGGTAAGTATGAGGTTAGAAAATGGCAGAAATCCCATCCTGAAAACAAATATGCAACTTTAAGGGTTTAAATTGATATTTATTTAAATTTCAAGACAGGGTTACTAGATACTAGTGCAATATACACTCTTGTTGCATAAAACATAAAGGTTTTCAAATATTTGAAATAAAAAATAAATATTCACACTATAAATAGAACAATGTGCATCTGATCAACATAAATTCAGTAAATTCTTGCTTGTGTAGCAGCAACAAAATAAGGTTTTCAAATGTTAAACATTTTGAATAAAAGTGCAATAAGTGCACTTTTCGGATCAGCAAAAAACAAACAAAACAAAAAAAGTTTGTTGTTTATTAATTACTGAATGCTTACTTTAAGTACTTCTAATCCACAGCAAAAACTAGCTGAACTAATATAATAAGTAACAAAACAAGAACACTAACACAAATGACAAGTGTAGATGAATACAACATAAAGTTACTAATAAAATCAATAATACTAGTATTCAGGTGCAGAAATTTAATAATTCATTGATAAATAACTAGTGCTTCTCACTGCAGGTATTTATAGGATGCTGTCTCTTTAAGGCCTAACGCACGTAATACTGGCACGCATCTCCTTCTCAGCTGTTTCGGTTCACTGAAGACATAACCGACGGTGTTACCAGAATAAAACAACGGGTATTTAAACATAACTTTGTATGAATGTTTCTGTTCAAGAGACGTTAAAGAGTAATCAGTCTGTGAATCGCGCAGTTTGAATCACGTCTCTCTCTCTCTCTCTCTCTCTCTCTCTCTGTGCGCGTGCTCGCTTCAGGTGTGTGCGGCAACGTTAAAAACAGAAAATAACACGCACGAAGTCTACAAATTATAAACTTTTACTCTATGATGGGTAATATTTAACAGTTAATCTACTAAATAAATCCACGAGGTGCCACCTCTCGGAACAACGGCTTTGCAAACATTGCACGTTGCTGTCTTTGTGGCGTTTCCGACCGTAAAGTATTTCCACACAGCGGACATGTATGACGCTCAATGCTAAACTGCTACCTGCAAACTGAAGATTTCCTGAAAGGAGGCATCTCATCTCTCTCAGTGTCTCATTGGAGCACAGACACGTCACCTAGCCCGGGATCACTTGTGAAGTCATTTCAGCAGACAGCACTGTACGTAGACATAACTCTGGATCGGAAATTTCTCTAGGTTGGATCGGAAATTTCCGATCCATTAATTAAGCTGGTATCGGAACCCGATACCGATACTGGATCGGATCGGCCCCATCCCTAGTCGTATGCAACTATTACAGAAGGTTCAAATGCTCACTGATGCTTCAGAAGGAAAAACAATGCATTAAGAGCATTTTAAGAAAACATTTTGAATTTGAAAATCAGGGTATCAGGGTTAACTTTTGTCTTCTGAGAAAAATGTAAGTATCTTTTGTAGCTTCTGTAGGGCAGTACTAAATTTGAAAAAATATGATATTTAGGCAAAATAAGAAAAATGTGCACGTTTTCATTCTGTGCAAAAGTCTTCACCCCTGCCTCTTAATGCACTATGTTTCCTTCAGGAGCATCAGTGAGTGTTTGAATCTTTTGTAATAGTTGCATGTGAGTACCTCAGTTGTCCTCAGTGTGAAAAGATGGATCTCAAAATCATTGTTGGAAAGGGTTCAAATATACAAAAATGCTGAAAAATCAAAGAATTTGTGGGACCTGAAGGACTTTTTTGAAGAAAAGTGAGCAATTTAACTGTTCAGAACAAACAAGGGAAACTTGAACAACTATCACTATACAAAAAAAATGAATAAATAAAAGCTGTGGATCATTCAGGTAACAACACAGTGTTTAAAGCCATTACTAAAAAAAATACAGAAAAAATAACATAACATTTTGCAGATTCTGCAAGGTGTATGCAAACTTTTGACTTCAACTTCAACTACACATTGTACTTCTGAGAATGCCAAGGTGCTACCACGGTACATGCCCCAAATTATTTGAAACCATGTCTGAAGAACATGCTACTCTATACTAGTATATTTTAATACTAGTCTAGTACTTTTTTGCAAACTTTCTTTGTTGTTGTTTTTGGAATATGTACTATGGTAATAATATTTTTAATAAACACTATGGCTATTCCTTTATATTGTTGGATATATTTGTTTTTGTTTTTTTTTTCACAAAAAAAATTAATAAATAAAATAAAATCAATACTTTTATCCATTAAGGATGCATTAAATTTGATGCAAAGTAACAGTAGAGACTTTTACATTGTTACAAAATACTTCAAATAAATGCTGTTCTTGTTCTTTAAATCAATCAAAAAAAAAAGTATCAGTTTCCACAAACTGAAAGCAGCACAACTGTTTTCAACATTGATAATATTAATAATTGTTTTTTAAGAAGCAAATCAGCATATTAGAATGATTTCTGAAGCATCATATGACACTGAAGACTAAAGTAATAATGCTGCAAATTCAGCTTTGATCACAGGAATAAATTACATTTTAAAATATGTTCCAAATATAAAACTGTTATTTTAAATTGTAATAATATGATAAAATCTTACCGACCCCAAACCTTTGAGTACTATATAAATGGCATGGTATATAAATATAGTAATCATTCAGTACTATACAGTTGCAGTACCATGCTGTCAGATGTCAATACTATGATACTCTGATGCTCTGTTTTGTATGCTGAGCTCACAGACACTTACTTTCTTTTGTTCACTCTGCATGGACAGGTTAACGGGCAGTTTCGTCCCTGACCTCATCGTCAGTATGACCCATCAAATGTGGCTGCATTTGCAGTCTGATGAAAGTGTGGGCTCTATTGGCTTTAAGATCAACTATAAAGGTGAGTCTGTTCTCTGCCTGAGCTTCTTAGAGTGCCCACATAAATCACTCTGCTGGCTCAAAAGCTTTACTGCTGTTTTTCTCCCCCCTCTCCCGTCTCTCTCGCCTACCTACAGAAATTGACAAGGAAAGTTGCGGGGATCCCGGCATCCCTCTGTATGGACTCCGAGAGGGCGGGGGCTTCTCCAACGGAGACGTGCTGCGCTTTGAATGCCAGTTCGGATTCGAGCTCATTGGCGAACGAATGATTTCCTGTCAGAACAACAATCAGTGGTCTGCTAACATCCCTATGTGTATATGTAAGTGCTGCTAGACGCTTCTTTATCATTATTTAAAGCCTTCAAAGCCTAAATGTTTTTTTAATCTCTGGAAAAACGTGATTTTGAACAAAATAAAACATCTGAGGTTTTTTTTTCATGCAATGAAAGTTGAGGGTAATTTATATTGTCAAGCTCCAAAAAAAAGTACCATAGAAGTCCTTCCAAGTTTTCTGAAGTCGAGCAACAATATTGCATAAAGAATAAACTGAAATTCAAGCTGATGGAAACAAGATTATTGTAGTTTACTAAAACTGAATTCATAAAACCCATAACTGATAAAACAAACCTTCAATTTCAGCTATTTTCCAAAATAACTAACACTAAAACTGACTATATATAGACACACACATACAGTTGAAGTCAAAAGTTTACATACATTTTGCAGAACCTCCAAAATGTTATTTTACCAAAATATAAGGGATCATAGAAAATGCGTGTTATTTTTTTATTTTATTTAGTACTCACTTGAATAAGATATCTCACATAAAAGACATTTACATATAGTCCACAAGGGGAAAATAATAGTTGAATTTATAAAAATTACCCGGTACCCTGATTCTTAATACTGTGGTGTTATCTGAATGATCTGTGGATTTTTTTTGTTGTTTAGTGATAGTTGTACATGAGTCCCTTGTTTGTCCTGAGCAGTTGAACTGCTCTCTGTTCTTCAGAAAAATCCTTCAGGTCCCACAAATTCTTTGGTTTCCCAGCATTTTTGTGTATTTGAACCCTTTCCAACAATGACTGTATGATTTTCAGATCCATCTTTTCACACTGAGGACAACTGAGGGACTCATAAGCGACTATTATAGAAGGTTCAAACGCTCACTAATGCTCTAAAAGGAAAAACCATGCATTAAGAGCCGGGGGTGAAAACTTTTAAACAGAATGGGGATGTGTACATTTTTCTATTTTGCCTAAATACCATATTTTTTTAATTTAGTACTGAACTTCTGAGGCTATACAAGATAGTTACATGTTTCCCAGAAGACAAAATAAGTTAAATTTACCCTGATCTTAAAATTCCAAAAGTTTTCACACACGAAAGTTGTAATTATGATGTGATTTCTGTTGTTTAAATCAATATAAAAATGGGTACATCGGGTGTGTAATTTAAGCTTTATGTATTTCATTATTTTCATGCTGTCACAGAGAATGATGGGAAATGTGTTCTAATCATAGAAGCCTGTTGCTTCATTAACTTACTAAGTGAGTAGTATTTTCTACTGAGCACGATCACTATTTTTCATTAACGATTTCTAGAATGCATAGAAGGTAAATTATGCGGTTAACACTCACAATTAAAACTTAATTATAATGATCAAAACCATTTGGAAGGTGGAATAATCTATCATGTATTATGGTATTTATGGCCATGGGTTTTTAGCTCTGTTTTTGAGGTCTATAGCTCTAAGGCAAATCCTTAGTAAAAATTGCAGTGTTGTGTTGTGAAATATTAAGATTTAAAATAACTGTTCTCTATTTGAATATGTTTTAAAATGGAACTTACTCCTGTAATTCAAAGCTAAATTTTCAGCATAATTACTCTAGTTTTAATGCCAGATGATCTTTCAGAAATCATTCTAATATTATGATTTGCTGCTTAAGGAACATTTCTGATTATTATCCAAGCTGAAAACACTTGGGCTGTTTAATATCTTTATGAAAACCAAAGATTTTGACGAATATAAAGTTTAAAAGAGCAGCCTTTATTTGAAATAGAAAGCTTTTGTAACATAGCTGTCTTTACTGCCACTTTTGATCAATGTAGTGCATCTTTTCTAAAATTTGCATTAAAAAAAATATTAAAAAAAATCTGGACCTGTACCAGTAACAATCCCATGATATTATATATCATAAATAAATATATAAAATCGCTTAAAGGCAGTCCAGAGTTGCAAATTATGACATTTTTGCCATTATACTGTTCATTCTGACAAGACTTGAAAGCCCACACAAGTTAGTCTAGAAAGTTCTTAAGAGCTCGGAAGTCATAATTGCTATGTGAAGTGCGTTTAAGTGATCATAACATGGACATGTCGACGATTCATGTTGCCATGATGTAATTTTCCTGCCAACTGCTACTAAGATGAATGGGTAATACTACCGTTTAGCTCTCTTCAGGTACATTAGGCCTTGTGCGTTCAGGAAATAATTTTAAGACCACAGTTCTCCATCCATCCTCGCTAGCTCATTACGAAGATGAGCGCTGACGACCCTTTGAATCTCTCAGAGTCGGTGAGACACATGTCTAAATGAAATGATGTCAAGAGGTCGGACTAATTAAAACTGTGTTTTATGTCGGTGAGTGTAAACAAAACAACCACTGCGCCGTTAAATATGGCTAACAGACTCTGGCAGCTGATAAGATGGCAATTCTCTAGGAGCCTGACAAGTAAACAGCACCAAAGAGCAATACCATTTCAAGAGTTTTAAAATTCCCAACGTGCCCTGCTCAGTAGAGTTTAATACAATTACTGCTTCCATTACAATACAAGAATCCCTCAAGAAAACAGGTGCAGCATCTTTTCGATCCGCAACCCTGCTGTCACACGTCAGCCTGTTAGTTATTGCTTAAGGCAAGGCACTACAGGTGAATAAAGTAAAAATTAACTTACAGATATCAGGATACTATTCCCAGTTGACCAAAGCAATTGTTTTCTATTACAAGTTCTGAAATGATAGGTTTAAATATGCAAATGAGCCATTAACTAATTAAATATTCACCCATTAGCATATAATTCCAGAACAGAAAAGTTCTTGTTTGATTTTGTTGACATTAGAGTTGAAGATTTTACAGAGGCTCTCTTATTATCAGTCCATAAATCTGAAAATACAGTCAGTAGCTGGAAAAAATAGATTTTTAATATCATTTAATGCATGAAGTGTTATAAATCAGGAGAATGATATTTGAACAACGCCTCTCTAAAAACCATCAGAATATAGATAGGAATAAAACACTAAGGTTTAGTGTAAGTGTTTCTGAACTGCAGATTTTTATTCAAATATAGGCATAGAATGTTATATAAATCAGTCGAATAATATATGAACAAACCTTTTTAGAATATACATGGGAATAAACCATAAAAGTGCTACTGAAACAGATTTCTGTCTCACTGCAGGAAAAAAACTGCTTCAGAGATATCTGTATATTGTAAATGAAAGGCACATGCAAAATATATAATAATTGTGTGTATGCATATGTTTAGTATTTTATACTGTTATAATTATATTTTATTTATGTTCACTATTTATTCATAGCCCTTCAACCTATTTTATGCATGTGTTTAGTATTTTATACTGTTATAATATTCATTTATAATTGTTTTATTAAATGTTCATTATTCATTTTAGTTTTACAAATTGTGCTTATATCATTATCCATTTTACTACTTCAGTTTTTAAAAGTTTTTTTCAAGTTTACTTTTTTATTAATTATGTTATTAATAATTTGTGTTATTTAATCTTTTTCAATCACCAAAAGGGGACTAAATGGACATTTCTGGCTTACTGCATAAAAAAAAAAGAAGAAGAAGAAAACATTCTTCAAAGACATGGCTCATAATTCAAATCTACCAACGCAAATATAGTGTAATATAAGATAAAGTGTAATAAAATGATCACTTAAATGTGTAGTTTGGATATTTTATGTCCAGTAGTTTGAAAAAAGAAACATGAAAGCAAAATCTCAAAATTGACCAGTGCATAAAAATACAGTGGTTTTGCCTGTAGTGTCTTAACCTAACTTGGCTATGAGGTTTTTTTTTTTTTTTGTCAAATTTGATGCCTTTTAAAGGTGACATATCATGAAAATCTGACTTCTGAAAATCTGTTTATCACTTCATAAAAAAATAAATAATAATAATAATACATTCAGTATCTGGGAAAAAATAGATTTTCAATATCATTTAATGTATGAAATGTTATATAAATCAGGGGAATGATATTTGATCAAACGCTTCTCTAAAAACCACAAGAATGTAGATGCCAATAATACTGTAAGGTTTAGTTTAAGTGCTTCTGAAGTGGAGATTTTTATTAAAATATAGGCATATAATGTTTATAAATTAGGCGAATAATATATGAATAAACGTCTCTGTGAAATTTTTCAGAATATACATGGGAATAAAACCATAAAAGAAAAAAAACTCATTTTGAGAAAACTGCTTCAAAGATATGTATTGTAAATAAAATGGAGATGCAAAATATATAACACTTGCATGTATTTTATACTTTTTTGTATTTTATACTGTTGTAATTATATTTCATCATCATCTATTAAATGTTCACTTCTCATTTTAGTTTTAGAAATTGTGCTTATGTCATTATCCGTTTTACTATTTTAGTTATTTATTTGTTAAAACTTTTTTCAGGTTTACGTTTTTTTTTTTTAAAATCGGCCTTTAAATATATGGCTCATAATTCAAATCTATAGATGCAGAGATAAAGTGCAACAAAACAAACACTTAAATGTGTAGTTTGGATGTTTTATGTCCACTAGTCTGAAAAAAGAAACCCAAAATCTTTAAATTGACCAGTGCATGCAAAATACAGTGTTTGCGCCTGTCTTACCTTAACTTGCAGCTGTGAGGTTTTAGCCAAATTTGATGTCTTTAAAGGTGACATCATGAAAATCTGACTTTTTCCATGTTTAAGTGCTATAATCAGATCCTGGTGCATCTACCAACCCAGAAACATGGAGGAAAACAAAAAACAAAAAAACAGTAACTTTGTTTTGGTTTGTTTGGTAAGCGTTCCTCTGTAAGAAAACAAGCTGCTAGAAAGGGGGTCCTATTATAATATTACTGCCCCTTAATCTGCATGTTTCCACCCACGGTTGTGTTTTTCACATGCAACAATAGTGTACCAGTTCTAACGCCATGCCGAAAATTCGAGGAAAGCATGCTAACTGTTCTGTCTTTGGCTGCATAGACAAGCACAGAACACTAGAGTCCCAGCCTCAGATAAGTCGAGAGCAGTGGATTTATTGATTTATTTACTGTATACTACGCTGCTGCCACACAGATCTAATATAAATGTGATTTCTTTCCCAGCTGTTTACCTTCACAGATATTAAAGACTGTTTTTGTAACTCGTGTGTTTTTAACATAAACTAGTGTGTATTTGACAGTTTAAGCGCAATAGGACATGAAAGAGAACTTTCTTTAGGACTCTCATGGTCACTAAAGTCACTTTCTGTGCTCATGCATCAGATGTGTGCACTCAGAAAACCCTGTATCAGAAGTTTAAACTAATATGCAACTAATATTGCAAATAAAATGCAGGTTCCACTAAAAAAAGGCATTTTCAAAATGATATTATGAATGATCTGTGGGGTATTTTGAGCTGAAACTACAGAGACAACTAAGACTTATATTATATATTGTAAAAGTGGGGCATAATAGGTCTCCTTTAAAATGAATTTAGATTAGTCTTTGTTGCGTTTGACCTTCACATAACTGATCAGCATCTCCTCCCTCTCTCAGTTCCCTGCATGTCCAACTTCACGGCCGCCATGGGAACTGTTCTGTCTCCAGACTATCCTGAGGGTTACGGCAACAACCTCAACTGTGTCTGGCTGATCATTGCTGAACCAGGCAGCCGCATCCATCTGGCATTCAATGATTTCGACCTGGAGCCTCCCTATGATTTCCTGACGGTGAGGGATGGAGACCTGGCAGACGCTGTGGTGTTGGGACGCTTCTCTGGGGCGGAAGTGCCATCGCACCTCACTAGCAACTCCAACATCCTCCAGCTGGAGTTTCAGGCTGACCACTCGATGTCCGGCCGAGGATTCAACATAACGTACAGCAGTGAGTGCTTCTCTTTTGAATGTTTTTAATGTAAACTGTTTTCTATTTTTTATTTGTAAAACTTAAAAAAAAAAAAATCTGACATTACTATATATAATAATTTTATTTTTAAATTATTTTTTCAAATGTAATTTTATTTATATACTCATAGCATTTTTATTATATTTATTATATATTTTAATTTTTGTTAACATTTTAGTATGTTTCTTATTTTGTAAAATGTAAAATGTTTTGATATTTCTATATAGCTTTATTTTGTTCCTAAATTTTATTTTGAATTTTAGTTTGGGATTAAATGGAAATAAATAGTTCTTTAACTTAATTTCTGTTACTAAACATACATTTACAAACTAAAAAACATAAAAAACATTTCTCACTTTTTAAAAGTTTTGCTTGTTTTTGTGTTTTTGTTAGGCTGTTCTAAACTTAAAAAATATCTGATGCTTGGCAACAAGTATTAATACTCTTAAAAAATGTACTGTTTGCTAACAACATTTTTGGCTTGCGAAGCACTGTCTTCAATCAGATTCCGAACAGCCATCAAATAGGACATATGGAAGGACATATTTTCATCGATTTAATTCGTAAGCCATTTATCCACCAGCATCAAACAACTTAATCCTGTTCGCTGAACATCGTACTATTAGCTCAGCCAATATAATCCTCAAATGCCTGCACGACGTACAGGACCCTAGTGTTTACCCACAATGCTCTGTTTCCTACAGTGTGATATTGCATTATGCATTCACTCCTTTCTTTCCATTTCATTAAGTAAGTCACGTTGCAAGTAACAAGCTCTCTGCTTTGATGTTATTTGTTCAGCGTTTGGACACAATGAGTGCCCGGATCCCGGAGTGCCTATGAATGCCAAGCGCTTTGGTAATAATTTCCAGCTGGGAAACTCCATATCAGTAGTGTGTGAGGAGGGCTTCATAAAGACGCAAGGCTCGGATACTATTGTGTGTGAACTGGAGGCGGGAAAGGTGATGTGGAGTGGTTTGATCCCCAAATGTGAAGGTAGGTTTCAAAAGTGTTTGTGTCCTCTAATCTTTTCTGTGGAAGAAAGTTATCAAAGCGGAGCCCAGGCAATGATGGCCTTTGAGTAGCCTTTGGATGTTTTTCAGAAAGATTGCCGAATTATCTAAATTGCATCCCTTGAGCTCGTAGAAAAGTGGTTTAGTTCCACTTATTATCTGAGTTGTTGTATCAACAGTACAAAAGACAGAGGAAAATGCTGTAAAACATTCTGTAAACACCAGCTCTGCTGAGAATATAATACTTACCTGCACCTGAATCGAACAAGGGTTTGTAAGTTACACTGATTTTCCCACAGGTGAAGGATACTCTTAACAACTAAGTTAAGTGGAGAGCCTAAAATAGCCAAAAACAGCCTGGCTGGCTGGTCTTAGCTGGTTTATAATGGGAATAATTGATTTGACCAGCTCAAAATAGTGGTTGAAAACCTTTTAAAACCAGCCTGCTAAACTAGCTATTACATGGCGTGAGAGAGACCAGCTAAGGTCAGCCAACCTGGGCTGGTTTTACCTTTTTCTTTAACAGGATAAATGGCCTTTACCATGGTAAAATTAGTGTAAGATATGGACACTGCCTCATGCCTAATGGATGGGCTAGTAGCTTGTATGCGTGACCTGAAGTTGAGTAATTTGACTGTTATATGGTGTGTTAGGTTATGTCGAAAAGATCATATTTACGAGTTGAACGCACATGAACGGCACCACAATTTTGTAATATCTAGTGGAAAACGTAACTTTTTTTTTAAGCCGAGTGGTGGCGGGCCAGTGAGAAAATATGAGGGTTTCAGTGATCTGGTGTCTATTGAAATAGTAAATTTGTTGAAATGATGGAAAATAATGTACTCATTAAAAAATGTCCATCTGTTTTTTGTTCCAACTGAAGTAATCTGAAATCACCTGACATTGTAATTGAGATTTCTTAACAATGCACCAAAACATTGACGTCTGTACCTTATTGGTTAAAGGTGCTATAAGCAGCCATTTTAACAATAACTTAAACCATTTTATTTATTTAAATCACACAATGTCTTTGAAAAACCTCACTCTGCAAAGATATCAAGAGTCAAATTGTCCAGAGACCCTCAAAAACGTTTAAGTTTTTCACTAGTTTCCATATGCAACTGTTTGCAGTTAGCTTTCTCAATGCAAACAGATAACTTTCAAGTTTTAAAACCTCTTGTTTGATTGACATGCAGAAAGCCAGTTTAGGCTATTTTTAAGTTTTTTTTTACCCTGGTAAAATCAATGTAAGACAACCACTGCTTCATGCCTAAAGGGATAAGTACAAAGGCCGTGCGAAAATATGATCGGTAGTTGCATGTTTTGACATGGTCAAACATTGACGTTTGCTCTTTATTGAATAATGGCGCTATAAGTGTCCTAACTTTTGATTTTTGCTTACATAAATGACATCGCCTCTCTGTAAAACCAGGCTTTACAAAGAAATCAAGGCCAGGTTTCACAGACAGGGCTTAGACTAACACAGGATTAGCCCATAGTTCAATTAGAATATTTAGGTAATTTTTATGAATGTGCTTAGAAAACAACATTACTGGTGTGCATCTTGAGACAAAACAAAGCCACTGACATAATTTTAGATCAGTCAGTGCAAGTTTCTTTCAGTTGATACAGCTCAGACCAGGGGCAAAAGTCAAATTTTCTAAAGACCATCACAAATGTCAAGTTTTTGGCCAATTACCATGTGTAGCAGTTTGAGATACATTCTAAATCATAAACATCTTAAAGCCATCTAATATACATCTATTTGACATCTTATAGTAAACGCCCAATAGACATATTGCAGATGAGCAACCGCTAAAAAAATACGTCTGTCAGATGTAAATGCAGATGTCAAATAGATGTCTCCATGACGTCTACATCAGGCTAGCTTTCTTTATGCTAATAGATAGCAGACAGTTTAAAAACGTTCTTAGCAAAACTGAATCTAAGAAACGACAGACATGCAGAAAGCCAACTTTTAAAGTTTTTTAGAGCTGTTTTTAGCCGGTATATGCTTTTCTGTGGTAAAATCACTGGCATCAAGAGTCAGATTTTCCAAAGACCCTCTTAAGTGTCAGTGACTATAGTTACCAAGTTCAGCTATTGTAGAGATAAATGGAAATGTTAACAAAAAGCAAACAAGTCTTTTTCATCATAAAATGATTAAAAAATTGTTTTCTCTAGTCTGTTTTGGGACATATTCCATTAGGATTTAGTGGTTTTAACAAGCCACCAGTAGAATGCGACCAGTTACCAGAAGAAACTCACACGGTCCATTACAGTTTCCATTAAAACCATTTTAAAACCATCGTTTTCATCAGCAGGGACAGTATCGAAACTTTCTTTGCAAAACTGAAAAACAAACAAACATGCATATTTTTCAAAAACCTTCCTAAAGTGTCAAGTTTTTGGCTAGTTACCAAGTTCAACTGTTGTAGAGATAAACTGGAATGTTAACAGTCAGCAAGCAATTAACCTTCTTAATGCTCACAAATATTAAAAACCTCTTTGCAAAATTGAATATGCGATTGGAGTGACATGCAAAAAGTGTTTCTGAATGGATAAAAAAAAGTGTGGCTCGCTCCCCTGGCCCTTTTTTCCTGCTGTTTACGAACACCGTTTTGATTTCTCAAGACAATTATTTTAGTGAAATCTGTCAGGTAGCAGGGCGTTTTGTGCGTCTTATTAAAAAACTGCTTACAGCACCTTCAAATCAAAAACTTTTTAATCTCTAAAGACACTGTACTGCAAAAACAGATTCTTTGCTAAATCGATGTGTTCTAATAAACATTCTGCTGGCATTTATATATAATGTTTCCCACAGCGCCCTGCGGAGGCCATTTCACCGCGCCGGTGGGAGTCATTCTGTCCCCAGGGTGGCCTGGCTACTACAAAGATTCCCTGAGCTGTGAGTGGGTCATCGAGGCCGAGGTGGGACGCTCCATCAAGATAAGCTTTGACAGGTCTGTTGGATAGCTCTGAGAATAGCAACACACAGAGGCATTATTTGGATTCATGTCTGGAGGCATTAGCTCTCCAAGGCGACAAATCATTTCAGCACATATCAGGTTAGAAAAAGCAGAAGTAGCAACATATTCATAGCCCTCTTCATCCGGGGTCCTTTGGGTGTGAAGGCCGCGTGGGTTTTTATAAAGTCTCAATGTAACAGCCTGCCGAGTTAATAAAGTATAATGTCAAATGTAATTGAATCGTAAGCCTCGGCTGATCGCGGGAAAGTTCACATGTAGAAATGTCTGAAGGATGCTATTGCTTCCAAGTAATGTTTGTCATAGCGTATAGACCGTGAGCGCAAGGGAGACAGTCACCATTAGTGTCTATATAAATTATTACATAGTGTTATGTCGACGGGCCTGATCCATACGCACACTGTTTGCATTATAAATCTATCGCTGAGCGTGGTGCCCATCGAGGCCGTCTGTGAAAGGGAAATGGAATTAATCTATATCTAGTTACAAATGGTTGACTTTATTTCATTAGCACTGCAATGCTTCCCTTGAGTAGGGCATTGAAATAACATCAGATCTGGAGTTTGATCTAACACACTCCTGGGAGCGGATGCCTCGAGATGTATCACAAAAGCAGAGGACTCGACTGGGCGAGCAGAGATTGGGTTTTTCAGTGGGATTGACGGCTTGGCTTTGGCTTTTCACTGAAAAAGTTTAAATTCTGTCAATGTTTACACACCCTTGTGTGCACCGATTCTGTAGGACTTTCTTTGGTAAAATGCAAAAGGATATATTAGGTTAAATGCATTGGCTGCTCTTTTCTGTGAAATGAATGAAAACGGGGACAAAAAATGTGAATAACAACTGAAATTTTTAGCTTTGATACAGTCTATAAAAATGTATTTAAAATATTTTATACTTTGTACATATTTAATGTACAGTGTGGATATATTCACATGGTTCATAAATTATTTGCATTCTAAAGCACAGTATAAAAAATTAAGTGAGATATTTGAAAAAGAACCCTGATCAAAGTTAGAGAACACTTGCAGATCCCTCCAGCTTATTGGAGTTAATCTGGTACCTGGTGCTAATTTCTTTCATTATATGAAAACCATATTTAACTGGCAGCATTCCTCCAATTTTCACTGAGATTGCAAGGTGACGGGCTGCTCTACGGTGACTGAAACTTTGCGACAGGAGGTTGTCCAGATGAAGGCCAAAGGGATGACACTTTCAGCCACTGCATTCCAAATCTTTGATTTCTTGAATATTGATTAAGTTTACAATGACACTAATTCATTGAAGTCTCTCTGGTGGGGCTGGTGGCTGGTGGGTTCACGTGAGACAAATGCACATGAAGACAGGAAAACACAGAGACTCTTAATGGGGAATCGGTTCAACACTGCAGCTGGAATTGCTTGCCAGTTCAGCTCTGAACACTTTAAGGATCTGTCTCAACATGTTTAAGTTGGACTGAAGTGCACACTGCAGTGACCAAGCCTCTCATCAGCAGAAAAAATCAAAAGGCTAGACTCATCTTTGCTGAGGAGCATGATGTGTGGAGAACTGTTCCAAAGTTCACTTTAGTAATGAGAGCAAGTCTGATGGGAAACATTTTGTTCGGCGTCAAACTACAGCCTGAAGACTGAACAACTCTAGGAAAACCTTGGCTGCAAAGTTATAGCTAAGAAACCCACTACAGTTACCGAACTATGAAAAAGAGTGAAGGAAGAGTGGACCAAGCTCACATCAGCACAGTCTAAGAAACTAGTCATGTGCTGCGGCCGCAGATGTGCTTAAGTAATTTTATATATAAAAGGCTGGTCCACATAAGATAAATGCACGAGAAAACAGGATAATGCAGAGACACTTAATGGGGAATGGATTTAACACTGCAGCTGGAATTGCTTGCCAGTTCACCACTAAACAGGGTACAGATCTCTCTGGACATGTTTAAGAGAAGTTGGACTGAAGGCAGTGACCAAGCCATTCATTAGCAGAAAGAATCGAAGGCTAGACTCATCTTTGCTGAGGAGCATGATGTGTGGAAAGCGGAGAACTGGTCTAAAGTTTACTGTAATGATGAGAGCAAGTCTGATGGGATACATTTTGTTTGGCGCCAAACTAGGGAAAGACTGAAGCCCAAGTGCATAAAGAAGTCAGTGAAAGGTGGAGTAGGAAGTGTCAAGGTTTGAAGGATGTTTACTGCAGCATGAGTTGCGCCTCGTGTACAGCTACATGGCAGGGTGAATGCAAATGTTTATTAGAACCTCCTTCAGCAACATGCGGTTGGCCTGGCCATAGCCATCAACCTTATTGGAAATCTCTGCAAAATCCTTGGTGATCTTTACAGTGAGGGGAAAAATTATTTGATCCCTGCTGATTTTGTACGTTGGCCCACTGACAAAGAAATGCTCAGTCTATAACTTTAGGTTTAGGTTTATTTTAACAGTGAGAGACGGAATAACAACAAAAATCGAGAAATAACCCATTAAAAAAACCCTTCTGTTGGGGGTGTTTTTCTGCAAAGGGGTCAGGACAACTGCATTGCATCAAAGGGGTGATGGACGGGGCCATTTACTGTCAAAATCTTGGGTGACTACCTCCTTCCCTCAGACAAGGCATTGAAAATGGGTTGTGGATTTGTATCCCAGCGTGACAATGACCCAAAACACATGGCGAACACAACAAAGGAGTGGCTCAAGAAACAGCACCTTAAGGTCCTGTAGTGGCCTAGCAAGTCCAGACCTTAATCCCATAGAATATCTGTGGAGGGAGTTGAAGGTTCGAGTTGGCAAACGTCAGCCTCGAAAACCTTAATGACTTGGACAATACTAAGTCATCTTTTGCTAAATTCAGAATACTTATTTCTCTCACTCTAGGTTATTTTTTTGTTTTTCTGTCTCATACTGTTCAAATAAACCTACCATTCAAATTATAGACTGATCATTTCGTACAAACATACAAAATCCCTCACTGTATGGCTAAGAAAGCCACTACAGTTACCGAAACTATCTAAGAGAGTAGAGGAAGAGAGGACCAAGCTCACATTAGCGCAGTCTGAGAAGTCATTTAAAGCAAAGGCCTTTATACTTCCTACTAATTTCTGACAGCTGTTACCCTCTAAAATTTATTTTGTGCTATAGTGGTTATTGTTCTCTAATTTTGATACACAAAAATATCTCTTAATTTTCCACAAAATATCTCCACTGTATATAATAGAATAGAATATGCTGCAAAAATCTTATAAGCAACTTACATCATTTATAGTTATTACAATGATAATTTTATGGTGTTTTTATATAGCTTTGGGAGCTTTCAGCCCCTGATTATTATTATATATGCTTTCACTGTTTGAAAGAGAGAAACTAGGGCATTATGTAAAAGGTGTTATTTTACTGAAGACAGAAAGCCGTGCAGGTTTGGAACAACATGAGGGTAAGTAAATGACCGTATTTTCATTATTAGCTCAACTATTCCATTAAAGCAAGCTCACTGTAGCAAATCTGTGTTTATTCGCACATCACAAAGCGGTTTGATCCCATCAATAAACAGCAGCGTGAACACTGGCCTACGCCTGTGACTTCTCATTAAAAGAGGCGGTCAATGAGGAACAGTTGGGCAGCCATGGGTAATGAGCTGTGTATGTGTTTGTGTGTGTGGATGGAAACACATTTCACATTGTAATTTTGATTATCTCTTTTCTTTGATCTGTTTTCTTTTTTCTTTTTTCTTTTTTTCCGGCAGGTTCCAGACAGAACTTAATTATGACTTTCTAGAGGTCCACGATGGGCCTAATCTCCTCTCGCCCCTAATCGCCTCTCTAAATGGCACCCAAGTCCCTCAGTTCCTGTTCAGCAGCGGCAACTTCCTGTATCTTCTCTTCACCACCGATAACAGTCGCTCTAACAGTGGCTTTAAGCTCTTTTATGAAAGTGAGTCAGCCGTCTTTATAGACCGGGTGCCTTTTGCCCGAGAAATGATATTTCAACCTGAATCGTATCTGTCTCTCCACACAAGCAAACAGCTTGAGGTTTTCTCTTTGTAGTATTCTGTCTCACTTTCTCTATTTCTTGCCTATTCTGTCTTTTTCTCCTTCTTTTTCCACCCCATTTTTTTCAGTTTGGTGTGCTTTTCTGGCTTGACAAAAAATGCATTTGTATTGCCAAACCATTTCAGCATAGCTGCATACAATGCATATGAAATACCTATTTTATTAGTGGTACTGGAGTAAGCAAGTAACATTAACACATGCAAGTAATAATAAATATTATTTGCAATGCAGTGCAAAGCAATAAATTGACATTTCAGGTAAGTTTCCATAGTTTTTTGTTTGAACTAAATTAAATGCACTGAATGCACAATAAAATGAAGCTGCAAATGGAATTGATTATCCCTTTAACTATATCTTTAAATTACATAAAATCTCATTTTGCTTTCGCTGTGCTTCAGGCGTCACTCTGGACACTCACTCATGTTTGGATCCCGGCGTGCCCGTAAATGGGATACGTTACGGGCAGGACTTGGCCATCGGCTCAGTGGTGTGGTTTGGCTGCGAGCCCGGATACAGACTGAGCCACGAGGAGCAGTTGGTCTGTGAGAAGAACCACTGGTGGAGCCACCCTCTGCCGACATGTGACGGTAAGCTGTCATCTCAATTACGCGTCTCAATTAGACTAATTAACGCTGCTCATTTAGACGCTTCTTTGATTTCTACATTCACAACAATTTCAGTAGCATTTTGATTAAAGTCTGTCTGTATATGCATGTATAATTCTCATCACGTTCGATTCAGACTGCAAAACTACATCTAATCTAAAACGTAATTTCTCTGACAGCAGGAAACATCAGTTCTGAATAAAACCAGTTCTTTTGAGACTAAAATCAGTTTAACTGCTGACTAGTTATTTGTATAACAGTGTTTTAAAGATGCCCATTCAGGACATAAAAATAGGTATGGAGTCCTCTTTGAAAGAACCAAACCCAGACCCATTTAAGTGGACCAAGAGGTGAACCGAGCGAAAAAGGACCCAGTTTTCTTTGTTCACACTGTCGCTGTTCCTGAAAGAGGACTCAGATCTTTTTTTGGTCCACCTAAGCAGTAATGGTGTCTCAGACCTCTTTGTGTTCAGACTGTTGCTTTTTGGATCTAGTTCAGTTCAGTGTTAATGAATAAGATGACATTATGGCCCTCAAAATTGGAATATTTTTTAATATAAGTTTTGTACACCTTTATAATATTTGGTTTGAATTCTTTTTCTTGATTATGTAATCGTGTTTTTTTTTTATAGCACACAGGGTTTATGCAGGATTTTTAAGCTCAAATTTAAGACCTGCACAGATAAAATTAATGCTGTATGTAAAATGGCTGTAAAAAGTAGTGTTGGGCGATATGCTCAATTTTCATATCGTCCTATCGTCAGCCTGTGAGATCGTCGATACACGATACTATCGTGCTAATTTATTTAATAATATGTAAATGTGTCAATATGTAATAAAGTCCTTATTCGTTTTGTAAGGGTAGTGCATGTGACTTGTGACACAGCTGTGCGTGGACAGAGCGCTGACGGTAGTTCTGTCGGAGAGGTTAAAGTTTACTTTCGGTTTCATTCTCTGCTAACTTCAGGGAGCGGTAAATGTGCGTGTGTGAATGCAAATGAATGTATCTTTCTATGCCCGTCTTATTGCGATAATGCTACCGATGTATGTCTGATCTTTGTCATCAGTTCATGTTGTAGTTCAGTTCATATAGAATGTGGAGAAGCGATGTGTGTGTAATTCACGTGCATATGTTTAGCGCCATTTTATCGTAATTCGCATACAGATGTTACTGAGGTGAGGTGAATGTTTATGTTTACTATATACAGACGGATTCTGATATATTGTATTTATTTCAGCCTAAACCACATTTTACTACCTCTGTTATCCTAATGACTGTCTACACTTAAGTCTACACTTAATCTATGTACACTGTATGATGAATAAATCTCTTACCCATTTTCACTGCACACATCTGCAGCACTATCTACTCTATGCTTGTGTTTATACCGCGGCAAGTTTCTGAAGCATCCTAGAACCGACTCTCCGCGATGCATCGCTAAAGTTAGTGCCTTTTTGACGGATAATGATAATAATCGTCTTACTATCGTCAAAGGCATCAGCAACAGACGATATCTCTGACTATCGTCGATACACGATACTATCGTCTATCGGCACAACCCTAGTAAAAAGCATAAATTACAGTTCAGATAGGTCTACAGGTTTAAAAAATTTATAATAATAAAATGATAAACTTTTCAGCCTTAAAACCATTTTTAAGAAAAGAGTTAAAAGTATCAATTATTATATTTATGGTTAGTTTAATATAAATTATTATATTAAACCAGAATAAGGGCTAATTAAAAATGCAAATTCATTCTTCGACAACAGGTGACGCTTTTTTCTTAAATATATTCGAAACGTGCAGCGCTCAATTTTCCAATTAAATCATTTTTAATTTTTATAATCCCATTAGCTATATGGCTATTTTTGTCTTTCCGTCCCCATTGTACTTTTTATGGCCTTAAATTTGATACAATTAAATGTAAGACTATTTAAGGACATTTAAAAGGCATTGATGACATTGAGTTAGAAAAAATAATAATAATTGGACAAATATAATAAAAGAAAATATTTTAAGATACATTATACGTATCAGCAGCATTTAAGTAGGAAATGTAATAATCAAATGAAAAAATCCAAATGCATATTATTAATCGTATAATTTCATAAACAGATTCTACCAATTCTATGGTTGCTGTACTAGAACTACAGTAATGCACATATCTTGAAACACATGCAATTTCTTTTCCAGATGTGTTTAATTGAGACAAAACCAACTGTGTATATGTGAACCATAGGTGTTTTTGACAGTTTAAACACAATAGACGCTAAAGAGAGTGTACATTAGCCCCTGCTGAGGTGTGCGTGCAAAATTTCAAAAAGTTTAAACTGGCAAAGCACACAACCGCATCACTCTTATACAATTTGAAAGCAGTTGAAATGAAAATAAACAAGTGTATGTTGTGAGCAAATAATTTGTAGAGATCTGCCAGCAGAAGCAGTCATTATTATGAACAGCTGATTTGTACGTAGACATCCGATGACCAAACTACGCTTCTAAAGGGGTCTAAGATCATTTGGATTGTTGATATATGGGCCAAAAACCACACTCAGACCCCTGAAAAGGACCAAGTGTGAAAACACCCTTATATACTAAGGACCCGTTATTTTCTATAGCAGGGCTGTCCAACCCTGTTCCTGGATATCTACCTTCCTGCAGAGTTCAGCTCCAATTCTGATCAAACTCAACTGAACCAACTAATTAAGATCTGAAGGAGCACTTGATAGTAACAGACATGTGTTTGATCAGGGTTCGAACTGAACTGAACAGGGTTGGGCAGCCCTGGTCTGTAGTCTCAAAAGAATAGTTAATGGAGTCATTAAGAAACTGGAATAGTAATGATTCCCTTTCCTATGCATTATATATAGAGGCTTCAACTTGAGTGTTACTGCATATTCTATTCTTAAAAAGTCTGTAAGTCTGAGTTCTCAAAGTTTTGTCTTTTTTATGAGCAGCTGTGGCACTATGAGAGCTGACAAAAGTATCAGTCTATTCTGTTAGACATAATTGTCAGCTTAAGTGTGAATTATAAACCAGAAGATTCCCCTGGTAATGTGTGGTTTGCTGCCAGACTTCCGACCAGTGCTCTGGACTCTCTGTCAAGATATCTAGTAGTCGTCTTGTTTCTAAAACTTTCTTCAAATAAGCATGGAACTGCCATTCGCAAGCTGTTTTGGTTGTATAATGTGACATTTCTGAATGACACAAGAAGTTCAGTGAAATAAAATGTAGAACTGGACGTCATTTCATCTGTCAGGAACTGATTGGTTCAGGAGAATTCACATTCGCATTTGCAAAACATTTTTTTTATTTGGAATAACAATAACTCCAGGAACTTTATCAAGAAAGTAAACAGGGTCCTTTTTGTTGTCTTTAACCTTCCGGTAAAATGTTCTTGTTTCCGAAAGGGCACTCTTAGCAGGTTTGGCCCATTTGGCGTATTCAATTTTTAATGACTTCATGTCATTCTGAATTAACTGAATATGGAGGAAATATTTTGGGTGCCGGAGGGAAGAAAGAGATTTAGGCAGATGTTGAGCCCGGGGCGCTAGACTCTTTTATCGTCTCACGGGGAGTGACGCTGACATTCATTATCATTAAAGGTGAAGTCGCTGAGGAAATCTGCCTTCATTCCTTAAATTTTGAAGTTCAAGTCTTAGTTTGGACATCTCAAGAAGCACTGACTGTGACTGCATCCCAGTTTGCATACTGTGGCTCTGCTCCAAAACTTTGTGGCATTTTAAGGCATAAGTGTGCTCCCAGAAAGAAAGAGTAGCTAGCTTTATTATGCATCCTTCTAGAATACCTTCTTTTGCTCAAAACTATAGCAGAATTGCAGATATGCTTCATGGAGTAAAACAGTCTCAAAATGCATTGTGAAAGAGAATGTATGGCATGGTTATACTTATACAATTTATTTAGGACTGTTAACATATCGATAATAATAGTCATGGTAAAAGTGGTCCCAATGCATGTTTGTTTAACTTGTTAGTGTTGCATTGTTAACTTAGATATATTTATTTGTGTGCATGCAAAAGGGAACCCCTTGCAGAATCTGTTTAAATGTGAATAAAATGTGAGATCATATCAAATGTAAGTTATTTTATATTTAGCACTATACTGAGTAAGATATTTTACATAAGGTTCTTGGGTTTTCCAGCATCCTTTGCATATTTGAACTCTTTCCAGTGGTGACTGATTTTGACATCCATCTTTTCACACTGAGGACAATTGAGGGCCTCAAACACAACTATTAAAAAAGTTCAAACATTCACTGATGCTCCAGAAGGAAACACGATGCATTAAGAGCTAGGGGGTGAAAACTTTTGAACGGGATGAAGATGTCAGAATTGTTCTTATTTTGTTGAAATATATATATATATATATATATATATATATATATATATATATATATATATATATATATTCCATGTAGTACTGCCCTCTGAAAGCAATAAAAGATATTTGCATATTTCCTGGAAGTTTAATTGACCTTGATCTTCAAATTCAATAAGTTTTCACCCCCTGGCTCTTAATGCATTGCATTCCTTCTGGAGCATCAGTGAATGTTTGAACCTTTTTTTAATAGTTGTGTTAAAGTTCCTCAGTTGTCCTCTATGTGAAAAGATGGATCAAGAAGCACTGACTGTGACTGCATCCCAGTTTGCATACTGTGGCTCTGCTCCAAAACTTTGTGGCATTTTAAGGCATAAGTGTGCTCCCAGAAAGAAAGAGTAGCTAGCTTTATTATGCATCTTTCTAGAATACCTTCTTTTGCTCAAAACTATAGCAGAATTGCAGATATGCTTCATGGAGGAAACAGTCTCAAAATGCATTGTGAAGGAGAATGTATGGCATGGTTATACTTATACAATTTATTTAGGACTGTTAACATATTGATAATAATAATTGTGGTAAAAGTGATCCCAATGCATGTTTGTTCAACTTGTTAGTGTTGAATAGATATGTGTATTTGTGTGGGAAGTACAGTGGCATGTGAAAGTTTGAGAACCCCTTGCAGAATATGTGAAAATGTGGATAATAAGTGAGATTGTCATATAAAATGCATGTTATTTTTTATTTAGCACTGTACTGAGTAAGATATTTTACGTAAAAGATGCTTGCATATAGTTCACAAGACAAAAAAAAAAAAGCTGAAATTCTTAATTTCCCTTGGTTCTTAATACTGTGTCTACCTAAAACTTTTTTTTTTTTTTGTGATGTTTGTTCATGAGTCCTTTGGTTTTTCTGAACAGAAAACTTTTGAACAGGATGAAGATGTCCAAATTATTATTGTTTTTTCTGATTTTGTTGAAATATATATTTTTTCCATTTAGTACTGCTCTTTGGAAGCAATAGAAGATATTAGCATGTTTCCTGGAAGACCAGTTGAGTACAATTTACCTTGATTTTCAAATTCTGTAAGTATTCACCCCCCGGCTCTTAAATCATCATGTTTCCTTCTGGAGCATCAGTGAATGTTTGAACCTTTTTTTTAATAGTTGTGTTTGAGCCCTTCAATTGTCCTCAGTGTGAAAAGATGGATCTTAAAATCATAGAGTCACTCCTGGAAGGGTTCAAAATATGCAAAAGATGCTGGAGAACTGAAGAATTAGCAGGACCTGTAGGATTTTTCTGAATAACAGTGCTCAGTTTAACTGTTCCGAATAAACAACGTGCATGAACAACCATCACAGAACAAAAAAAGTCGTAGATCATCCAGCTAACCACAGTATTGCACAGCACAGTATTGAGAACCAAGGTTGCCAAACTTTTGAAGGGGACTATTTTAATAATTTCAGCTATTTTTTGTCTTGTGGACTATATGTAACCATCTTTTATGTAAAATGTTTTACTCAGGACAGTACAGCACAGATTCTGCAAAGGATTCCCAAACTTTTGCATGCCACTGTATGAACTTTTAGTGTGATGTAAAGTTATGTAGTATTTTGCAGATCTAAAAGACTCCATTTCCCACCTAAAGCATTTTCATTTAAGCTCTTAAAATGTTGGAAAATGTTAGCTCGGTTTCAAAATGATTTGTTTGATTTCATGCTGTTATCTCTGACTGTTACTAGTTTTCTCAGTCAAGTCTTAGCATGGGCCTAAAGTGTATTTCTTTGGTTTGACCATTACTCAAGATCTATATTTGTCCCAATCAATAGCCTAAGCCCTGCCGAGATAATGCCACCAGCCTATTTCAGCTTTTGCTTTAGTATAAGACCCTGTGATAAGGTATCTTGAGACACATTGAGTCGCTTTTCAATTGACAGATTGTGTTCAGAAGAAACACAATTAGAGATGAGCCATGAGTTTTAGATTTTCTGATTGCACACAGTTCATTCGATGCATGTGATTGTCTTACAAATTTGTCACTTAAACATTCCTTGGCACAGTATTTAGCTTTAATAAAATGTATCCAAATCCATTGTTTTCTTTGCTCACAAGTCTGAAATATTTTATAAAATAATACGTGATGAACATGAAGTACTTTTAAATTTTACATTATTTATGCATTTATGCATTTGGCAGACACTTTTGTCTTGTCATTTTTCCAAATAAATACATTACCATCTTTATTTATTTAATTTTTCTTATGCAGTGCACAAATTTCATGTAAATAGCCACATTCATTTTAATGCACCACTGCTCCATTTTACAAAAACAGCCAAACAAAGCACAATTAATTTCTATTGTAAGTCATTTGTAAAACCATTCTTACATAAATTGCTGTATTCAGTTCACTGTGACAAGTTACATGAATATTGGACCATTCCAAACATGAGCATTTGTGCAAATTGTTCAGAAAACCACTTCTTACCTAAACTGTGACATGTGGAAACCATTCTTACCTAAAATTGCAATTATTTTACATGACTGCTTTTAGCAATGATTTTGCTCTTGGTTTCACAAATGATTTACACAAAATTTGCCATTTACCTGGGAATTGAACAGTTTTGATAGTGCCAAGCCACTGTTTGAGCTACAGGAATAATCTTTCATAGACATCTTAATGGCGTGTATTTACTTTTTGTGTGCAATTATGTGTTTATTATAAGTTTTTGCAATGAAGTATTATAAGAATGTTCGCTAAGCCCAGCATTATTATTACATTTGCTCCTACTTTGAGATTTGAACAAACTTCTCAGATTTAAACTTTTAAACTGAACTCATCCAGCACTGGCATGCATCAAAGAAGAATGTCATCAAGACCTGCAGTTGGACTCTTTTGACTCAAGCCAGTGAGCAACCACTTTGGAACGACATAGCAATCGTCCATAACCTCCTAGCACCATGGCAGAGAGTTTTGCTTGGGCAGTAGCACTCACTCATTTTCTTAGAAAACCTTTCATAGACAAAGCAAAGTAGTTGTGACCTTTGCTGGAGACAATGGCAGGTGGAAAGTAGCTCAGAGTAGAAGAAATTCTTGCTACCCTCGTTAACCTTTCGGTGGTATTTTTACTTCCGGTGAAGGTTACTCTGCTCTTTGAATTCCCTCAGCTGAACACTGCTTATCTCAACAGAATTCCTGCTAAAGTCTCTGAAAACGGAGCACTGGAAGTGATATGAGAACAGTTGCATATGTGCTTCCTGTAAAGTTTCAGATCTTTTTTTAAGATTCCACACGTGTCTTCTTGCAGCTCTGTGCGGAGGCGATGTCCGGGGCCCAGAGGGCATCATCCTCTCTCCTGGCTTTCCAGAGCTCTATCCCAACTCATTAAATTGCACGTGGACTCTGGAGGTCAGCCATGGCAAAGGTACGTACACGGGAGGTTTCTTTTTGTGCTGTCAGTAGAAGATGAGAGCTTACTTTTGACATCAGTTCTGTCAAAGATCATTTTTTAGGTGTCCATGAACACATACAAGCATGTATTTTTATTTGCTGTACACCTACCTACAGTATGTGTGTATATAAATGTAAGTGCATACCGATCCAATAGAGTGTTGTTTTAACCACTGCATGTGTGGAACTTAATTTAAAACTTCTATTCTAGTTTAATATATCTTTATTTTAACAAATTGGTTCTAAAATCCCAAGGTTGATCTTTTAGTCTACGCTGTTTCAGTTGATGTGTGAATAAAACATCACAATAAATTTGGATACAAAGTAGCATCTTCTAACTTATGTCCATTTTATCCAGAAATTCAAACAGTATTTTGACACTCTTGGAGAGATGCTGTATAGGAGCATAAGTGAACACGTTCATCTCTTCCTCTTTACTACTAGTTATAACATGAAATAAATTAGCAATATCACACAAGTAGCTGTGCGGTATGGCTGTGTATTGGCACGGCTTTGATTGGACCGTAGGCGACCACAGGGTAATATACATATACAGCCAAATCGCACACATACGATTGTCATACTGCATTTATACAACAGTTTTCATTCTTCAGCTCAATCTCATATTCACAATAACACATTAGTTGAAATGTCCGCTGAGGAAAGCAATATCTTAGTCGTAGTATTCTTTCATCTGTTAAGGGTTATTTTCACTGCTTAGTGCATTTGTTGGCTGTGTCTTACAAGGTGTTGTTAAAAGTAAAAATAACTTCCTTGTTTACAATCTCTTGTCGCCATGTGATGGCGGAGCAATGAAACTAATCACCATCATGAGCATACACACTGTTTCCCAATACTAAATACTATAGTTAAATACTACTATTATTTATATTAAATATTATTTATAGAATACTAATAGGTAATAAACAACAACAACAGCCATCATAAAAGTTGCTTTGTATTTCAGTCAAAAGTACAAAGGCAGCGCTCTGATATACAGCATTACATTTACTTAAAATATAACATGATAAGATTTTGCCCTCAGCCAAAACTATTTGCCCTGGAACAAACAATAGATTAATAAGACCAAAGAGTGCCTGTTAGATTTACCTTAAAACTAATTATATCTCATGTTTAACCACTATGAGTCATCAGAGCAGGCGGGAAAAAACCCCAGAAGATCTGGCCAAGGTTAGGCTGCTCTCGGCGGGTTCATGAGCACTGAATGGCCGCTGACACTCTGGAGCTCAAATCTTCAAAAACATCGAAGTAAATTTTCAAATAGACTTTGTCTTTATTAACAAACCACATATTTGAAGTCTAAACAAGTACATTCTCGCCTTAAACTACATTTGGTTACATAAAAACAGTATTATTTATAAAATTGTAGTTGGGCCTCTGCCATGACACTCATTGTGAGATACACCACAAGCAGAGTTATACAAATGGTTAAGTGGTTGGAGTTCCTATATTACTAGAATACCATACTCCTCTCAGCCAATCAGACTGAGAGCCAGAAAGAACTGTTGAATAAACATCTTGTCTTATATAATTCCTCAATTAGTGTTTCACCTGCAGAAAGACATCAATAAAACAGCTTGTGAACAAGCAGCATTGCCATTTACTTCAGATCAGCAATTCAGAAGAGCATTTCACCCAATATGCGCTGTATTAGCCTATATATTCATTATATTTTACATTACCTGTTCGTGATGTCTTAATTATTTAATGCATGTTTAAATTAATCTGGCATGAAAGAAAGTTATGACAGCCACTGTGAAAATTACTATATTTAAATAATAAACGGGAGTTGAAACATTATTTTATAATTAGATAAGGAGTTGATGTAGAAATGCCTTACAGTATGTGCTATTCACATGTTTGCATGCAATTTTCTTTTTTTGAGTGTTTATTATCACATCTAAAAATAAATAGCTATTTAATATTTTGTACTCTGGTGTTAATTGTAACTTTTAATATTATAGTAGTAATAGGGCTGCCTATGTAGTTTACAGCATTAGCTGAGATAGATTTCTTCATTCTTAATTTATTAAAAAGACACAAATTATTGGTGTCCTCATCTGATTTCTCCTCTTCTCAGGTGTGCAGTTCACATTTCATGCGTTTCACCTGGAGGATCACCATGACTACCTGCTCCTGACGGAGAATGGCAGTTTTGCACGGCCCCTCTCCCGCCTCACCGGTTCGCAACGACCCCCGCCAGTCAACGCCGGGCTCTACGGAAACTTCAAGGCTCAGCTTCGCTTCATCTCAGACTTTTCCATCTCCTTCCAGGGTTTCAACATCTCATTTTCAGGTGAAAGAATCAGTGTATCCCATTTGAGTTTGTTTCATTTTGATTTAAATTTGCATTTATTTATGTATTAATTTATTATTTTCAATTGCACCAAATTTGCAATATTTTTTTCTTTTTTTTTTTGCAAAGAATAACATGAAATTACAAGAAATTATGCATTTTTTGCATCCCAGTGTCATTCCATGATGTATGATTTTGAGATCCATCTTTTCACACTGAGGACAACTGAGGGACTCATATTTTCATCTATTACAGAAGGTTCAAATCTCACTGATGCTTCAGAAGTAAAAACCATGCATTAAGAACCAAGAGGTGAAAACTTTCTGAATTTGAAGATCAGGGTAAATTTAACTTATTTTGTCTTCTGGGAAACATGTAACTATCTTCTGTAGCCTCTGAAGGGCAGTACTAAATGAAAAAAAAAAAAAAGATACTTAGGCAAAATAAGAAAAATTAACACATCTCCATTCAAGTTTTCACCCCCCGCCTCTTAATGCATCGTTTTTCCTTCTAAAGCGTCAGTGAGTGTTTGAACCTTTTGTAATAGTTGTGTATGATTCCCTCAGTTGTCCTCAGTGTGAAAAGATAGATCTCAAAATCATAGTCACTGTTGGAAAGTGTTTAAATACACAGAAATTCTGGTAAGAATACAGTATTAAGAATCAAGGGGATGTAAACTTTTTAACGAAGTCGTTTTTTATCAATTGAACTATTTTCTCTTGTGGACTATATATATATCTTTCATGTGAAATCTTATTCAGGTCAGTACTTAATAAAAATAACATGCATTTTGTATGATCCCTCTTATTTTGCTAAAATAATTAACATTTTGTAGATTCTGAAAGGGGGATGTAAACTTTTGAGCTCAACTTTTCTATCCAGATTGTTTTTCACCTAAGTTGGGAAATGATAAACACATACTTGCCTAAAAAATTGCAAACGTTTAACTAAAAAAGTGCAATTTACATAAGAATGGTTTTGTTTCCTAAATGAGGGTGATAGCTGTTCCCATCCATCAGTAGAAGATCTAATAATGAATCTTAATCTGAGGATGATATCGAAGGTTATTCTAGGAGAAGAGCGTCTGCTATCGTCATCGGCGCCTACAAGCCTGTTTCTATGAAAAGTCATAGCAGCAATTAGATATAGATGGTGCTTGGTACATTGATAAAGGTAATCAATTGGCAACAGCTTGAGCTTCGTCTCAGTGGCTTATTGAAAGTCTGAGACTTATCAGTGTTGCCGGCAGTCTTCTCGTCAGACTTTAGCGGTGAACTGCTGCCTGATATTAGAGCTGGCTTTGGGCTGCGTTTTTCATTAGTCACAGATCCCCACTGGATCATCCTGCTGCGCTGCACGGTCACCACCGCATACCCACTGGGCACTGGGTTAAACTGTGCTGCCGTCTGATGGAATTAGCTGATGCACCTTTTGACGTAAAAGAGGAAGAGAAACCTATTTGACAGCTAAATATGAGCTCATAGTCAAGAAACCGCCAGGAAGCCTGCCAAATACCTGTTCGTGACTGGTTACAGTAACTTTTGCTAACATTTTAACTTAAAGCCTTTATATATAATGCATTATAAAAGTAGTTTTAATGCATAAATTATGCTTTGTAATGCACTTTAAAATGCATTGTATGATCTCATGAATAATTAGAACTACAGTTATAATAAATTATAACTCTTATGTATTCATTGTTATGTCTTTAGAAAGTATAATGCATTAAAACACATGACTATAACAAACCTTCAAATATTATTATGCATTTTAACTTTGGATACAATTATTATGAAACAATATACTGCATTACAACATACATTATGAATATCTGTATAATGCATTATACATAAAGACTATTAACACTAAGTAAATGATTACCTAACTTATTTTTTTATACAGGCTTTGAAATAACAGTCTTTAAAGGAGTAGTTTATCCAATAAAAATGCATAACATAACATTTCCACTTTTTTTCCCAGGAATAATGTGAATAATTTTTACACAGCTTTTTTCTATTCAACCAAGCTCCAACAAGAGCAAAAAAGATCAACAATGTCTAAGATTATACTTTTGTTTTAGACACATGATTATTATCATTAACTAAAACTATATTAAAAAAAAAAAAAACTTTGGTTCAATTTTTTTTTTTTTTTTACTTTCAAGCAATACCTGAAATAATTTTTTACATAAAACTAAATAAACTAAAATAAATAATAAAAAAGAATAATAAAAACTACAGGATGTAGACTTTCAAAAAAATTGGACAGTTTCTTTTTTTTCTTTAATTTTTGGCTGAACTATTTCTTTTAGGTCAGCATGATACATTGTTAGAGGACACACCGTTCTGATAGAAAGCCAAGTTGTGAAATGAGCCCATAGGGTTTGGCTCATGTTTACTGAGCCATCATATACATTAATTAAAAGCTGGAGTTATGAATACCCATACAATTATCCAGAAGCCAAGTCCCTGTATTAGCCTAATATATATTCCCTGATGAATACTGCGGTTGACCTTTTTCTGGTACTGAATATTGATGGGATTGACAGAAGCAGACATGCATAATGCGAAAAATATCAGGCGTGAAACTGCAGACAAAAGCTTGCCACCATTAGCATTCCAGCATTAATGTTGAAAGTTCTAGGACGAGAATTGATATCTTTACATATGAAATCTTTTCAATTTCTATACAGCCACAGAGTGACAAGGTGGAAGCTTTCATATGCGGAACACATAGTGTATCTAAATAGATTTGATATCAGAGCTCAGAGGAAGCAAAAGTGACAAACAAGTAATTCATGTCATTCGCCATCGACCATCAAACTCATCTGAACTCATTGCTCCTCTGCACCGAGTGCCAGGATCTAATTGAAACCGCAGCTGCGGTCCTACACTAACCGTTTCTGCATATCATTTACATATGTGGAAATGATTTTCGCTGTTCCTAGTATAGCTCTAATTGATTGTTTGAGTGTTTGCAGATAACCCAGGGTAAATGTTCACTCTCTGTTTGCTCTGTGATTCATGATGTGATGTTAAACGAAACATTGGTTAAATACTGAAGTACCATGCTAAAAAAAAAAGCAAAAAGAAGACCTGTATGTCTTTTAGCAGTTTACATAAACATTTTCTAAAAATTTTACTCAGGCCATACAAAAGATGTTTTTTTTTCATCAGAACAGATTGGGAGAAATTAGCGTGACATCACTTGCTCACCAATGGATGTGAATGGGTGCCGTCAGAATGAGAGTCCAAACAGCTGATAAAAACATCACAATAATCCACACCACTCCAGTCCATCGATTAACATCTTGCGATGCAAAAAGCTGCGTGTTTGTCAGAAACAAATTTATCATTAAGGCATTTTAACTCTAAACTGTTCTTTTAGACCAAAATATATAGTATATAATTAAATATAATTATAGCTGTTTTGGAATGCTTTTACTTGTAAATGCTGGTTGTTTTGTGCATATTTCTCTCCTAAATATATCAAAACTTAATTTTTAATTAGTAATATGCTTGCTAAGAACTTCATTTGGACGACTTGAAAGGCGATTTTCTCAATATTTAGATTTTTTTGCACCCTCAGATTCCCAGACCCCCAGATTTTCAAATAGTTGTATCCAAGCCAAATATTGTCCTAATAGTTTAAATATTTGCGTAATTTATTTTATTATTTATTTAATTTATGTAACTTTTTTTTCTATGGTTCTTAAAGGAGCAGTTCACACAAAAATGAAAATTTGATGAAAATTTACTCAGGCCAGAGAGATGACTTTATTTCTTGATCAGAACAGATTTGGAGAAATTAGCATCACATCACTTGCTCATGCAGTGCAGATGCTCTGCAGTGAATGGGTGCCATCAGAAATGAGCATATTTGTGACCCTGGACCACAAAACCAGTCATAAGGTTAAATTTTACAAAACTGAGATATATACATTATATGAAAGCTCAATAAATAAGCTTTCTATTGATATATGGTTTGTTAGGATATGATAATATTTGGCCGAGATACATCTATTTGAAAATCTGGAATCTGAGGGTGCAAAAAAATCTAAATACTGAGAAAATCACCTTTAAAGTTCTCCAAATTAAGTTCGTAACAATGCATATTACTAATCAAAAATTACATTTTGATATATTTATAGTAGGAATGTTTCAAAAAATCTTCATGGAACATGATCTTTACTTAATTTCCTAATAATTTTTGGCATAAAAGAAAAATCAATAATTTTGACCCATACTATGCATTTTTGGCTATTGCTACAAGTATACCCCAGCAACTTAAGACTGGTTTTGTGGTCCAGGGTCACATTTCTCTTCTAAATATATCAAAACTTAATTTTTGATTAGTACTATACATAGCTACGAACTTCATTTAGACCATTTTAGAGGTGATTTTCTCAATATTTAGATTTTTTTGCAGCCTTGGATCCCAGATTTTCAAATAGTTGTACAAGCCATACATCAATGAAAATCTTATATTCAGATGCTGTATAAATCATTATTTAAAGACCTGCATGCCATTTATCATGAACACATTTAAAAAAATATTTGAATAACAATTATTATGACAATTCGTCTGTCAGATACCTCACAGTAGTTTAAATATTTGCATTTTTTTATTTTTTTTAATGTAACTAATTTATCAGTACAACATTTGCAATATGGATTTTGCAATTTAAAGAATCAGTTCACATAAAAAAAATTTAATTTGCTGAAAGTTTTACCCAGGCCATACAAGAGATGAGTTTATTTCTTCATCAAAACAGATTTGGAGAAATTAGCGTGACATCACTTGCTCACCAATGGATCCTCTGCAGTGAATGAGAGTCCAAACAGCTGATAAAACATCACAGTAATACACAATTAATCCTCACCATTACAGTCCATTATTAGTGGCAATTAACATCTTGCGATGCAAAAAGCTCAGTGTTTATCAGAAACAAATCCATCATTAAGGCATTAAGTCGCTTTAGACCAAAATATGAGTCTATAATCCATAATAACACTTCTTGCAGTGAAAAAGTCCAACTCTTGTTGTCCACCAGCATTTTTGTTTAGAGCTGTTTTAAACCGTTTTTACTCATAAACAGTGGTTCTCTGCATATTTCTGTGCAAGAGAAAGCAATATTATGGATAGAGGACTCGTGTTTTAATAAAAGAGTTGTTTATTACACAACACACATCTTTTTGATTTACAAGACACTGATGGACTGAAGTGGTGTGAATTATTGTAATGTTTTTATCAGCTGTTTGGACTCTCATGACGGCACCCATTCACTGCAAAGGGATCCATTGGTGAGCAAGTAATTCTAAATATTTCTAAATCTGTTCCAATGAAGAAACTAACTACATCTTGGATGGCCTGAGGGTGAGTAAATTTTCTGCACGTCAGCAGCTCACTGCATTTCAAAACAGAGCCGAAGAGCTTATAATTAATTCCTTTAGTTATTCCTTTAGTTTTTACAGTTTTCATGAATTATATTTGTCACATCCTGCAAGCCGTATTACAATACGTTTTAGCATACAATAAAGTTCAACCTGTATAACATAATGCAACTGCAAACAAGGTCAGCAAGGAAAGTTTCCGGCTAAACTTTATTCTGTTTTTTTTTTTTCTCCAGAATACGATTTGGAACCATGTGAGGACCCTGGTGTGCCCCAGTTTGGCAGGCACAGCGGTGGCAGATTTGGCATTGGCGACACCCTGATGTTCTCCTGTGACCTTGGTTACCGTCTGCAGGGCGCTCGAGAAATCACTTGCCTGGGCGGTGGGCGGCGCATATGGAGTGCACCTCTGCCAAGGTGTGTGGGTACGTGGTCAGCTGCTCTCATTCGCTTGGACGTCCAGAGTTTGACAAGTCTCCATGGTTGCATTAGAGCTTAACGATTTGACTATTGAGTTGTACTGTATGTTCTGAATGGAGTAGTAGGGTACTACTCAAAGCATGCTGCACAGCATACTATAAACTGCATATTATATGTATTATACACTGAAAAAGAAACTTACTTAAAAACTATTTTTACTCCGAAGTTGCTTGTAAATTTGACAAATAATATAAAGGAAATGGCAAATGTTACATTGAATTAAACATGAAAGGCTGAAGTTGTATTTTCTTGTGAAATATACTTATAGTATATACTACGTATTACTAAAATAGTACTTCAAAAGTATACATTTTAAATGGTGTCCTAATAGTTATAACATATGCAAATAGTTTTCATGTTTAATTTAGTGATTTGCATGTAGTTTTGAAAATAAATATGGTTATTTGGCATTTCAAATACAGTTTTGAATACAATTTCTTAGAATGAAGTAGTATTTTCTTAAAAAAATATTCTCCAGTAATCTTTCTTTGGAAGTTTGTTTTCACCGCTGAAAAAAAAAAAAAAAATAGAAAAAGGTAATTGCAACTTTTTATCTCATAATTCTGACTTTTTTCTCGCAATTGAAAGTTTACTTCTTGCAATTCAGACTTTTTTCTCAGAATTGCATTATCTAAACTGACAACTGCGAGATAAAAATTCTGACATTTTTTCTTGCAATTTCGAGTTTGTATCTCACAACTCTGACCTTTTATACTCGCAATTGCAAAAAAAGACTGTTCTCAGAAATGCAAATTTATATCTCACAATTTGGACTTAGCAATTGAAAATTGAAAGAGAAACTCCAAACTATTTTTTCTTTATACAGTATGTTGAAAATGGAAATCAAGATGAGCGCATTGCATTGATACGGTTCTGACTCTAATGCAACTAATGAGTGACCAAATGTTGTTTAAGATGTGTTTTCTTTTTTTAATGCATGTTTTGATGATATGTTGTCTTTCTGGATACGTCGATTTTTGCTTTTTCCTTATTTCCCCAAACTTTGCTGTTCCACAATGTGACTACGATTCCTCATTGTCCATAGCTGAGTGCGGCTCAACCGTTTCCAAGAATGCCGGAGTCCTATTGTCTCCGAACTACCCCCAAAATTACGAAAACAACCACGAGTGCATCTACAACATTCAAGTTCAGGCAGGAAAAGGCATCAACATCTCAGCTAGTACCTTTAATCTGGCTCAAGGTGATGTTCTCAAGGTAAGTACAGGGCATACACAGATGTCACAGATGTCAGAGTCTGTACAAGTTTGCAACACATTAATTTGACTCTAAAAAGCACCAAAAACTAGAGCTGCCCTTGACTAAAATTTTTTCTGGTAGACTAGTAGCCATTAATTTTAAGCATTAGTCGACTACTAGTCGCACGTTTATTAATAATCCATATAAATAAATAAAAAAGCATGCCACAGCGCACCGGCAGATATAATAATTATGAATGTGTCATGAAAAAACAGCAAGGAAACTGCATTAACATTTGAATAATTTATTGATGAACTAGCTCTTTGTTTTGACTTAAGTTCACTCTCTATAGATATATTTTTCATGTCTGTAAGGCAAGTAAACACAAAGTTTCAAAGTTTCACGCTCAAGTTCATAGAGACCGAGATGGCAGAAAGCTGATCCCATTTGCTTTAATTGTTTTACAAAAGCGCAACGGTTCGTTGTTATTCTGAGTACACACAAATAAACGTAGAGTCTTTACAGATTCGAAAGATGTATTTCTCTTATCTGTATGACCAAAAAAGACTGAGTATTTTAAGAGCAAGTGACCGCACCGGCGCCTCCATCTATTATGCAATAAGAATGTTATGTTCAGTTTTCAGACTCCGCACAGACACTTCAGTAGCGCACATTTTGCAAGGTTAACATTAGATTGAGTGGCAATGTAAAGTTGTTACTACTTACATATTTTAGATGAGCCATATTTGAGTTTTAATGTCCTGACCAATGTACTATGTTACCACATAGACCAGTCGCTAACGATCTGTCCGTCACATTCTGTGGAATTTCTTTTTCTGCGACTAATAAAATTTTGGTCGACCAAGCCTCTTCTTATTGACTATTAGGGAGCAGCCCTACCAAAAACACTTAATCTAATTCAAAATGTGTTATTTTACACAATATTCTTCTAAATGCAAAGCATATTAATGCTTAAAATGTTTATTGTTTACTTAGCAGCACATAAACGCCAACCCAGAGTTTTGGCAAAGTTATGAACAAACCAGTTCTTCCAATAACGTTAATAGAACATTCACACAAAGTTATCTGGTCTTCAATAACGTTAGCACAAAAACATTATTTATGCATTGTTCATAGAACATTTTTCTGATACATTTTATTTGGGCTTTAGACTGTTATTTAGCTGTTACTGCTTGCTACTTGTTTCAGATGATTCAGACAACATTTGAAAGTAGCATTGCTGTAATGTTGGAAAAATTCTAAATATTTAACATTCCCTCAAGATGAAACTTATTTAAAAAAACTGGATGTTTCTGAGAGCATTCAGAAATAACATTTTCATAATTTAAGTAAAACTTTCTTAGAACATAAAGACTATAGACTTTTCTGGTTTATTTTCCCAGTTGTATGATGGTCTGGACAACACCGCAGAAGTTCTGGGAGGCTTCTCGGGCTCCTCTATGTTGGGTCAGTCATTGACCAGCACGTCGAATCACCTGTGGCTGGAGTTTTTTTCTGATCAAGAGGATACGGCTGAAGGTTTCAAGCTGGTTTACTTCAGTAAGTTTCTCTTACTCTTGCTTTCTTCCACACTGCTTCTAGAAACGCACACACAGTAGACCTTCCAGTCTTTAATCCGTCACAACCAGTCTTAGATTACATGACTTAAGTAGCACTTCACAAGCTGTCTCCACGGTGTAGCTTTTATTACCCAAAGTGAAAATAAAGTCAACCTGCGTTCATCAGGCACTCATTCGAGTTGAGTTCATTTGGGGTGTTAAAATTCTTGTGAAGAGCTTAGAAACTCTGAAACTAGTCGAGTGTCACCCACAAGCTAGCAGAAGCAATAATGGAGTAGGACATGTAGCATCAACAGTTTCACTAATATTTTATACTTGATGAGCTTTGATGATAATTAAATTCAGTCTTACCAAGACTACAAATGACTGTACTTTTATTAGTCCCATCTGGATTTCATGAAGTTGCAATTAAAAAGGCTTTTCCCGTACAATGCTTCGCCGTAATTTACTGATAAATGAGCGTCCGCTGTGGGAATGTGTGTGTGTGAGTGTTGAACTCCTGCACCCTTGCAGAAGTGCCAACGTTTTCATGGTCTCCTTAAAGATTTATTAAAATGTTTTCTCTTATGCGCATTACGGCTGCATTTATTTGACCAAAAATGCAGTAAAAATACTACAATTGTGAAATTTTCAATTTGAATATATGTTAAAATGTAATTTATTCCTGTGATGCAAAGTTGAATTTTCAGCATCATTTTTTTCAGTTTTCAGTGTCACAGGATTCTTCAGAAATCATTCTAATATGCTGATTTGCTGCTCAAGAAACATTTCTTACTAACTGTACATTGTCTAAATATATATTTTAATAAACAATACAATTATCATGTTACGAGCAGTTATTATTTAATTTTGGACTGTTTGTGTACATTTCTACATATAAATCTGACAGATATGAATGAGATTTCCCGGTCGCTCTCAATCTTCGTGTCATAAACCACCTCTCACCTCACGGCGGAATATATTAGCTCAATTAATTTTCATTTCTGGATAAATATCTTCATTTCATTGTCAGCTTGAACTGTATAATTGTTCCCAGCACTCGCTACACCACACACACGGTTTATTGCTTTTTTAATGAAACCCTTTGAATTAGCGGCATCTTATGCGTGGATTATTAGTGCCATTGAGAAAGCTCAGAGACTCTTAATTTCCTTTGTTTGAAATTATAGGTTTTTCTTCTCTCATGAGAAGTTTTCTAATGCGTCTACCACAGTTCACAGTGCCGTATTATTTGATATCTTAATCATGAAGCGTGCACAGGCTCTGCAGCAGGATTATAGCTGGTGGTAGCATAACGGTAGCTTCTCAGCGTGAAGAAAACATGATTGTGAGTGGAGTTAACGGCGGTATTGAGCACCGTTTCGGCTCTTTGACAATGGAGGAGTGACTTGCTAATGTCCAGTGCTGGAGGCGTTCAGATGGACTTGCTCATTTACTGCGTGGCACTAACAACCTCTCATTTGTCTATCAGGCACTGATAACATGTTGAATTACATCCAATGCATTTGGAATTTGACCTTGGCTGTGCTCAAAAGAAAAAGAGAGAACTCTGAACAAAGTATCATTTAAAGGAACAAGGAAAAAGTTCTGCTATTATTTAGTCTCACACCATTTCAGTTAGTAGATTTTTTTTTTCATCTGATAGAATAGAATGGAATTTCCAGTAACATGCACCATCAATAATAATAATAAAAAAAAATCAAACATTAAATATTATTGAATAATCTATCTTTTAAAGTAATAGTTTGTCTGTATTATATTATATTATATTATATTATATTATATTATATTATATTATATTATATTATATTACTTTCAATAACAATTCCTGTAAAATGTATCTTTTAAAGGAATAGTCTACCTGTTATTTAAGTTTTTTTTTATTTTTTTTTATTCATCACTCATTCAAATTTCATACATTAAATATTATCAAACAATGTATATTTTAAAGGAATAATCCATATAAATTGTTATATTATAATATATTATATTATATTACATTATAATTTCCAGTAACAAGCAGCAAAACAATGTCATGCATTAAATATTATCAGACAATATATATTTCAAAGCAATAGTTCACCTGAATTATTTATTTTAATTTTTTAATTAAATTAAATTAAATTAAATTTTATTTTATTTTGTTTTATTTTATTTATTTATTTTTTTTCAGTAAGAAACAGGATCAAAATGCCGTACTTTAAATATTATCAATGTATCTTTAAAGTAACATTTTGCTCATATTATATTGTATTATATTATATTATAATTTCCAGTAACAAACAGCATCAAAATGGCATACATTATATATTACTGTAAAATGTATCTTTTAAAGGAATAGTCCACCTGTATAAATTTAAATTAATTTAATTTAATTTAATTTATTTTTTTATTAAGAAAAAACATCTACATTTAATGCATTAAATATGATCAAACAATTTATATTTTAAAAGAATAGTCCACATATATAGTTATATATTATATTATATTATATTATATTATTATATTATAATATTATAATTTCCAGTAACAAGCATCATCAAAATGTCATTAAATATTATCAAGCAATGTATCTTTTAAAGAAAGTCTTCCTGAATTTTTTATTTTATTTTTTGTTTTGTTTTACTTTATTTTACTTTATTTAATTTTTCAGTAAGAAACAGCATCAAAATGTCATTCATGAAATAATATCAAAGAATGTATCTTTTAAAGGAATAGTCCACCTATTATATTATATTATATTTGTTATATTATATTATATTATATTATATTATATTATATTATATTATATTATATTATATTATGTCTGTTAACTAACAGTATCAAAAAATGAAAATATTAAATATTATCAAACAATGTATCTTTTTAAGGAATAGTCCACTTAAATATTATTATATTATATTTATTATATCCGTAACCTAACAGCATAAAAAAGTAAATATTAAATATTATCGAAGGATGTATTTTTAAAGGAACAGTTCACTCAAATTGTATTATATTATATTATATTATATTATATTATATTATATTATATTATATTATGTTATATTATATTATATTATATTATATTATATTATATTATATTATATCATATTATATTATATTATATTATATAACAAACAGCATCAAAAGACATTCACACATTAACTATTATGTTTTGTAATGCATAAAATAAAATGTAAATTTGGATGTAGTCAGAGTTTCTACACACACAAAAAAAAAAAAGCTACAAAAAACTGTTTTCAACATTGCTAATAAACCGCTTTGCCATAACATGAATGCAGTGCATTTTAAAATATGAGACAGTTCTTTAAAAGTGCAATAATATTTCACAATATTAATATTTACTGTCAAATACATGCAGTCTTGGTGAGCAGAAACGACAAAAAAATCCTTATTCCAAACTTTTGGCCAGTAGTGTATATAAAAACCAGTGTTGTTATGTCTGACACAAACTCTCAGCTTATTCTGCGCACTTACACATGTAGTTGTAGGCAGGTACATGTTGATGTGGGCACATTTTATGCCAGCAGTCAAAAGTACAGTACTCTGAGGCTACCGTATCAATATCATGAATGTGAAATCTTCTTGATTTGATATGAGTGTTCTCCCAAGACTGATCTGCAGTTCTCCATAAACTCTCTATAACATCCTCTTTATTCTCCTCTCATGTCAGTAAAGTCTTAATTAGCAGGCACAGTAATTGTCTCACAGTATTATCAGCCTGCATGTTCATATAAATGTGAAAATTGTTATGGCGTTGGATTTATTTCTTTGTTTTATGTGCATAACAAGGTTGCATTATGCAGACTCAAAGTGAATGTGTCGGTTTGCCGGGACGGCGACTCCTGGTGGGCTTGGATTGTGTTTCTTTCACCCACACCTAGTTTTAATGAATTAATTAGCTGTATCATTCTCTCGTTAAGATCTGATTAGGATTAAACGCTTGGAATGATATTATTTGTGCTCCTGTTCACTGTAATTGCATACGACATAGGAAATACACAGGAAATTGTGTTTGCTTGTAAAATTTAATTGTACAAATCAGGAAGGAGAGAGTGGGGGAAACTTCGTTTAGAGGCTCGGGGACAATTTTGCAGCCCTGCAGTTCAGTTGATTTCTGAGGTTAACTTGGTTGAAATGATTGATACGATTGTTATGAAGCGGAAAAACTTTCTTTTTATACATTACATGCTCAAAAGTATGTGTGCACCCCTTTTGATGAATAGGTTTTGGTATTTTAGCTTTACACATACAGTACTGCTGTTGTGTCTGAATGATCCTTGTTTCAGCATCTAGTGGAAAAGTGTTCCCCAAAAGTGGACACTTTCATACAGTAGCGGTAGGGAGGACTGACTTTATATTAATACCCATGGTTTTGAAATTAAATGCTCAGCAAGCATGTTTGGGTGCACATACTTCAGGTCTTGTAGTCTATTTTGAACTCCAGCAGTTTGGTGCAATTCCACACATTGCTGGGTGGTCTCTAACACATCGGTTCGGCGTTTCTTCAACTGTGGCCACCTTTGGTTGTGCTAACATTTAGAAAACCAATGTTCTTAAAACACACATTTCACACTCTCTATGATTTATTTAGTTTTATTTAGTTTTTTTATTATTATTTCTGGTAACATTTTGTGGTGGAAAGGACACTTTTTATTTCATTTGTAAGTTGTTTTATGCTTGCATTTTTGTATCCTACTTCTAAATACTATACTTTACATATACTTTACATAATAAATAAAAAAGCATGGAAATAAACGTCAAATGAAATAAAATAAAACTAATTTGTCATTTTTGTTTACTGTAACTTGAAGTATTAAAATAACTAAATAAACCTCAGAAATACAGATTAATAAAAACTATATAGATATATTTAAAAAATAATGAATAAAAATCTCAAAATTACAGAAAATTATGTGAGGTAAAATTTAACTGAAATCAAGATAAACATTAAATAAAGTGAAATAATACTAATTTCTTTTTATATTTAATTGAACTTGAAGTATAGTATTAAAATAACTAAATAAAACAGAAATACAGATTAATAAAAACTATATAGATATATTTAAAAAAAATTATGAATAAAGATCACAAAATTATAAAAAAATACAACTTTAAAATTTAAGGTAAAATGTAATTTAAATTGAAGTACTTGTTAAATGAAGTAAAAAAAATCATTTTTATTTAGTTTAACTAGGTATTAAAATAACTAAATAAAACTCATAAATACAGATATAATAAAAATATATATATTTTAAAAAATAATAAAAATGAATGAGGTAAAATTTTGTTTAAATTGAAGTAAACAGTAAATGAAAAAAAATTAAACTTTTTTTTTTGTTTAACTTGAATTAATAAAATAACTAAAAATATATAAATACATATTTATATAGATATAATCTATATAGATATCTTTTAAAAATGTTATTTAAATTTAAATAAATGTTAAATGAAGTAAAATAAAATGAATCTCAATTTTTATTTAGTTTAGCTTGAAGTAATAAAATAACTAAACTTATAAATTTATTTCAATAAAAACTATATAGATATACGTTTAAATTACATTTGGGTAAAATTTAATTTATGTTAAAATACATTTTAACTGAAGTAAAATAAAAATAATTTATAATTTTTATTTAGTTTAACTTGAAGTATCAAAATACTAAATAAAACTAAAAAATACATATTTATAAAAACTATATAGATATGAATAAAAATTACAAAATGCAAGTAAAAATTATTGAAACTTTAAAGTTTAAGGTCAAAGTGATTTTTTTTTAAATAAAACGTTATATTGTTTAATATAAAAATTTTACAAATAAAAAAAATATACAAATAAAATCTAATTCAAACTATTAACTTTAATTGTATATCAATTATACTACACTGGCTGACATTATGGATATTTAAAAAGTCATATTTTTTGGTGAGAAATTAACATTTTAAGATTGAAAATCTGACTGTTGAGATAAGAGAAAGAAAAGTTTAAAAGAAAGTTATCAAGAAATTAAAAAAAAAGTATCAAGAAATAAATGATAAAGGCATGGTAAAATGTTTCCAAGCCCATTTTAATGTGACCTTCATCTTAAAAAAAAAAAAAAAAAAAAAAAACCTAAAACCGCCCTCTGGGAGCACTTAGAAAACACCCACTGATGTTTTTCTTTTCACATGCTTTTCTCCTCCAGGTTTTGAACTTTCTCATTGTGACGAACCTGGCGTGCCTCAATTTGGATCCAAAGTCAGCGACCAAGGCCACTTTGCTGGCAGCGTGGTCACGTATCGCTGTGATCCTGGCTACAGTCTCCATGGCAGCAGCATACTGAGATGTATGACGGGCGAGAGACGGACGTGGGACCACCCGCTCCCCTCATGCATAGGTAATCCAACCGGCTGTGTTCCAAATATCTTACTACCATAATTATCTGCAGTGTACATACAAAACAGCAGTACATTTAAAAATAGCGTGCAATCTACTGTATGTACAGTACTCAGTAAGTAGTAAGCTAGTGTTTTGTTTGAGAAACAGCCATTGGCATGTGCTTCCTTAATCCTGAGGATTTATCCTTACATGGATTCCACTTAATTGCACTTGCAGCTGTGTCCGTTGTGTGTCTACAAATACCATGCGTGTTTTTGTTGTGAATAATTGATCTACGGGAATGTGGCTGTCACGCTAGAACGCTAGCTCCGTGTTTGATGTGTTTACAGCCTGATTTCAGTCCTTCACCGTCTTACACGTTTTACCCAATTAAACTTTGATCCCGATGCACTGTGAGGATTTGTGTAATTGTCGTGTTTTGTTCACCTTGTATGGCTGCTTCGTGTAAACACAAGACTGAAGCTGAAGTGTGTCATTTTTCTGAATTTGAGTACTTTCTTCTGTCCCAGTTAAATGTACAGAGATAGCTTGAAGTAAACCATGGTTATGTTTTACTAAAAGGTCCAGTTCATTGACATTATTTGCATTAGGAATCAACAACTAACATTTTGAAAGCATCTGTCGTTCTATCGTTTATCATTCAAGCAGTCAATCATCTATCTGTCTGTCTATCTATCTATCTATCTATCTATCTATCTATCTATCTATCTATCTATCTATCGTTCTATCGTTCTATCGTTCTATCTATCGTTCTATCGTTCTGTTGTTCTTTAGTTTTTTCTATCTACTGTTCTATTTATTGTTCTAGCAGTATCTATTCTCTCATTCGTTCTATTTATCTGGAAATCTATCTGTCTGTCTGTATATCGTTTGTTTGTCCGTTCATTCGTCTGTTCTTTCATTCTTTTGTTCGTTCTTTTTTGGGTTCGATTGTCCGTTCATTCTATCGTTCATTCTATTTATCTATCTATTGTTTTTTCGTTCATCTATCGTTCTATCTATTGTAGTTTTGTTTTTTCTATCTATCGATCTATCTATCTGTCGTTAGTTTGTTCTTTCGTTTGTTCTTTCGTTTGTTCAATTGTCTGTTTATTCTATTTATCTATTGTTCTATTTATCTATCTATTGTTTTTTTGTTAATTCGTTTATCTATCCGTCTGTCTGTCTGTCGTTCGTTCGATTGTCCGTTTATTCTATTGTTCATTCTATTGATCTATTGTTTTTTCGTTCATCTATCGTTCTATTGTACTTTTGTTTTTTCTATACTGTTCTATCGTTCTATTTATCATTATTGTTAGTTCGTTCTTTCTTCGTTTGTTTGTTTGTTTGCCCGTTTGTTTGTGATCCATCTATCTATTGTGTTCGTTCGTTCGTTCATTCGATTGTCCGTTTATTCTATCGTTCATTCAATCTATCTATCTATCTATCTATCTATCTATCTATCTATCTATCTATCTATCTATCTATCTATCTATCTATCTATCTATCTATCTATCTATCTATCTATCTATCATCTATCTATCTATCTATCTATCTATCTATCTATCTATCTATCTATCTATCTATCTATCTATCTATCTATCTTTATCTATCTATCTCTATCTATCTATCTATCTAACTATCTATCTGTCTATCTGTCTGTCTGTCATCTATCTATCTATCTATCTATCTATCTATCTATCTATCTATCTATCTATCTATCTATCTATCTATCTATCTATCTATCTATCTATCTATCTATCTATCTATCTATCTATCTATAAATCTATAAATAATTAGGATTAACCATGAATTATGCACCAGGAATGTGTTTAAAAGAAACAGGTTGCGTCATTTTCTTGTTAACATGCAGTAAATCATTTTAGTGTTGCCTGCTTATTTGGTCAGTTGAAAACTGAAAAAGCAATGTTTAGCAATGCTAGCTTAGATGTTTACTTGTTGTGTTTGTATTTTGCTGTTCAAGGATTAATTTGCATTGTTAATCAGAGATTGGTTCATTGTGCAAATCCTGAGTTTAAAGGTTGTATCAGCGATTCTAGGCTGAAACATAAAGTGTCAAATTCAGCTGACCTTTCTTCATGATCCGCTCGCTGCCTGCCCCATAAATTGTCTGTAAAAAAAACGCGTCTCTGTGGTCAGCCTAGGGTCCGAGATATGCCAAAAAAACAATCGGTGCTACCAACGATTCCACAGCAAAACAAACAGTGTTCCAACCAATCACCGTCAGGGGGTTGGTGTTGTGGACTTTCACTCTGCGTCCCTCACATCCCTGCACCAGTACAAAAGTCCACAACACCAACCCCCTGACACTGATTGGTTGGAACACTGTTTGTTTTGCTGTGGAATCGTTGGTAGCACCGATTGTTTTTTTCTCAGAGCTTGTACTGTTAATGACTAGATAATCTTTTGCTCACGTATCCTTCAGATTTATACAGTGTGAACAGGCAATACTCATTTGGAGACTGAATATTTATAATTACTATGTTGAAAAGTCCAGCATATGTTGTGTTTTGGACGCTGTGTGCTGCTTCCCAGAATGGGATGTTGTCCAGAATGGTGATTTGGCCACCAGCTGCTTAATTATAGACAACTGAGATGCTCAAACTTCTTGACCTGTTAATCGGATTAAATTACTACACGTACTTCTGAATGCTCTTCCATTAGTTTAACCAGCAAGACATTAGCCAGTCTGCCTGCTGGTTACCAGAAGTATGTTAATACCAGTATTTTTTGGACACTTTCATAAGCAATTAAGCATGGTTAAATGGGCTGACATTATTTTATTCTTGTATAAATTCTTAATTATCCAATATGCTGTTTTTATGACCCCAAACTAATTGAGAGACCACATGGATTATTAATACTTTAAACTAATTAATTTGTCCTGCAGCATGACCATTTGAACTGCAAGATCAAAACAGTTATAGCACATAAAAACATGTTCCCTTCCGGGAACTCTACACTGCGTCCTGAAACGCTGTGGGGAACGCCATTGGCGGGCCGCACTCTGAGTCATGTCCAACGTCCAATGAGAAACGGGAGTGACGTCACAGGCGCGGTGACGTCATCGACCAGGAAGTATAAAAGCACGTGCGTTTGAAGCTGGCGTCAGCTTTTGTCATTCAGCGAGAGCGCTCTGTGTTATTGTCTGTCTGATCTGCATTCTGCTGTTTTTCAGTGCCAATTGCACTACTTTTATTTGAGCAGAAATGCCTGGGGGAAAACGTTCTTTTAAGAACGAGCGTTCTTTTCAGAACGAGAGAACAATGGCGGTTCAGCAGCCACATAGACGGTGTGTCCCTCCCTGCCAACGCTTCATTGTTGGTGGGGATACACACGATCTATGTGTGGTCTGCTTGGGAGCGGAGCACGCTAGGTCAGCCCTTGAGGGGGCTGGCTGCCCGCAGTGCGAGCGGATGCCGCTGCGGTTGCTCCGTTCCCGGAAAGCCCTCTTTGAGGAGGGGGCTTTCATTAGCGTTCCCCGCGGGTCTGGCCCCGCTTCCGTCGAGGCGGAGCGGCAGCTGCACTCGTGGGGTTCGCAGCTAGATCTGCTGGAGGGAGTTGAGACGGGTGATCCCCTATCTCTCTCCTCACCCAGCGGATCATATGACCTCCTCTTGGATGAGGAAGCCCGCACTGCGGTTCCTTCCCTCCGAGAGGAGGAGTCGGCGCTTCTCCTGTCTTCCTCCGAGGAGGTTGACATAGAGAGCGTCGATCTCCCACAACCGCCCCCCCGATCACCCCAGTATGAGGAGCTGGTGGAGGTGCTGACGAGCGCGGTGGCCAAACTCAATATCAGCTGGTCACCCGCTCCAGATCCAGAGCCCCAGGCGAGCAGGCTTGATGAGCGCTTCCTGAGGGCTAAATCAGCACCTCCCAAACGGAGCCTTCCCTTTTTCCCCGACCTCCATAAAGAAATCGCGAGGTCGTGGGATAAGCCGTATTCCTCTCGTCTCTACTCCCCCGCCTCAGATTACTACGGTAATGTGGGGGGGATGGAGGGATACGGCTACAGGGCGATGCCTCAGGTCGAGCAGACACTAGCGAGCTATCTGTCTCCCGGCCTGGCATCGTCCCTGAAGGCTCCGTCCTTGCCCACCAAGCCATTAAAAGTAACATCAGGCTTGATGGGCAAGGCTTATGCGGCAGCAGGTCAGGCTGGTGCATGTTTACACACCATGTCTGTGCTCCAGGCGTACCAAGCCGACCTGCTGAAGGAGCTTAGTGATGGCGAGGAGGTGAGCGTGTCAGAGATGCGTAGGACCGCTGATCTGGCGCTTCGGGCCACCAAGGAGACCGCTCGCGCTGTTGGGCGGTCTATGGCAGCCTTGGTGGCCGCGGAGAGGCATCTCTGGCTGACCCTGTCCGACATGAAAGAGAAGGACAGGGTCACGCTCCTGGACGCCCCCCTGCACCCCGCTGGCCTCTTCGGTGACTCTGTTGACACAGTTGTCAACAGGCACCAGGAGGCCCGTAGGCAGGCAGCGGCGTTCCAGCGCTACCTCCCTCGCCGCACTTTCTCCTCTGGGGCTGCCGCACGGGAGCAGCCCCAGCCGCACTCCAGCTCCTCACACAGGGAGACCCAGAAAAGGAGCGTTGCTACCCGTGCCCCTCCGGCGCGGCCTAGAGGGCGGGCTCAGCAACGCTCCAAGCCGGGGTCCTCGAAGACTAGGCCCGACCTGAGGGTCGTCCTACAGTCCAAGAGGGCCTCGGCTAAAAGGCCCTGATGGTCGTGGCCCAGGGCCAATGAGGGCAGCCCCTCTCGAAGATTCAGGTGCCTCACCGCCTCTGAGGAGTACGGTGACCACCTCTCTTCGGGGCCCTCAGGAGATTCGTCAGCTAACCCTGCCGGTGTTACAGGGCGCGGCAGTCTCCCGCGAACATCATTCTCTGGTCCTTCCGCCCGGAAACGTAGCGGAACCAGAGAGTTCGCCACCCCCACGGGGGTCTCGAGAACGCTCACTTCAGGTGCATCCTGCCAGTTCGCTGCTACAGGTCACCAAGTTAGCTCCTCTTATAAATCCAGAGACCAGTCTCGAGAGGCTGGTTCCCTTAGTAGAATTTCTGGCAGCGTGGAAACTACTGCCAAATATTTCTATGTGGGTCCTGCGTACTGTAGAGAAAGGTTATTCCATTCAATTCGGCGCCAGGCCGCCACCTTTCAGCGGGGTATTTCCTACTCTGGTAGGCCCCGAGCAGGCTCTGGTATTGGAACAGGAAGTGAATACTCTCCTGAGGAAGGAGGCCATCGAGGTGGTCCCTCCTCAGTACAGAGAAGCCGGGTTCTACAGCCGGTACTTCATTGTTCCCAAGAAGGATGGGGGCCTGCGGCCCATTTTAGATCTCAGACAGCTAAACCTCTCAGTAAGAAAACTGAAGTTCAAAATGTTGACTGTCAAACAGGTCGTGTCTCAAATCAGGTCCGAGGACTGGTTTGTCACGATAGATCTGAAAGACGCATACTTTCACGTCTCCATCCTTCCTCAACACCGGAAGTTTCTCAGGTTCGCTTTCAGGGGCAAAGCTTACCAATACAGAGTTCTTCCGTTCGGCCTAGCACTCTCTCCCCGAACTTTCACGAAGTGTGTGGATGCTGCTCTGGCTCCATTGCGACTCCAGGGCATCCGCATACTCAACTACATAGACGACTGGCTCATTCTAACCAGTTCAGAACAGTTAGCGGCTCAACATCGAGATGTTGTTCTTGCTCACATGAAAAAGCTGGGGTTGAGACTCAACGCCAAGAAAAGTGTGCTATCTCCATTACAGAGAACCACTTATCTAGGTGTAATCTGGGATTCGACCACGATGCAGGCACGATTGTCACCTGCTCGGATAGACTCGATCCTTACTGCAGTAAATGCGGTCAAGCTAGGCCTGCTACTCACTGTCAAACAGTTCCAAGTACTGTTAGGTCTTATGGCAGCTGCATCCAACGTGATACCTCTTGGACTGCTGTACATGAGACCACTGCAGTGGTGGCTCAAAACCAAAGGGTTTTCCCCGAGGGGGAACCCATTCCGCAAGATCAAGGTCACGCGGCGCTGCCTACGTGCCTTAGTCATGTGGAAGAAGCCCTGGTTCCTACTACAAGGTCCAGTGCTGGGAGCTCCTTGCCGCCGCGTCACGCTAGCGACAGATGCATCCCTCACCGGGTGGGGAGCGGTCATGAGTGGCCGCTCCGCCCAAGGCCTATGGAACGACCAGCATCACTCCTGGCACATAAATTGCCTAGAGATGTTGGCAGTGTTCCTGGCTCTGAAGCATTTCCTTCCAGACCTGAGAAACCGTCACGTGCTGGTCCGCACGGACAACACGGCGGTGGTCTACTATATAAACCACCAGGGAGGTCTGCGTTCACGCCCCTTATACAAGCTGGCGTACCAGATCATCCTGTGGTCACAAGGGAAGCTTCTCTCATTGAGAGCAGTTCACATTCCTGGACGTCTCAATGTGGGAGCAGACGTCCTGTCGAGGCAGGGGCTGAGGCCCGGGGAATGGATGCTTCACCCTCAGGTGGTGAAGCAGATATGGAGAGTCTTTGGTCAAGCCCAAGTGGACCTCTTTGCGACTCAGGAGACATCGCAATGTCCCCTTTGGTACTCTCTAGTTCCTCCAGCTCCTCTCGGACTGGATGCCATGGTACAGACGTGGCCGAGGCTTCGTCTGTATGCTTTTCCCCCGATCGCTCTGCTCCCGGGAGTTCTGGAAAGAGTGCGCCGGTACGGTGTACGGCTGCTGCTAGTAGCCCCGTACTGGCCGGCCCGAGTATGGTTCTCGGATATAATCGCCCTCCTCGACGGCTCTCCGTGGGAGATTCCCGTCAGGAGCGACCTTCTTTCTCAAGCTGGGGGCGCAATACGCCACCCCCACCCAGAGAAATGGAAGTTATGGGTGTGGCCCCTGAGGGGGCACAGCTCATAGAAGCTGGTCTCTCAACCGAGGTTGCTGAGACCATCCTTCAATCCAGAGCTCCCTCTACGAGGAAACTTTATGGCCTAAAGTGGAACCTGTTTGCGTCCTGGTGTCACGAACGCCACTCAAACCCAGTCCACTGCCCAATTGGTACAGTGCTGGAGTTCCTGCAAACTCGTTTGTCCGCTGGGTTGGCTCACTCCACCCTGAAGGTGTACGTGGCGGCTATATCGGCTTACCACGCCCCTCAGGGCGGCCTTTCAGTGGGCAGAAACCCCCTGGTCTCACGTTTCCTCCGCGGTGCACTCAGGCTGAGGCCTCGTGCAAGACCGAGAGTCCCTACATGGGACCTGGCTGTGGTATTAGAAGCGCTGTGTAAGCCTCCCTTCGAGCCTCTGGAGGAGGCCTCCGATCGGATGCTTACCCTAAAAACAGCACTGCTGTTGGCGCTGACATCTCTTAAGAGAGTTGGGGACCTGCAGGCCCTTTCAGTGGCCCCTTCCTATATTGACTTTGCCCCAGGGTTGGCCAAAGCATTTCTCTACCCAAGAGCTGGGTACACACCCAAGGTCCCCTCAGTAACACCACAGCCAATAACGCTGTTAGCGTTTTATCCTCCTCCATTCGTGGAGCACGACCAGAGGAAGTATAACTTAATGTGTCCAGTAAGAGCACTAGACACTTATGTCCACAGAGCTGCCCTGTGGCGTAAATCAGAGCAATTGTTTGTCTGTTACGGCCCCCCTAAGAGGGGGTGCCCGGCTTCCAAGCCTACTATCAGTAAATGGATCGTTGATGCCATCTCTACTGCATACGAGTCCTCTGGTCTCCCATCACCGATGGGAGTCAAGGCTCACTCAACTCGAGGCGTCGCAGCCTCCAAAGCTCTGATGGCAGGTGTCCCAATCAAGGACATCTGCAGTGCGGCGGGTTGGTCCTCACCTCTTACGTTCGTCAGATTCTACGAACTAGACCTCAGAGCCACTCCGGGCTCAGTCATCCTTCAGCCCTAGCACTAAGGCTAGGCCCAAGAGGTCAAAAGGCGCTTTCCTTTGAGTAAGGAAAGGAGTTTTTACCCCTTTTTGGTTCTGGCAAGTTCCCCAGACAAAGGCGTATGACTCCCCTCTACAGCCTCGTGTGCCCGAGGGCCGAGGCTTGTATTCCTCGTGTCTGGTGGTCGATCACAGACAGAGATGAGTTCCAGTGTCCTGGCAGGATTACCAGGCACTCCCTATGTCCCTCTTGTACTGGCTATACGCAGACAACGGACTACCATTTCTCCTCGTGTGCCCGAGGGCCGAGGAGCATCTTCTCCCTCTGCACTGGTCATATGACAGGCAGCGGTCGAGAACCTCAGCCTCGTGTGCCTGAGGGCCGAGGCCTTTATCCCTCTCGTCTGGTGGTGGATCACAGACAGAGATGAATTCCAGTGCCCTGGCAAGGTCACCAGGCACTTCTTGCGTCCCTCTTGTACTGGCTGTAATGCAGACAAAGGACCACTATCTTTCCTCGCGTGCCCAAGGGCCGAGGAATCCTTTTCTCCCCCTGCGCTGGTCTACTGACAGGCAGCGGTTGAGATCCCTAGCCTCGTGTGCCTGAGGGCCGAGGCCTATTCTATCCCTCGTGTCTGGTGGCTGATCACAGACAGAGATGAATTCCAGTGCCCTGGCAAGGTCACCAGGCACTTCTTGCGTCCCTCTTGTACTGGCTGTAACGCAGACAATGGATCGCCACTTCTCCTCGAGTGCCCGAGGGCCGAGGAGCATTTCTCCCCCTGCACTGGTCGTGTGGCAGGCAGCGGTCGAGAACCCTATCCTCGTGTGCCTGAGGGCCGAGGTCTCTTATCCCTCTTGTCTGGTGGTGGATCACAGACAGAGATGAATTCCAGTGCCCTGGCAAGATCACCAGGCACTTCTCGTGTCCCTCTTGTACTGGCTGTAATGCAGACAAAGGACCACCATCTCTCCTCGTGCGCCCGAGGGCCGAGGAACTTTTTCTCCCCCTGCACTGGTCTGAGGACAGGCAGCGGTTGAGAACCCTAGCCTCGCGTGCCCAAGGCCGAGGCCTACTCTATCCCTCTTGTCTGGTGGCTGATCACAGACAGAGATGAATTTCAGTGCCCTGGCAAGATCACCAGGCACTTCTCGTGTCCCTCTTGTACTGGCTGTAACGCAGACAAAGGACCACATTTCTCCTCGTGTGCCTGTGGGCCGAGGCTCATTATCCCTCTTGTCTGGTGATGGTTCACAGACAGAGGTGGATTACCACTCACGTCCTGGCAAGATCACCAGGCGGAGTTACTACAGTGTCTCATCAGGTAAGTATTGCTAGACACTGTCCCTTCTCGGTCTTGCGAGACCAGACGAAGGATGACATGACCTCGTGGGCTCGAGGGCCGAGGTCTCTTTCCCTCTGATCTGGTGGGCTCCACAGTCAGAGATGTATTACCACCCATGTCCTGGCAGGATCCCCAGGCTGAGGTTTGTAATGTACTAACGCTGTCTTTGTTTTTCCCCCCTTGTTCTAGCAGACACTAGGCAGGGTGCGGAAATTATGGGGACGTTGATACCTCGTTCCCCACAGCGTTTCAGGACGCAGTGTAGAGTTCCCGGAAGGGAACGTCTCAGGTTACGTATGTAACCCTGGTTCCCTGAGGGAACGAGACACTGCGTCTCGGACCATAATTCCCGCATCCCTGCTGCGCTCGCTTCATGCCTATGAGCTGACGCCAGCTTCAAACGCACGTGCTTTTATACTTCCTGGTCGATGACGTCACCGCGCCTGTGACGTCACTCCCGTTTCTCATTGGACGTTGGACATGACTCAGAGTGCGGCCCGCCAATGGCGTTCCCCACAGCGTTTCAGGACGCAGTGTCTCGTTCCCTCAGGGAACCAGGGTTACATACGTAACCTGAGACGTTTTCTTATGTATAATGTTTCGTCAATGATATGTTGAGAAAAGTACATATTATTTGTCAACTACCTAACTATACAACAAGATCAGCATTGTCCACCTGAAACCTTGAAATTATTATTTATTTATTAATCATTTAACTATGAAAGCTTGTTTCCACTGATTAAAAAAATAAAAGGGTTATTTGCGACTAATCTAACTATTCTGACTTTTTTTCCGAAGAACTTTAACTCTCACTTGTGCATTATAAGACTCACAGTAAAGTCAGTTACAAAACAAACCTTTTTTTAACCTTTTTTTTCTCAGAAATTGAGTGCGTTTATATCATGCAATTCTGACTTTTTAACACACACGAGTTATAAAGTCAGAATTGTGAGATATAAACTCACAATTATAAAAAAGAGAGCTGACTTTTTTCCTCAGAACTGCACTTAACTAGTAATTCAAGTTTCTATCTCACAGTTCTGAGAGAAAAAGTCAGAATTGCGAGATATAAGCTCAGAATTCTGAAAAAAAAAACGGAATTATAAGATACACCGTAAAAAGTTGTCACCATTTCAACTTAAGTTTTTAAGTTCAGCAGCTGCCTTAACATTTTAAGTTAAATCAACTTAAAAGTACAAGTCATTTTAACTAATTTATTGTCGTGAGTTGAAATGATTTGTAGTTTTAAGTTGATTTAACATAAAATTTTAAAGCAGCTGCTGAACTTAAGTTTTTTAAGTTGAAACTGGTAAAATCTTTTTACAGTGTATAAGCTCAGAATTCTGAAAAATGTCAGAATTGCAAGATATGAGCTTAGACTTCTGAAAAAAAAGTCAGAATTGCAAGATATGAACTTAGAATTATGAAAACAGTCAGAATTGCAAGATAAAAGCTCAGAATTATGAAAAAAGTCAGAATTGTAAGATATAAGCTCAGAACTCTGAAAAGGTCTGAATTGCGAGATAAAAGCTCAGATTAAAAAAAAAAGTCGGAATTGTGAGATATGAACTCAAAATTGTGAAAAAAGTCACAATTGTAAGATATAAGCTCAGAATTCTGAAAAAATCAGAATTGTGAGATATAAGCTAAGAATTCTGCAAAAAGTCAGAATTACTAGATATAAGCTCAGAATTCTGAGAGAAAAAAAAAACGTCGGACTTGCATGATATAAGCTCAGAATTGTGTAATATAAACTTCTGAGGGAAAAAGTCAGAACTGTGAGATGTAGATTTGTAATTGCAAGAAAATATACTGAATTAAAAGTCACAGTTACCTTTTTATTGATTTATTTACTTTTATCCCATGGCAGAAATTGGGCTTCAGTCGTGAACAGAATGAATTTGCTGGTCAACTAGCCAAACTGGCTCTAACCAGCATAAAAAAACCTGAAATACATGCCATATTTTGTTTCCAGCAGAGTATTGGCTTTAGTTTATTTTTCTTTGTTTTTTAAACCAGTCACTTACAAAGTTCCATTTCACTAGATACTGCCTTATTAGACAGCACCTGCCTATGTAGTCAGCACAAGTAGATCACAATGTTTTCAGAACAAAGCCAGAGTCTCAAAGCACTCCAATTCCAGGCAAACTATAAAAGAACTTGATTGGTCTCATACAGTCATCAATATTTACGAATCCAGCGTATACTTTCCTATTGTATGATGAAATTTATGAAGAATAGAGCAGTCAGAGCGAAGTAGCCGTGCTCTCTGTAGATGGTATCCGGTGAGCAGATGCTGGAAGCTCGCCTCGGGGGTCTGCTTGCTCTTATGACAGCGCCTTGGGAATTTAGACATCAAAATGGTGCACATTGAGGCTGTGCTAAATATTTCATGCAAAAGCTAGCTGATAAATGCCTCGCTTTATACAGCCATTTTTCCTCCTCACAAAACAAATCACATGCAATTATAACATGCAACTTAAAATATTAATTTTGCTGAAGGTTCTGGAGTATTTCCTCCTTGACTAAGCAAATAGAAGTCAACCCAAATCTCAAACACAGATCACTTTCCGCTGTTATTTCAACCCTCATGTTCTGTGAAGATTGACTTCATATGTGTTTTCAGAGAATGTGGGTAAGTCTTATTATATTTGCAAAAGTTGAAAATCATACAATTAATGAGTGTTTGAACCATAAAATCATAGAGATTTGGTCGTGAGCTTTTGTGAATTGGATCAGTTTAAGAAAAATGTATCTGTGTACATTGTTTGACTTAAAGAATAATTGACTTAAAGTTCTAATTTACTCACCCCATGTCATCCAAGATGTTCATGTCTTTCTTTCTTCAACTGAAAAGAATTTAAGGTTTCTAAGGAAAACATTCCAGTTTTTTCTCCATATAGTGGACTTCAATGGGAACCAAAAGGTTGAAGGTCCAAACTGCAGTTTCATGAAATGAATTGCAATGCAGCTTCAAAGGGCTGTCCACAATCTCAGCCAAGAAATAAGGGTATTATGACATCTTTAAATGATCATGCATTAAGAAAAATAATGTTTTTAAACAGGTATTGAACAAATACATACTGTAGTCCCACCCTAAACTTACATGATTGGTCGATTCAAAGCTTGTGGTGCTCAAGTACAAAGAGCAATGTTAATATTGATATTGTGTTTACACTGTTTTAGTGTTGCACGATTACGGTACTAAAGCGGTATCACGATACCCTGCTTTAAAAAAACAGTACGATTTTGCACTTTACTAGTGCCGGTACTTTAAGAATGCATTTTAAAAAGAGCCGTATCAACACTTAATTTAGGGTCTAATGATTAAAGCAACGTGGACGGAATCGTGGGATCCAGTCATAAACACAGAATTTACTGTATAACAAAGAATATCACAGATTTTGCCTATTTAAATATAAATTCTGCACATTCACGTAACACTTTCAGCCTCTTACGCCTCAATATATGAGTACATGAATACATAAACATAATCTCTAGAACTGCTGTGAGAGTCATGAGCATTCTACCATTACTTTTGAGGAAAAAAAAAATTCTCATATCATACAAACAGAAACGTAAAGGCAGCAACCCGTCAAAATAAAACTTTGGTTTAACTTGACAGAACTATTACTTAATGGAATGATAGTACTTTTACTAATAATAAAAATCCTATTTAAGGAGTATTTACCAGAAAATTATTTACCCAAATTTATTTACAAAAAATGGTAAATAGCTACATAGTATTTCTATGTAGAAATAATTCTTTATAAAATCTTATTAGTAGTTATAAATTAATTAGACATGCTTTTGATTATTAAAAAAATTAAACTATTAAAAAGGAATGCAGAAAAAAATAGATAAAACTGGATTTGAGAAAAAGGTATGTTATAGGGCCTTAAAATGTAATTTTTGTTAAACTTTTGAGAAATTGCTGTTCA
>NC_133369.1:7472115-7482115 GCF_049309525.1 Garra rufa | reverse complement strand
AATGATTTTTTGACACAAAGAAAAATAAATCATTTTGACCCATGCAGTGTATTTTTGGATATTGCTGCAAATATACCCATGCTACTTAAGACTGTTTTTGTGGTTCAGGGTCACATATGTGACCCTGGACCACAAAACCAGTCATAAGGTTAAATTTGACAAAACTGAGATTTATACATCATATGAAAGCTCAATAAATAAGCTTTCTATTGATCTATGGTTTGTTAGGATAGGACAATATTTGGCCGAGATACATCTATTTGAAAATCAGGAATCTGAGGGTGCAAAAAAATCAAAAAGACTGAGAAAATCACCTTTAAAGTTGTCCAAATTAGGTTCTTAACAATGCATATTACAAATGAAAAATTACATTTTGATATATTTACAGTAGGAATTTTACAAAAAATCTTCATGGAACATGAACTTTACTTAATTTCTTAATGATTTTTGGCATAAAAGAAAAATCAAAAATTTTGACCCATGCAATGTATTTTTGGCTATTGCTACAAATATACCCCAGCGACTTAAGACTGGTTTTGTGGTCCAGGGTCACATATGTGGTTGTTTATTTCTCTGATGTTATATTGGTGCATGTGAATGAAAATAATAGTTATACTATTTTAAAAACTTTGGGTGGAATGAAGTTTTTAATGTTTTTGAAAGAAGTCTCTTCTGCTCAACAAGGCTGCATTTGTTTGATCGAAAATACAGTAAAAACTGTAATATTGTGAAGTATTATTACAAGTTAAAATAACTCTTATTTGTATGTAATTTATTCCTGTGATCAAAGCTGAATTTTCAGAATTACTCCAGTCTTCAGTGTCACATGATCCTCCAGAAATTATTTTAAAAGGCTAGTTCACCCAAAAATGAAAATTTGATGTTTGTCTTCTTACCCCTAAGATGTAGGTGACTTTGTTTATTCAGTAGAACAAACAAAGATTTTTAACTGTCAGTCATATAATGGCAGTCAATGGGACCCATAGCAGGGCTCGACATTAAGGCTTGTCCGCTTGTCCGGGACAAGTGGATTTTTTTGTAGGACAAGTGGAAGAGAAAATTGGTTGTCCGACTGGACAAGTTAAATTTCAAACAAAATAAAATGGCATGTTAATTAACGTTATATGCCGTTAACGACAGAGCAGAACGTGCAGCGCAAACACCGAGCGGAATATTGAACAGAGAGCGCAGCGCGCCGACACACACACACACACACACACACACACGGAACGGAAAAGACCTGCTCGTGAAGTTACTGTACGTTCACACCGCCGCCGACTTGAGCTGCAAAGAAGCTCTGGCCGCCCCGTTAAGAACTCTTGTCAAAAAGTACGAGGAAGCTTGTTGACGCTTTGGCCGCTCTGACGTAGCAGCATTCTATGTTCGTCTCTCTCTCTCTCTCTCTCTCTCTCTCTCTCTCTCTCTCTCTCTCTCTCTCTCTCTCTCTCTCTCTCTCGAAATTGCGATAAATTAATCTGTGCGACCACAAATTATATTTGGAAGCATTTGTGCGAGTGAGAGAAATGAGTGTGGTGCGACTCGGTTTCAAAACTGTCGCTAGCCTAACTACTGACTAGTAGTACAAGACTAAAAGTCTTGTTTAACGTATAAGTTTAAAAGACGGAAAGACGATTGCGATAGGTTTGGATAAATCTTCAAAAAGGCAATGATGTCATTGAATAAATATGCACGCTGTACGTTTCAAAGTCAAAACGCTGCAGGGATGTCTTCATATGAATGTATCTGACGGGAACAGACTGTCCTCAGAAACATGTCGTTTGCATTGTCATTTCATGTCTGATAAAACGGCGTTAGTGCTGGTTTGTATACAGCTGTTACTATGGAAACCGTAGTATTTCAGCGCTCCTAAAGCGCCCCCTCGTGACAAACAAATTAATTTTTATTTCCAATACATTTTTCAGCTGTTTATGGTCAAATTATTGGAATTATCGATCCATGTGTAAGTGTGAAATAATTTAATTTGCCTTTTAAAAATCTAAACAATTAAGTAATACTAATGTTATATATCTTATATAAATATAAGAAATTATATACTTGATTTATCCCTTTTAATGGTATAAAGGTTGAAATGCTATTGTATTAGATATTTTGTTTTTTGTGTCTGTATCTGAATTATAAATCATGTAATTTTATGGCTTAATATTCTACCGTACATTGTCCAACCCCACTCATACTGTTCATTTAACTTGTGCAGCTCTTAAAAAAAGGGTCATAAATTGCCTTAAATTGATATTTTAAAATTCTGCAGCTACACTAAATGGTGAAATAAAATTCTTTCCTTGATATTTGTTTATATTTGTGTATTGAAAACATTTTTGATTGACATTTAGAATCTGATTTTCTATATTTTTAAAAAATGTCTTTTTTTTTATTTGGGCTAGTTAAATTAATTTTTGGGCTATCAAATTCTGATGAGTACCTGCCCGAAGGGCTACCAGAGATTTTGACATTTTGCGAACCCTGAGCTGTCAATCATTCCCTGTCACTGAAACTGCGCTCCGCTTAACATAGAACCGGACGTTTTTCTCTCTCTCTCTCTCTCTCTCTCTCTCTCTCTCTCTCTCTCTCTCTCAACCAAACCCTGTTCCGGCGTTGCACAAACTGCAATTAGGGGTGTGTGAAATGACGATTTTATTTTTATTGTGGACAATTAAAAGTTTTCCACAATCTGCTTTTGAAGAAATATAGTATATTTCGTGCTACAGCGCACATTCTGTCAGATACAATTCTGCCGCCTCCGTGTCAATATACTATACAACGCGGCTCAGATAGCACATGTACGTCTGCAAGATGTCTGATAAAGATCTCTTGATCTGGAAAGCATCTGCTGTGTACAAACATCTGGCAGGCGTCTGTCAGATGTCAGTTAATCAGAATCGGCCATGAAGAATCAAGATCGGTGCATAACTAAAAAGAAATTGGGTGCTCCTACATTTTTTGGGATGCTCCTAACTTTTTAAAGTTGGGAGCACCAGTGCTACCAAGTAAAAAAGTTAATTTCGAGCCCTGCCTTACACCAACAGCACCATATGAGTTCAAACGGGAACGAAAATTTGTAACCAAATGGAAAGATGAATTCGACTGGGTTATTTATGAAGACGGAGAAATGTTCTGTGGCGTCTGTCGGATAGATAGTTTTATTTTTTTTTCACCTAGAGTCACCACTCTGGTGATATACTGTGCACATCAGCGTGCAAAGTATTACTTTGTATTATACTATGAGTCTGGAGATCCTTCTACTGTTCCTTTCTACTTCTACTTCTACGTTCCTTTCTACTGTTTCAACTGAATTGTATTAATATTGATAGTGTTTGGATGCTTTCAATAAATTCTGCATTAGCAAAACAAAAAATAAATAAATGATATTATAAATCTTTACCCGGACAAGTGACTTTTGTGCATGGACAAGTGAAACATAAATTTACTTGTCCGAAGGACAAGTGCCTCAAAAAGTTAATGTCAAGCCCTGCATAGCTTTGAGAGTCAATAAGACACAGACAAAACCAAATTAAACCCTGTGGCTCGTGACGATATACTTTAAGGTCTTAACACACAAATCAATTGGTCTGTGAAAGAAATTGAACAGTATTTATATAATTTTTTTTTAACCTCTGATCCACTGCAATGTCCAACTGTCCTGAACGCGTTCATAACAGCCGGCGTGTGACGAAGCACAAGTAATTACCAATATGTTTACGGCCACTTTTGATTAAATTCATGCATCCTCACTGAAGAAAAGTATTAATTTCTGTCAAAAAAGAAACACTGATCCCAAACTTTTCAGTGGTAGCCTATGTAGTGACAAACTGTGTAGCAAACGTCCATAGATTGTTTTAAATTAAATTTTTACTGAGTTTTGCTTTTTGCATGGAACACCACTTTGAATGTAATTGCCTAAAATGTGCTGCTTTTTCTCTGCTTGAAGAAAGTAAAAGCCATTTCAAAGTAAATGCATAATGAGGCTAAAAAACCCCTGCATCCATTAGCAAGTGATTTTTCAGGCAAGCACGACTGCCGTACTGAATCTCAGACTTATTCCACACCTGTATTAGACGGTGCTCTGCACAGCAGAGCCCCCAGTGAGCCATTGTTCGCTACCGAGGCCACGCAACCTCATTTCCGAGCAGGAAATGCTACCTCCTGCGGAGATATCCTGGTAAGTGAAAAGTGAGCACAGCTGGTCACCATTCCCATTTTGCAGGTTCAGTGGCGACCGCCTGCAGGGACTCAGGGACGCCCATGAACGGCAGTCGCAGCGGAGAGGGCAAAGAGCCTGGCGATACGGTGACCTTCGCGTGTGATCCGGGCTACGACCTGCAAGGCGAACCCAGAATCACCTGCATTCAGGTGGACAACAGATTCTACTGGCAGCCCAGCCCTCCAACATGCATTGGTGAGATTTATTCAATTTACAGCGATGCCACCTGAGGCCTGTGAAATACGGGCGGCCTCTCATTTCACACTTGTCAGCTCTGACGAAATGTCTAAAATAACTAGCAGAAATGACTTGAATCACCCTTTATAAAAGGCCTGGAATAATAAATCTCTTTGATGGAAATTTCTGATCACATGCCCAGTCAGCGCTTAAACTTATTCTGGGTTGTGGGAAACTGGGGTGAAGACTTCTCATGATAAATGCTTCTAGGAAACTACATTTATTTTCTGGATACCGGGAGTCTGCGAAACCTATTTTCTTTCAACTTTAAGTCCCATTTAGACATTTTAAAGGTCAATCTGGTTTAAAGGCAGAGAGGGAGCTTTATAACAATTTAAACGGTGGGGGGCGGGAACTTATCAGCTTTACTCATGAATATTAATGAACGATTTGAGTTTGACTCATAGCTAGTTATTGAATGAAATATCAGCTAACATGGTCATTTGCGCATATTATATCTAGCCATTTTGAGATAAAATAGCAGAGCTTGCACACCGTGGGGAGGAAAAATTATATATACTTCATTAACTCTAATCTCTTCCAGCTCCTTGCGGTGGAAACATTACAGGATCATCTGGATTCATTCTGTCCCCGAATTTTCCTCATCCGTACCCGCACAGCAAGGACTGTGATTGGTTCATCACGGTTCACCCTGATTACGTCATTTCCTTGGCATTTATCAGGTAAGATTGTTAACTTGAAGGACTAAATGTGACCCTGAACCACAAAACCAGTCAAAAATACGTTGTATTGGTCAGCATTATCAATTTTTCTTTTATGCCAAAAATCATTAGGATATTAAGTAAAGATCATGTTCCATGAAGATATTTTGTACATATCCTACTGTAAATATATCAAAACTTAATTTTGGATGAGTAATATGCATTGCTAAGAACTTAATTTGGACAACTTTAAAGGCAATTTTCTCAACACTTTAATTTTTTTGCACCCTCAGATTGCAGATTTTCAAATAGTTGTATATTTGTATAAAGTATTGTCTTATCCTAGCTAACTATACATTAATGAAAAGTTTATTTATCCAGCTTTCAAATTTAAACAAATGGACACTTATGACTGGTTTTGTGGTCCAGGGTCACAATAATCATTATAGAAGATCTTTTTAATGACTCTAAATATATATATACATATGAACCCCACATGAATTTTGCAAATTCTATAAATTTATTAAAAATAAAACACTGAAATAAGTACACTGCATAAGTATTCATACCCTTAACTCAGTACATAGTTGAAGCACCTTTACAGCCTCAAGTCTTTTTGTGTATGATGTGACAAGCTTTGCACATCTGCATTTGACAATTATCTGCCATTCTTTGCCTCACCTTTTCACCTCTCAAGCTCTGTCAGCTTGGATGGGGGCATTTTCTAGCGTTCTAGTTGTTCCAATCGTCTTCCATTATGGATAATGCTTCTGTGAACCTTCAATGCAGCAGATTTTTTTTTAGAACTCTTCCCTAGATCATTGCCTTAACGCAAGTCTGTCACTGAGCTCTACAGGCAGTTATCTTGACCTCAGGACTTGGTTTTTGCTCTGATATGCATTTTCAGCTGTTAGACCTTTTCTGAGAGGTGTGTGCCTTTCTAAATCATACTCATTCAAATGAATTTGCCACAGTTTAACTCCACTGGAAATGTAGTAACATCTAGAAGCAATATGAATGCTCCGGAGCTAAATTTCGAGTGTCCCAGAAAAGGGTGTGAATACTTATGCAACGGGATCTTTTCAGTTTTTTATTTCTAATAAATTTGCAAAGTTGATACAAACCTGTTTTGTGCTTTGTCATTATGGTGTATTAGATGTAGATTGATGTGGAAAAAAAGTAATTTAAAGCAGTTTAACATAATGCTGCAACAAAACAAAATGTGAAAAGAATTAAGGGGTATGAATACTTTTGCAAGGCACTGTATATTTGTATTAATACTTTGAGTTTTTATAACATTTTATATTTATAGTATACATTATATTAATTTGCCAACCTACTTTAAGCCCCCCCCCCCAGCCTTTTAATGAGACTTTTTAATTTATATATTTCTTCATTAGACTTTAAAAAAAATATTTCTCAAGATGAATAAACTACCTAGACATTTTTGACAAACTGAATTTTTGAAAAGGTTAATCAAAGAGATGTTTTTAAGTCATCAGCGTGATTTGCATTTTTAATGTTTCTTTGAATAAATGATTACATCTGAACATATAAAATGAGTGTCACGTCACTGACCCATAACTGGTTCCATCTTAGACTGTAAATTAGAATGTGGTATCAGACTGTGGTCTGTGTGCAAAAAAACTCAATTAATTTCAAATTAACATATGACTTAGAATTGTGTTTTTTATCAGGGTAGTAATTGGAAAAAGATCTCTCTAGATAGATAGTCTCTGAGAGACCTGCGAGTCGTAATTCCACGTGACTTTATTGCAGTATTTACCAATTTGTCTCAAATTAATGGCAGATTGTTGGTGCTATCCCATTGCAGTCTCGGGACAATAAACAAATCTTCATAATGATATTAATACAGCCGCCTGCTCTCATTGCAGTACTTAATGTGAAGTGCAGCATTTTCTGACTACATTTTCCCAAAGCACTGCTGTGCCATTTACGTGCATTTTCCACCCACATCGGATGTTTCCACTTCATAACATTTCCCCCACCTGAAACGCACAGAAAAGGCTCTTCAAAACATTTTCTGCCTCAGGTGACCCAAAAGGTCTTTTAGGAAGATCACAGGCACAGGTTTTAACAGCCTCAGCTGGGCACATGGTGGAAACTGGATGGAGCCTGTGATGTTGTCAACAAGCACTTGATAAATTTTCATGTTCATAATAGGATGCTGCTTATTTTCTCGTTCCTCTTTTACAGCCATCACACTTTAGAAACTATTTGCATTTCTACACTGCAAAAAAAGGACTGTATTTATCTAAAAATCCTTTAATCAGGATACATTTACTGGAGAAGAAATATGGTGACGAACTGTCACATTAGTATATTTTTGCTCTCAGACAGTTGTACGCTGTCCGCCATTTTCTCCGCGCAGCAGTAGCAACAACAATGTCTCATAAACATTGCAGGTGTTATGTAGTTTGAGTTAAAAGTGAACATAACAGTCTTCATTTTCTCCCAACATCAGAGCCACTGGGGACATAGTGGATTAGTTTTTTATTATAAAAGGCAGAAGAGAGGGGCGGGGTGAGCAATAGCTCATTATCATTTAAAGAGGCATGCACCAAAACGGTTTGCTGTGAGCAGATGTGTTTTTGACAAGGTTAAAAGGGTGTTGTTTTATATGACCACTGAGGAATTTTATCCAAAGTATGTTGCAGACATTTCATGAAGACCCTAAAGAATTATATCAACTTGTTGAAAATGGGCATCTGATGTCCCCTTTAAGTCGTTTTTTGAAATTTCATCAGAATGGAGTGTTTATGCCTAAAATAAGCATGAACTCATTTATTTGACAAGACCTAGTAGATTGAACAGCTCATCAGGTGTTTTTGCTTCTCAAGTAAATGTATCTTGATTTAATATGTCTTGATGTTCATATATTTGTACTGGAAAACAAGACAAAAATACTGAGAAAGAAAATAATTTTTGTTGCGTTATACCAAGAAAAAGTCTTGTTTTCTGAAAATGTTATGCTTTTTGAATTAAGTTTTGATTTGTCTTATTTTTTTCTTGTTTTAAGCATAAACCCACTCAATTTTGATACATTTTTCAGAAAACAAGACTTACTATCTTAAATAATTTAGCATCTGAAGTCAATGTATTGTAATGGAAAGCAAGACAAAAATTAAAATAAAACAAGCTTGTTTGTTGACATTGCAAGCTCGATTCAGTTTTTGCTTCCAATTTAAATGTATCTTTATTTAAAATTGTTTATTTGTACTGAAAAAAAAAACAAGACAAAAATGCAGAGTAGAAAATAATTCATGCAGTACATATGCTGGTCTTGAATAAGTATAAGAATAAGTATATGCCTAAAATAATAATTTAAAAAAAGTCTGCTAATGGGGTAAAAAAAATCTTGTTTTCCCCTTAAATTAAGTTTTTAACAAACAAATGTATCTTGATTTACGAATGTTTAAATATCTGTAATGGAAAACAAGACAAAAATGCTAAGAAATAAAGTCATTTTTGCAGTGTAGAAATGCTAGTAAACTGTGATTGCTGTAAAACAGAAAGGAGGAAACAAGCACCATACTTTTAAAAATGTACAAATTTAACAAGCTTGTTTGTTGACATCACAAGCTCAATTCAGTTTTTGCTTCTCATTCAAATGTAAATTGATATACAAAAAATTTTACTGAAAAAAACAAGATAAACATAAAAAATTATATAAAAGATGTGAAGATATGCCTAAAAAAAATCTGCCAATGGGGAAAAAAATAAGTCTCGTTTTCTCTTTTAAATTACGGTATATTTTTAATTTGTCAAATATGTTTCTTGTTTAAAGCATAAAACCACTCAATTTTGACGCATTTTTCAGAAAACAAATTTAAATGTATCTTGATTTAAAAATGTTTTTGCACTGAATTTGTACTGAATAAATCATGCATTTTGAAAAGAAAAAAAGAATATTGAAAACATGAAAAATAACAAGGTTGTTGACATCACAGACTCAAACCAGTTTTTGCTTCTGAGAAGAAAAATAATTTTTTGCAGTGTAAACCAAAAATTAGAGGGCTAGTTCACCCAAAAATGCAAGGTTCTTTCATTGCTGATTGTTGTTTTTTCTCTCTGTATTGAACACAGCGGGAAAATGTGCAAATCTTCACACAGCTGTTTTTTTGTAGGACAGCATGTTGCGACAATAATAAAGTAGTTTAAAAAGTAGTCAAAGTAGTTTAAAAGACTGCGCTCTATTGCTTCTCTTATTGCTATTCTAAAATCATACTTTTTGATGCTTTTCTATCATCCCCTTTGTGTGCAATGATTTGCAATGGCATGCTGACAGAATTTTCATTGGTGGTTGAACTAATCTTTCAGGAGGAGTAAATTGTGTAGAAAGAAGTCGATAGATCACCGTGTTTTTTGCACCGTGTTTTGACCCTATACATGTTTTCTCTCAGTTTCAGCATTGAGCCCAACTATGACTTCTTGTACATCTACGACGGACCTCACAGCAACAGTCATCTGATTGGCACATTTCAAGATAGCAAGTTGCCAGAAAAAGTCGAAAGCAGCTCCAACATCATGCACATTGCCTTCCGCAGCGACGGGTCCGTGAGCTACACAGGCTTCCATCTGGAATACAAAGGTAATTGCTCTTTTGTTTCGGCCTGGTGGTTAAAGAGCCGTTCTCGAAGTGGATTTATGTCCTTGAGCGATGCATTTATTGATTTTCATTGATTGAGGGTGAGTGAATGATGACCGAGTGTTCATTTTTTGGTAAACGGTTTCTTTAAGACTGTCATGATATAGTGTTTCAAGATGCTTGAGCGCAAACTGGAAAGTTTCAAAGGTTGACAGTGACTCACTGCTTGGCATTTTCATCTCTTCTGATCTTTTTATCTTCTACAGCTTTATC
>NC_133369.1:7373497-7471615 GCF_049309525.1 Garra rufa | reverse complement strand
ATATATATATATATATGTGTGTATATATATATATATATATATATATGTGTGTGTATATATATGTGTGTATATATATATGTGTATATATATATATGTATATATATATGTGTATATATATAATATGTGTATATATATGTGTATATATATATGTGTATATATATGTGTATATATATATGTGTATATATATATATGTGTGTATATATATATATATATATATATGTATATATATGTGTATATATATATATATATATATATATATATATATATATATATACTACAGTAAATATACTGTATATATACGGGGTAGCCGTGGCCTAATGGTTAGAGAGTCGGACTTGTAACCCAAAGGTTGCAGGTTCGAGTCTCAGGTCCGGCAGGGATTGTAGGTGGGGGGGAGTGAATAACCAGCACTCTCTTCACCCTCAATACCACGACTGAGGTGAGTCCCTTGAGCAAGTCACCGTACCCCCAACTGCTCCCCGGGCGACGCAGCAATGGCTGCCCACTGCTCCGGGTGTGTGTTCATGGTGTGTGTGTTCACTACTGTGTGTGTGCACTTGGATGGGTTAAATGCAGTATATATATTGAGAAAATCACCTTCAAAGTTGTCCAACTGAAGTTCTTAGCAATGCATATTACTAATCTAAAGTAATTTATGGATATTTGCAAAATATGTTTATGGAACATGATCTTTACTTAATATCCTAATGTTTTTGGCATAAAAGAAAAAATGATCCTTTTGACCCATACAGTGTATTTTTTGACCTGTGCTACTTAAGACTTAAGGTTTTGTGGTCCAAGGTTACATTTGTTAATGTTCATGTTAGCTCAGGCACATTAAAGGTAAAGTGTGTCATTTTTGCCATATTAGCATCAGCAAATCAGCTGAATAAATAGCATGTTTTTTTATTCTGCTTTTATGATACTTTTTTGTAGCTTGAAAGCATCAGAAATGTTGCCAGTTGGAGTACTAAGATTAGAACTAAAAATGTCAAGCTAAATATAAATATTAAAAGAATTAAAAGACAAAATCACATAACAAAATTACAAAAATATAAGATGAAAACTTAACTAAAAATAAAAGCCCAGTCAAAAATATTAATAAATACTATATATACATACAGTAATACTAAAAGACACTGCTATAAAAATATCGATTCAAACTATATTCCCCAAAATCATTTATTTGGAGGTATTATTTCTCTAATTAAGCAGTTGTTTTATTTAAATTTTTTTATAAATGATCTGCTGATTTGTTGAAGCTAATATGGCAAAAAAATATGCATTTCACCTTAAACAGATACAACTTTTGATTTTGATAATATAGAAGTGCTTTTTCTAGGTTAGTTTATGTAAAAGGGATAGTTCATCCAAAAAAATTAAAAAATTATTATTTTTTTTCTTCCGTTGAGCATAAAAGAAAATATTTAGAAAACTGTTGGTAACCAAACAGTTGGTGGTCAACATTGACTTCCATAGTATGAAAAAATATAGTATATTTTATAGTAAAAATAAAGTATGGCAGAACAATGGAATCTTATTGGTGAAGTGTTACCTAATTATTTATGTGATCGAATTAAAGGGATAGTTCACCCAAAAATTTAAATTCTGTCATTACTTACTCACCCTCATGTCATTCCAAGCCTTTCTTCATCTTCACATCTCAAATTAATATATTTTTTGATGAAGCCTGAGAGCTTTCTGACTCTACGTGAATACTTTTGTGCGCAAAGAAAACAAAATGAACAACTTTATTCAACAATTTCTTCTCTTTTGTGTCTTCGACATGCGTTCATGACATAGCCATGATGAGAAAAGTATTCTCATAGCTTCATAAAATTACGGTTGCACCACTGAGGTCACATGGGCTATTTTAACAATGTCCTTACTACCTTTCTGGGCCTTGAATGTGTCAGTTGCATTACTTTCTATGCAGGGTCAGAAAGCTCTCGGAATTCATCAAAAAGATCTTAATTTGTGATTCGAAAATGAATGAAGCTCAGACAGATTTGGAACAGCATTTTCTTTTTTGGCTGAACTATCTCTTTAAGCATTTATTAATACATGGAAATTTCAGTCTATGTAATTCAGTGAATCCAGTTTTAATTTGAATGTCTTTTTTTAGTCTGCAGTTCTTGGCGTTTGACACAGAAGCATCGCATGATATCCTGAAGGTTTGGGACGGCCATCCAGAAAACGAGATGGCCCTGAAGGAAGTGAGCGGTTCGCTGCTACCTGACGGCATTCACAGCACTCTCAACGTGGTCACCATCCAGTTTGAGACAGACTTTTACATTAGCAAATCTGGATTTGCTATTGATTTCTCAAGTAAGTATTTTTCTTTAAAACCAGAGAGTTTCACAGTACGCAGTTCTAGTATCAAATAAAAAGAAAAGCTAATGGAGCCATTTAGATGAACGGTGAAACATTTAATATGGGTGGATGGAATGACTGAAATTTTAAATCGTGTTCTAAATTATTAATTTTATAGTACAGTAATGGTGTGTGTCATGATTATAGTCGCCTGTGCTGGAAATTTGAGTTTGATTAATCTTTTATGAATCATTCCAAACCCTTAATTTCAGTGAGTCGATTCAAAACTTTGATTCGTTTGTATGGCCAGTCAAAATTGTTCATTGATGTCCCTGATTTTTTCACATATAAAAATTGTTTAAATAACAATAACATACTGTATATTGATGTATTGTTTTTTTAGCAAAGGACAATATTTGGCAGAGATGAAACTATTTGAAAATCTGGAATCTTGAGGGTGCAAAAAAATTAAAACATTGAGAAAATCACCTTTAAAGTTGACCAAATTAAGTTTTTAAGAATGCATATTACTAATCAAAAAATAAATGTTGGTATATTTACAGTAGGAAATTTACAAAGTATCTTCATGGAACATAATCTTTACTTGATATCCTAATGATTTTTTGACACAAAGAAAAATAAATCATTTTGACCCATGCAGTGTATTTTTGGATATTGCTGCAAATATACCCATGCTACTTAAGACTGTTTTTGTGGTTCATGGTCACATATGTGACCCTGGACCACAAAACCAGTCATAAGGTTAAATTTGACAAAACTGAGATTTATACATCATATGAAAGCTCAATAAATAAGCTTTCTATTGATCTATGGTTTGTTAGGATAGGACAATATTTGGCCGAGATACATCTATTTGAAAATCAGGAATCTGAGGGTGCAAAAAAATCAAAAAGACTGAGAAAATCACCTTTAAAGTTGTCCAAATTAGGTTCTTAACAATGCATATTACAAATGAAAAATTACATTTTGATATATTTACAGTAGGAATTTTACAAAAAATCTTCATGGAACATGAACTTTACTTAATTTCTTAATGATTTTTGGCATAAAAGAAAAATCAAAAATTTTGACCCATGCAATGTATTTTTGGCTATTGCTACAAATATACCCCAGCGACTTAAGACTGGTTTTGTGGTCCAGGGTCACATATGTGGTTGTTTATTTCTCTGATGTTATATTGGTGCATGTGAATGAAAATAATAGTTATACTATTTTAAAAACTTTGGGTGGAATGAAGTTTTTAATGTTTTTGAAAGAAGTCTCTTCTGCTCAACAAGGCTGCATTTGTTTGATAGAAAATACAGTAAAAACTGTAATATTGTGAAGTATTATTACAAGTTAAAATAACTCTTATTTGTATGTAATTTATTCCTGTGATCAAAGCTGAATTTTCAGAATTACTCCAGTCTTCAGTGTCACATGATCCTCCAGAAATTATTTTAAAAGGGTAGTTCACCCAAAAATGAAAATTTGATGTTTGTCTTCTTACCCCTAAGATGTAGGTGACTTTGTTTATTCAGTAGAACAAACAAAGATTTTTAACTGTCAGTCATATTATGGCAGTCAATGGGACCCATGGCTTCGAGAGTCAATAAGACATACACAGACAAAACCAAATTAAACCCTGCGGCTCGTGACGATACTTTAAGGTCTTAACGCACAAATCAATTGGTCTGTGAAAGAAATTGAACAGTATTTATATAATTTTTTTTAACCTCTGATCCACTGCAATGTCCAACTGTCCTGAACGCGTTCATAACAGCCGGCGTGTGACGAAGCACAAGTAATTACCAATATGTTTACGGCCACTTTTGATTAAATTCATGCATCCTCACTGAAGAAAAGTATTAATTTCTGTCAAAAAAGAAACACTGATCCCAAACTTTTCAGTGGTAGCCTATGTAGCGACAAACCGTGTAGCTGTAGCATACGTCCATAGATTGTTTTAAATTAAATTTTTACTGAGTTTTGCTTTTTGCATGGAACACCACTTTGAATGTAATTGCCTAAAATGTGCTGCTTTTTCTCTGCTTGAAGAAAGTAAAAGCCATTTCAAAGTAAATGCATAATGAGGCTAAAAAAACCCTGCATCCATTAGCAAGTGATTTTTCAGGCAAGCACGACTGCCGTACTGAATCTCAGACTTATTCCACACCTGTATTAGACGGTGCTCTGCACAGCAGAGCCCCCAGTGAGCCATTGTTCGCTACCGAGGCCACGCAACCTCATTTCCGAGCAGGAAATGCTACCTCCTGCGGAGATATCCTGGTAAGTGAAAAGTGAGCACAGCTGGTCACCATTCCCATTTTGCAGGTTCAGTGGCGACCGCCTGCAGGGACTCAGGGACGCCCATGAACGGCAGTCGCAGCGGAGAGGGCAAAGAGCCTGGCGATACGGTGACCTTCGCGTGTGATCCGGGCTACGACCTGCAAGGCGAACCCAGAATCACCTGCATTCAGGTGGACAACAGATTCTACTGGCAGCCCAGCCCTCCAACATGCATTGGTGAGATTTATTCAATTTACAGCGATGCCACCTGAGGCCTGTGAAATACGGGCGGCCTCTCATTTCACACTTGTCAGCTCTGACGAAATGTCTAAAATAACTAGCAGAAATGACTTGAATCACCCTTTATAAAAGGCCTGGAATAATAAATCTCTTTGATGGAAATTTCTGATCACATGCCCAGTCAGCGCTTAAACTTATTCTGGGTTGTGGGAAACTGGGGTGAAGACTTCTCATGATAAATGCTTCTAGGAAACTACATTTATTTTCTGGATACCGGGAGTCTGCGAAACCTATTTTCTTTCAACTTTAAGTCACATTTAGACATTTTAAAGGTCAATCCGGTTTAAAGGCAGAGAGGGAGCTTTAGAACAATTTAAACGGTGGGGGGCGGGAACTTATCAGCTTTACTCATGAATATTAATGAACGATTTGAGTTTGACTCATAGCTAGTTATTGAATGAAATATCAGCTAACATGGTCATTTGCGCATATTATATCTAGCCATTTTGAGATAAAATAGCAGAGCTTGCACACCGTGGGGAGGAAAAATTATATATACTTCATTAACTCTAACAGGAAATAATCTCTTCCAGCTCCTTGCGGTGGAAACATTACAGGATCGTCTGGATTCATTCTGTCCCCGAATTTTCCTCATCCGTACCCGCACAGCAAGGACTGTGATTGGTTCATCACGGTTCACCCTGATTACGTCATTTCCTTGGCATTTATCAGGTAAGATTGTTAACTTGAAGGACTAAATGTGACCCTGAACCACAAAACCAGTCAAAAATACGTTAAATAATATTTGATCAAAAATAGCATTATCAATTTTTCTTTTATGCCAAAAATCATTAGGATATTAAGTAAAGATCATGTTCCATGAAGATATTTTGTACATATCCTACTGTAAATATATCAAAACTTAATTTTGGATGAGTAATATGCATTGCTAAGAACTTAATTTGGACAACTTTAAAGGCAATTTTCTCAACACTTTAATTTTTTTGCACCCTCAGATTGCAGATTTTCAAATAGTTGTATATTTGTATAAAGTATTGTCTTATCCTAACTAACTATACATTTATTGAAAAGTTTATTTATCCAGCTTTCAAATTTAAACAAATGGACACTTATGACTGGTAATGTGGTCCAGGGTCACAAATGGCATTCTAAACACAGGAAGATATAGAAGATCTTTTTAATGACTCTAAATATATATACATATGAACCCCACATGAATTTTGCAAATTCTATAAATTTATTAAAAATAAAACACTGAAATAAGTACATTGCATAAGTATTCATACCCTTAACGCAGTACATAGTTGAAGCACCTTTACAGCCTCAAGTCTTTTTGGGTCTGATGTGACAAGCTTTGCACATCTGCATTTGACAATTATCTGCCATTCTTTGCCTCACCTTTTCACCTCTCAAGCTCTGTCAGCTTGGATGGGGGTTCTATTTGTTCCAATCGTCTTCCATTATGGATAATGCTTCTGTGAACCTTCAATGCAGCAGATTTTTTTTAGAACTCTTCCCTAGATCATTGCCTTAACGCAAGTCTGTCACTGAGCTCTACAGGCAGTTATCTTGACCTCAGGACTTGGTTTTTGCTCTGATATGCATTTTCAGCTGTTAGACCTTTTCTGAGAGGTGTGTGCCTTTCTAAATCATACTCATTCAAATGAATTTGCCACAGTTTAACTCCACTGGAAATGTAGTAACATCTAGAAGCAATATGAATGCTCCGGAGCTAAATTTCGAGTGTCCCAGAAAAGGGTGTGAATACTTATGCAACTGGATCTTTTCAGTTTTTTATTTCTAATAAATTTGCAAAGTTGATACAAACCTGTTTTGTGCTTTGTCATTATGGTGTATTAGATGTAGATTGATGTGGAAAAAAAGTAATTTAAAGCAGTTTAACATAATGCTGCAACAAAACATGATGAATACTTTTGCAAGGCACTGTATATTTGTATTAATACTTTTAATTTTATAACATTTTATATTTTATTTTTATAGTATACATTATATTAATTTGTGTGTTATTAGTTTTCATTACAAAAAAGCCAACCTACTTTAAGCCCCCCCCCCCCCAGCCTTTTAATGAGACTTTTTAATTTATATATTTCTTCATTAGACTTTTAAAAAAATATTTCTCAAGATGGATAAACTACCTAGACATTTTTGACAAACTGAATTTTTGAAAGGGTTAATCAAAGAGATGTTTTTAAGTCATCAGCGTGATTTGCATTTTTAATGTTTCTTTGAATAAATGATTACATCTGAACATATAAAATGAGTGTCACGTCACTGACCCATAACTGGTTCCATCTTAGACTGTAAATTAGAATGTGGTATCAGACTGTGGTCTGTGTGCAAAAAAACTCAATTAATTTCAAATTAACATATGACTTAGAATTGTGTTTTTTATCAGGGTAGTAATTGGAAAAAGATCTCTCTAGATAGATAGTCTCTGAGAGGCCTGCGAGTCATAATTCCACGTGACTTTATTGCAGTATTTACCAATTTGTCTCAAATTAATGGCAGATTGTAGGTGCTATCCCATTGCAGTCTCGGGACAATAAACAAATCTTCATAATGACATTAATACAGCCGCCTGCTCTCATTGCAGTACTTAATGTGAAGTGCAGCATTTTCTGACTACATTTTCCCAAAGCATTGCTGTGCCATTTACGTGCATTTTCCACCCACATCGGATGTTTCCACTTCATAACATTTCCCCCACCTGAAACGCACAGAAAAGGCTCTTCAAAACATTTTCTGCCTCAGGTGACCCAAAAGGTCTTTTAGGAAGATCACAGGCACAGGTTTTAACAGCCTCAGCTGGGCACATGGTGGAAACTGGATGGAGCCTGTGATGTTGTCAACAAGCACTTGATAAATTTTCATGTTCATAATAGGATGCTGCTTATTTTCTCGTTCCTCTTTTACAGTCATCACACTTTAGAAACTATTTGCATTTCTACACTGCAAAAAAAAGACTGTATTTATCTAAAAACCTTTAATCAGGATACATTTACTGGAGAAGAAATATGGTGACGAACTGTCACATTAGTATATTTTTGCTCTCAGACAGTTGTACGCTGTCCGCCATTTTCTCCGCGCAGCAGTAGCAACAACAATGTCTCATAAACATTGCAGGTGTTATGTAGTTTGAGTTAAAAGTGAACATAACAGTCTTCATTTTCTCCCAACATCAGAGCCACTGGGGACATAGTGGATTAGTTTTTTATTATAAAAGGCAGAAGAGAGGGGCGGGGTTAAATTATCATTTAAAGAGACATGCACCAAAACGGTTTGCTGTGAGCAGATGTGTTTTTGACAAGGTTAAAAGGGTGTTGTTTTATATGACCACTGAGGAATTTTATCCAAAGTATGTTGCAGACATTTCATGAAGACCCTAAAGAATTATATCAACTTGTTGAAAATGGGCATCTGATGTCCCCTTTAAGTCCCGTTTTTTGAAATTTCATCAGAATGGAGTGTTTATGCCTAAAATAAGGCATAAAATGTATTTTTTTTCTTGTTTTCAGATATTTTTTTTAAGCATGAACTCATTTATTTGACAAGACCTAATAGATTGAACAGCTCATCAGGTGTTTTTGTTTCTCAAGTAAATGTATCTTGATTTAATATGTCTTGATGTTCATATATTTGTACTGGAAAACAAGACAAAAATACTGAGAAAGAAAATCATTTTTGTTGCGTTATACCAAGAAAAAGTCTTGTTTTCTGAAAATGTTATGCTTTTTGAATTAAGTTTTGATTTGTCTTATTTTTTTTCTTGTTTTAAGCATAAACCCACTCAATTTTGATACATTTTTCAGAAAACAAGACTTACTAGCTTAAATAATTTTGCATCTGAAGTCAATGTATTGTAATGGAAAGCAAGACAAAAATTAAAAAAATATCAAATAAAAAGAGGAAACATCCATCATCCTTTTGAAAACATACAAATTTAACAAGCTTGTTTGTTGACATTGCAAGCTCAATTCAGTTTTTGCTTCCAATTTAAATGTATCTTTATTTAAAATTGTTTATTTGTACTGAAAAAAAAACAAGACAAAAATGCAGAGTAGAGAATAATTCATGCAGTACATATACTGGTCTTGAATAAGTATAAGAATAAGTATATGCCTAAAATAATAATTTAAAAAAAGTCTGCTAATGGGGTAAAAAAATCTTGTTTTCCCCTTAAATTAAGTTTTTAACAAACAAATGTATCTTGATTTACGAATGTTTAAATATCTGTAATGGAAAACAAGACAAAAATGCTAAGAAATAAAGTCATTTTTGCAGTGTAGAAATGCTAGTAAACTGTGATTGCTGTAAAACAGAAAGGAGGACACAAGCACCATCCTTTTAAAAACGTACAAATTTAACAAGCTTGTTTGTTGACATCACAAGCTCAATTCAGTTTTTGCTTCTCATTCAAATGTAAATTGATATACAAAAAATTGTACTGAAAAAAACAAGATAAACATAAAAAATCATATAAAAGAAGTGAGGATATGCCTAAAAAAAATCTGCCAATGGGGTAAAAAATAAGTCTTGTTTTCTCTTTTAAATTACGGTATATTTTTAATTTGTCAAATATGTTTCTTGTTTAAAGCATAAAACCACTCAATTTTGACACATTTTTCAGAAAACAAATTTAAATGTATCTTGATTTAAAAATGTTTTTGCACTGAATTTGTACTGAATAAATCATGCATTTTGAAAAGAAAAAAAGAATATTGAAAACATGAAAAATAACAAGGTTGTTGACATCACAGACTCAAACCAGTTTTTGCTTCTGAGAAGAAAAATAATTTTTTGCAGTGTAAACCAAAAATTAGAGGGCTAGTTCACCCAGAAATGCAAGGTTCTTTCATTGCTGATTGTTGTTTTTTCTCTCTGTATTGAACACAGCGGGAAAATGTGCAAATCTTCACACAGCTGTTTTTTTGTAGGACAGCATGTTGCGACCATAATAAAGTAGTTTAAAAAGTAGTCAAAGTAGTTTAAAAGACTGCGCTCTATTGCTTCTCTTATTGCTATTCTAAAATCATACTTTTTGATGCTTTTCTATCATCCCCTTTGTGTGCAATGATTTGCAATGGCATGCTGACAGAATTTTCATTTGTGGTTGAACTAATCTTTCAGGAGTAAATTGTGTAGAAAGAAGTCGATAGATCACCGTGTTTTTTGCACCGTGTTTTGACCCTATACATGTCTTCTCTCAGTTTCAGCATTGAGCCCAACTATGACTTCTTGTACATCTACGACGGACCTCACAGCAACAGTCATCTGATTGGCACATTTCAAGATAGCAAGTTGCCAGAAAAAGTCGAAAGCAGCTCCAACATCATGCACATTGCCTTCCGCAGCGACGGGTCCGTGAGCTACACAGGCTTCCATCTGGAATACAAAGGTAATTGCTCTTTTGTTTCGGCCTGGTGGTTAAAGAGCCATTCTCGAAGTGGATTTATGTCCTTGAGCGATACATTTATTGATTTTCATTGATTGAGGGTGAGTGAATGATGACCGAGTGTTCATTTTTTGGTAAACGGTTTCTTTAAGACTGTCATGATATAGTGTTTCAAGATGCTTGAGCGCAAACTGGAAAGTTTCAAAGGTTGACAGTGACTCACTGCTTGGCATTTTCATCTCTTCTGATCTTTTTATCTTCTACAGCTTTATCATACACCATATGTCTTGTGCTCCTCTCCCGTATAGCTAAACTGCGTGAGGCTTGTTTTGACCCGGGCAGCGTGATGAATGGCACTCGGTTGGGTGGAGACTATAAGCTGGGCTCCACTGTGACCTTCCACTGTGATCCAGGCTACCAACTCCAGGGTTATTCCAGTCTCACCTGTGTCATGGGCGGCACCAACAGACCTGAGTGGAACCGAGATCTGCCCAGCTGCCAAGGTATGCTCACGTTCCCATCTGTATTGTGCGTGAACACCAGGAGAACATCCCCTTGTGACCCAAATACCTGCATGACGCTCTATTTTTGGAGCTGTGTGGGCTACGGCGTCTGTTTTCGCGTTTTATCCCAGTTTTGCTTGTGAATGAAAGTCAGAATTATAGAGTTTTCCTCCAGATCTACACTAAGGTGTTTACATGTAGTGTTAAGGGATTAGTTCACTTTCAGAACAAAAATGTACAGATAATGTACTCACCCCCTTGTCATCCAAGATGTCCATGTTTTTCTTTCTTTAGTCGTAAAAAAAGTTTTTGAAAGAATGAATGAATGAATGAATGGTGCATTTGTATAGCGCTTTCATTGTATATTTCCGTACACCCAAAGCGCTTTTACAATCATATGGGGGATCTCTCCTCAACCACCACCAGTGTGCAGCATCCACTTGGATGATGCGTCGGCAGCCACAGTACAACGGCGGCAGTGCGCTCACCACACACCAGCTACAGGTGGAGAGGAGAGAGAGAGATAGCCAATTTAATGAAAGGGGATTATTAGGAGGCCATGATTGACTAGGGGCAGTGGAGGGAATTTGGCCAGGACACCGGGGTTACACCCCTACTCTTTACGAGAAGTGCCATGGGAACAAGTGCCGAGAAAACATTTTAGGATTTCTCTCCATATAATGGAAATGCCCTGCTGAATAAAACGGCTAAAACCAGCTTAGGTTGGTTGGCTGGTCTTAGCTGGTTTAAGCTGGTCTCCCAGACTGGCCAGTAGTGATGCGCGGGTCGGGTTTTTTTTTCAACCCGCGGGTCCCGCTTTTATGAAATTATTTGGCCCGCCCCGCACCCGCGACCATTAAATAGACATACTAGGCATTGTAATATGTAATCCAAATGAAAACAGCCTTTATTTCAGGCCGAAAGTGCTTGGAAACATCGCCCTGTAAACTGGCGACAACATACGATTATGAATATGAACCATAAATCATGTCATATTAATAACAAGATAATCAGTGGTGTAACGTTAGTGGTGCCGGAAGAAAAGTGGGTATAGCCTACGCTTCATTTATGAATTTTGTTTTGAACTTTCTATTTGAGCGCATTCGTTTACTGGATCCTTGGACTGAAAAGTTTTCACGGGGGTTCACTGGTTTAAGAAATTTCTGATCGTAAAAATCTGCTTCTTTTTATTTGTAAGGTATTGTTTTCGTTATTATGTACCGTTTCGGGCGAAGGCGCATCAGGCTTAATCTTCAAATACATTTCAAAGCAAGCCGGCGCCACGGTCCTGACTGCATCATTACTGTCTTTATTGGGTGTTTTTAGTGAATATGTACATTTATTCACATATGACTGGATGTGGTTGACTGGCGGCAGCGGGAGCTGCTTAGCGCTTGCGTGTCCTGACGTGTTGATAACCTTATTAAAGAACTTAATAAAATATGAAAATAGATATTCCCAAATATTAAATATAGGCTATAGGGAATTGCACGCAACATACATCGATTTTTTTATTTTATTTTGCTTTTAATGACCCGCCCCAACCCGCCCCGCAAATAAAGTGACAATTTCTTTACCCGCCCCAACCCGACCCGCGGGTTACCCGCGGGTTATGAGACGACCCGCACATCACTACTGGCCAGGCTTATTTTAGCTGGATGGGGAAGTGGCCAAAACCCCTCTAAAACCAGCCTAGGCTGGTTTTATCCGGGGTTTTTTTTGTTTGTTTTTTTTTCAGCAGGGTGTGTGGTGCCCTCAAGTTTGAACTTCCAAAATGCAGTTTAAATTCAGCTTCAAAGGGCTCTAAATGATCCCAGCCGAGGAAGAAGGGTCTTATCTAGCGAAACGATCTGTTATTTTCAAAAACAAATTGACAATTTATATACTTTTTAACCTCAAATGCTTGTCTTGTCTCGTCTCTGCGATGCGCATTCGTAGTGTGTGATCCGGGTCAATACAGTTAGGGAAAACTCCCATCTGGTTTTCTTCCCCAACTCCAAAATCACCCTACATCGCTGCAGAAGTACCAGAGTTTCCGAAGTGAACATACAAGGAAGATCAAACGCCCTTTACAAAAAAAGGTAAAACAGCTTTGTAGGGTGATTTTGATGTTAAAGACGAAAATGAGATGGGAGTTTTTTTGACATATCCTAACTGTATTGACACTCATTTAAGGTTAAAAAGTATATAAATTGTCAATTTGTTTCAAAAAAAAAAAAAAAAAAAAGCTTATCTTATCGCTAGATAAGATCCTTCTTCCTCGGCTGGGATCACCTTAGAGTCCCTTTAAGCTGTTGTTAAACTGCATTTTGGAAGTTCAAACTCAGGGGCACCACATATATCCATTATATCGAGAGAGACATCCTGAAATGTTTTCCTCAAAAAACATAATTTCCTTACTACTGTGAGTGTGAGTGTGTTCACATGGTTGCCAGATTGCTTAAAATAAGCAAAAACACCGGGCAGAAATGTGTACTTGTAACAGCGAATCTCTGATTCGGGGATTTGAACTGTTGTTATCTGGCAACCACACACGAAAGCTCGCATAGTGGAGGCGTATGAAGCAGTCCGCAGTAACATTTAGTCTCCTTTGACGAAAATAAAGAGACATAAACCTCTTATATTGTGAATGAAATTGCATGTTGATATAGTTTTATTTTTCGTTTATTGACCTTATTGATGTCTCGTCTTCCTCTCGTCTTAGTCATTGGAAAAAAGCTTGTCAACGAACATTTTTCGTTATAGTTTTCATTGATTAAATTAACACTATTTACATGGAATCCAAAATCAATGAACTGCATACCAGAAAACTGCCTTTTTTATGTGTTTGAGAGTGAATAAACTGTTAGAAAAGGGCAAAACTGAAGTGTGACGACCTTTCGCTAATAAAAGAACATCAATTAAGACATTTTTGTGACCTTACACGTACCCTGATTAGCCATAATCAGAGTAAGATGTGCATATGAACTCTCAATGAGTGTCAACAAAACCCTGATAATAAATTTCAAAAATCACTTCATTATGAGAGTTTGCTTTGAGTTTACATGCAAATCAATAATCCCAGACACAAGAAGGTGAAGGTTTTCTTTACGGTGAAGTTGCCTAATTATTTCTGAGTGCGAAAATACTGTGTGTAGGAAGGAACTTTTATAGGTTGTTTATTTGAGAAGTTGTTTCAGAGGCGGGGCAGGTTAATACAGTTTGAAGAAAGATTATGAGGGAAAAATCATTTTTATTGAATAATGTGCACTGATTAATCATTCTTATTAACATGAGTGATGTATGTTGAGTTAGATCCGGTCAGTTTTGATTTCATGTTGATTTAAAATGTACGACAAATGCAGAAACACACTAAAAATCATTTGCATGTAGAACAAAATTCCAAAATGAATTACTAAAATGCATAAGTTACCAGGTAAAATGTATTGATTGCGCTTGTTCATAATTTATAAGGTTTCACAGGTAATATTATTTCCATGTGTCAAAGAATATTTAATAAGAAAAATGCTGTGCGATACTTGATTTTATGCATTGAGAATTGATTGGATTCAGTTTTATTAAAAGGTTTTTAATACGTAAAATAAGGCTGAAATAAAAAATAAATATTAAAAGAAAAAAATAATGAAAAAGATAGCTTGCCTTAGCAACTAATTTAAATAATTCAAGTACTAAAATTGCTAAATTGCTAAATTGCTAAATAAATAAACATATATATATATATATATATATATATATATATATATATATATATACATACTAGAATAACACTGATTGGGTTTGTTATAATAATTGAAATAAGGCTGAAATAAAAGATAAATATAAAAAAACTAAAAGACATAAATGAAAAAGAAAATTTTTAGCAACTAATTAAAATAAGCTGAAGTATTAAGTAAATTAAAGTTATAGAAATATACAAAAAGTACACACATGCACAAATACAACCAAATTCAAATGCCAAATGCTATATTATTTGATAGTAATTCATAAGGTTTCACAGATAATATTATATTGTTTACAATTTTGTTTGTTTAATGTTTCCATGGGTAAAATAATATTTAATAACAAAAAATGATGTGCAATACTTTATTTTATGCATTGAGGGTCCAGTGTTGTTATTTTTAACTATAAAACTAATAAAAAGTTTGATTAGTTGAAATAAGGCTGAAACATAAATATTAAAAGAAAAAACTAAAAAAACTAAAAAAAAAATAAAAAGGAATGTTGCCTTAGCAACTAATTAAAATAAGCTGAAGTACTAAAATTGCTCAAATTAAAACAAGTAAATTAAAGTTATATAGAAATTAGGGCCGGGACTCGATTAAAAATTTTAATCTAATTAATTAGAGGCTTTGTAATTAATTAATCGAAATTAATCGCATTTTAATCGCATGTAAATATTTGACCTGAGAACAGTGAGAATTAAGATTTTTACATGGATTTTTAGTATACCATTGAATAATGACTGAATACATAAGCTTAAGCAACAAAATATTGTTTATTTTTGTTCAACCAAGTCCAACAGACCAGTACAATATTGCCATTAAAAGTGTAGCAAGAGGCACGTTCTTTAACGAGTCTTTCATTCCGAGAACTCTGCTCTTGTGTTTGCTTAATTATGCATTTAAACTTTAATGACCAAACCTATCATTATAAATGTTGCTGCACATGGAATATAACGCGGATAACATTTAAAAAATAGTTTTTATCAGGTTACACACTGATTATTTATCACTCAAAGCCCTTTCTCTACCTGTCCGTTGGTCGCGTAAATCCTCCATGTTTGTAGTTTTTTAACACTTTTTATGCGTGTTTGTAGTTCTAATCGAATCCTCGTTCACGGCGCAGTGTGTTGCGGGCAATATAAGCAGTTAAGAGTGTGCATTGATCGTTAAGTAGTAGACCATCCGGGAATCTTTGGAATACTTTTTAAACATACTACGATTTGGGACATACAATACTATTTAGGACGGACGTCTTTGGCTTGTCTGAACGCTAGTTTGTGCTCCAGTATAATCGGTCCGCCGAATCTCATCTAGTGAGAAACGTTCCGCGGTGCAAAACGTATTGCGATTAAAATGCGTTAAAAAATTTTAACGCGTTATTTTTTTGTAATTAATTAATCTAAATTAACGCGTTAAAGTCCCGGCCCTAATAGAAATATACATAAATAATAAACATGACAAAAGCACACAATTAATAACACAAAACAATATACAAATAAAAGCATATTGTAGCAATAATTAATGCTACAATATATAAAAAATACTAGAATAACAATGATTGGGTTAGTTAATAATTTCACAGAAAATGTTCTTGTATTTTTCTTTTCATGAAGAAAAGCGTTGTGCGATACTTGATTATATGCAATGAAAATTGATTAAATTCAGTGTTATTTTTTAACTATAAATCTAATGAAAATATTTTCATTCATTAAAAAAGGCTGAAATAAAAGCTAAAAATAAAAACAAAAATATTAAGGTTATAAAGAAGTACACAAAAAAGACGAAAGCACATAAAATTAAAAATAAATAAAAAAATAATAAAACAAATGAAGCAAATTCAAAATAATAAATGCTAGAATATAATTGGCATTGCATACTATATTTAGGGCCCTTAAGGAATATTTACCATAGAAATTATTTACCAGAAAAATGTAAATACACAACACAGAATAAATAAATCTGTCAATCAATTAATTAGTTTGAATTAAATTAAATTGATAAAATCAAATAATAGAGCCTTAATGTAATTTTTGTTAAACTTTTAATAAATTGCTGTTAAAGTGTCTACATTTTATTATTTCAATTAATTAGGCATGCTGTTTGATTAATATTTTCTTATTTAACCATTAAAACAGAGTCTAGAAAAAAATACAATGGAAAAAAAAAAAGAATCCAGAAGAATTACAACTGAAAAAACAGAGTTTGGAAAAAAATCAAACAATTTTTTTATGCAATATTACTATTTAAGATGCATGACATTGCATATTGTCAGATTATTAATTGTAAGGCATTAGGCTTGCTGGTTAAGCTACTTGAGAAGTCTGGAAGAGATACCCATGAATCAGCCAAAGCCCAGAATTTGTTCCTTGTGCAAACAGAAATGCAGTTTACACAGAGGCCTTTGTATCCTTGTGTTTTGATAGGGCAATCAAGTGGATGATAGATAAATGAATGACGAAGAAATGGCACAGAAGTTTTCACATGTTTGTGCATGAGGCATCTGACACAGCCTTGAATTGATACCGCACAGATCTGGACTGAAGGCTGGTCTATTGATTTCAGACTTTCATTTTTTTCTGAATGCATGCTTGCATGGGTGGCCTTGCTAGCCCTCTGTGGATGAGTTTGTGTTGGTAATGCGTCGCGTGGAATGAGCCGGCAGTCCGCTGGAACAAAAGCAATGGTTTTTGGTTACAGTGCAGCGGGTAACAACTCACAATGATTCAGTAATGGCTCATTGTTCTGTGCTATTTTGCAAATGATCTTCACAGGGCTGCTGATATAAAGCATCGCTCCCCACATCTCCTAGGAGACAGTGGAAATGTTATGGAAAGACTTTATATTCAGCATATTTTGTGATGTTTCTTGCTATGCCTGGGAGAGTTGGACTAAAGACGAGAGTTTTATTTGAGCGTGAGCTGTGTGACTAAATACTTGCTGACTAATCAGACAAATGCATGTTGAGAGGATTCACATCCTTTGTTTACTGTTGCAACTAGGGATGCACCGATCATGATTTTTCATGGCCGATTCCGATACCGATTTTTTACAAGCAAGCTGGCCGATTCCGATACCGATTTCCGATTTTTTCAAAAACAAGAAGTTATGCAAGTAAACAACATAAACAACATGTTTATTTAGTATTTAACAGGCCAATCTGGCTTTGGCTATTGAATCAATAGCATCTGACATCTGAAATTAAATAAAAAATAAAAAATATGAAAGTAAATACAGTTTAATAAGTAAAACATGCTTTTAGTAAAGTAAAACAGCAAGCCAACAGGCATTTTAATGTAAAATAATAATAATCATTCTTAACAGAACAGACTTTTATTTTTGGCTTTTCAAAAGTAAAGTAATGCTTTTTACAAAAATAAGCATCTCAGCTTTGTCACAAGTGAGTTTCTTTTTTCATCTGTCACGTGAGAAGCTGAGCTGAACAAACGTACGCTGTCTGCGCTTGTGCAGGGCGAGGACAGGTACGCTTGCGCAACTTCAGCGAGCACAGAAAAGCGGCTGTCCTTTGCAGACATTGCAGATTGCAATCTTCACGTCCTGCTCACAGATTTCGAAAAACCGCCACACAAGTGACATGTTTCTGAATGAATCGAATGCCGCGGCCCGCGTACACACTTCCGGAAAAAAAACCGGCCGGGATAAAAACGAAAACCGGCCGGTTGCCGATCACGCGTTAGATGCAAAAACCGGCCGGTTTCGATTTATGGCCGGTCAACCGGTGCATCCCTAGTTGCAACATGCTCCTGGTCTAATCGTCATCACTATATTCCAAAAAATACAACGTTTTTCTTTGTATTTGTTGAATAAAATGAAAGAACCTGTTCCGCTTCTGACTTCAGACTTCAGAATTTCCTTTTTGGTTGATGTCATGAATTCTTACATTTTGCTACTTATGCTTACCAAGGCTGCATTTATTTAAACATAAATGCAGTAATATTCTGAAATATTACAAATTTAAAATAACTTTTCTATCTTAAAATACACTACCAGTCAAGATTTTTAATGTTTTTAAAGAAGTCTCTTCTGCTCACCAAGCCTGCATTTATTTGATAAAAATACAATAAAAACAGTAAAAAATGTGAAATATTATGGCAATTTAAAATAACTGATATCTATTTGAAAATATTGTAAAATGTAATTTATTCCTGTGATGCAAAGCTGAATTTTCAGCATCATTACTCCAGTCTTCAGTGTCACATGATCCTTCAGAAATCATTCTGATATGCTGATTTAATGTTCAAGTAACTTTTTTTTTTTTGAAAGAGTGTCCTATGCTGTCCAAGGCTGCATTTATTTGATAGAAATGCGATAAAAACAGTAAAAATTTGAAATATTATTGCCATTTAAAATAACTGATATCTATTTAAACATATTGTAAAATGTCATTTATTTCTGTGATGCAAAGCTGAATTTTCAGCATCATTACTCCAGTCTTCAGTGTCACATGATCCTTCAGAAATCATTCTAATATGCTGATTTAATGTTCAAGTAACTTTTTTTTTTGAAAGAGTGTCCTATGCTGTCCAAGGCTGCATTTATTTGATAGAAATGCGATAAAAACAGTAAAAATTTGAAATAGTATTGCCATTTAAAATAACTGATATCTATTTAAACATATTGTAAAATGTAATTTATTTCGGTGATGCAAAGCTGAATTTTCAGCATCATTACTCCAGTCTTCAGTGCCACATAATCCTTTAAAAATCATTCCAGGGTTAGGGGATTACAAGAAATTATAGAAATCAATCTATAAAAAAAATATCTATTAAAAAAAATGTAGAAATGCATACTTTTATTTAGCAAGGATGCTTTAAATTGATCATTCAATTAAATTTAACATTGTATAGTGTTACAAAAGATTTCTATTTCAGATAAATGCTGATTTTCTGAACAGTCTATTCATCAAAGAAACTTCAAATTTAGATTTTAAATCACATGAATAAATTGCATTTTAAAATAAAAAATGGTTATTTTAAATAGTAAAAATATTTTAAAAGTGTACTGTTTTTGCTGTACTTTGGATCAAATAAATGCAGGCTTGGTGAGCAGAGGAGACTACCTAAAAACATCTAAAATCTCTTTAAAAAAAACTTGTATAAAAGTCGTGGGTATAAAATGAATGAAGTAAATAATTTATTGTTGCAAAGCTGATTTAAATGAATACTTTTATTCAGCAAAGCCTTGTTAAATTGATCAAAAGTGACTGTAAAAACATTTATGTTTCTGTTTCAAGTAAATGCTGTTGTTTTGAACTTTTATTTATCAAAAAAAAAATCCTAAAAAAAAACATCCACAAAAATATTAAGCAACAAATACATTTTTCAGCATTGATTATAATAAAAACCCTTATTAATAATTGAGCACCAATAGTATTTGATGATACTTTATCAGCAAGTCAGCATATTAGAATGATTTCTGAAGGATCATGTGACCCTGAGGACTAAAGTAATAATGCTGAAAAATTCTGCTTTGCATCCCAGGAATAAATTACAATTCAAAAGATATTCAAATAAAAATCAGTTCATTTAGATGGCAATAATATTTCATAATATTACTGTTTTTATTGTATTTTTGATCAAATAAATACAGCCTTGGTGAGCATAAGAGTAACTTTCAAAGACATTATTTAAAAATAATAATTTATTTCTTGTAGTGTAGTCAGTTTTCATTATTCAACTAATTCCAATTAGTTTTTCTCACTCAATATATTAATATTACACATTCAAATGTGTCAGATCACAGATGTATAACTAAAACTAACCTTCAGTTTGTTGTGCCTCAACGCTAGCTACACATTTTCTCTGATTTTAAGCCTCAAGTGCTAGTCTCTGTCCAAATCCATCTCCTGCCAATTACTCTGCTCTCTGTGTTGTGATGGAGGATGAGACAGCGGTCAAAACACACTTCATTCCTGCCAGTCTCTTCATAGGTGTTGTTTCAGGTTTGTGCTCTTCCGCCTGCAAAGCATTGATTAATAATGGATGTGTTTGTGCTGGGGTCTCGTGTATGGACTGTGTCACCGTGTCGCATGTGCGCACAAACCCACAGGAGATTGACGGCTCTCTCTTACACTTCCACCAGCTGTGAGACTAGCTCACGGGTGCGAAGAGATGCTGGATTATGCGCTGTGGCTTACATGTGCCTCTGGAGATGGCTGGGACACGGTGTACATGTGCATCAGTGGCGATTTCTTTAAGACTGCAAGGGAAGCTCAGCTTCCCCTATAATCATGTCACAAAATTAATGGTCAAATTACGTACTATTGTATTAATATTTTATTGACTAAAAATGCGTTAGAAAACGTTCATCTCAAAGACGAGTTCGTTCAGAATCAGTTAGACATAGCAGGTCGGCTGACTTGATTTTCTTCTCATACATTCCCGTAGCGTCACAGTGCATTTCCCCATTGAAGCCCAGCGTCCATTGACTTCAATGGGGCTGCTTTGAACGTTTTTTTTCAGTGCTTTGAAACTAGACGGTCATTGGATAAACGCTGCGATTATGTCCCGCCCACGGACGCTCAGCGTCTCTGGGGGTGAATGAGGAGTGGGCTGGCCTGGACGCCGAACTTCTGCGTGACGATTGGAAGGTCTGTCGAAAGATTGCATCTCCTTTTGACTGACAGCGATTTTGTACTATAAGGAATCGCTGAAGCTATTCGCGGATTTCGCGCTCAGTCACATCGTGGATTTCTCAAGTTCAGTCGAAATAAAAACTGCTGCAACCTATTTCTTTATATTTGCTTGGCGAAATTGCTTGATTTTCATCATACATTTCACACAATTATACACCACATTCCTTGTTTCACTTTTACAGAGTTTAATTTTTTTTTTTAGATCGTTCATTCATTCATTCATATTGTAGGCTAGTTGGTACGACAGGGTCACAGACCATTTTCTTGAAAAGGAACGTAGGGCAGAATTTACTTTTAAATAAATAGACAATTTTATGATGTAGGCCGAAAATGAGCTTCCCCTATTTGACAGACCAGTAGCCGCCACTGATGTGCATGTGTGGAGAGTGTGAATTAGGAGGGAGTTTAACAGCATTGATCCTTCACAATGGAAGCGAAGAACAAAATATACTTATAATCTGGCTTTATACAGGCATATAGTAGGGCTGTGCAATTTATTGGACATTTATAATAGTTGCAGTGATTTGACAACATTGTTAAAGTACTTTTTATTTGGCTGTTAAGTTTGCAGAACTGTGTGTGATTATCAGACTAGTTTTACTATCTTTCCTTCTTCCCATGAGTTGAATTAGGTGTTTTAATAATTTCCTGATGTATTTACCCCCATGTCATCCAAGATCTTTATGTCTGTCTTTCTTCGGTCTAAAAGAAATAAGGTTTAAGGAAACCTTTCAAGATTTTTCTCCATATAGTGGACTTTGATGGGGATCTACGGGTTAAAAGTCCAAATTGCAGTTTCAATGCAGCTTCAAAGGGCTCTACACAATCCCAGCTGAGGAATAAGGCCGTGTTCACACTTGGCGTCTTTTTTCAAACTGCCAGCGTCTGTTTTACATTCTAATCCTATGGAGTAAACCGTCTTTTCAAAAAAGTCCTGAGCGCTTTTTAAAACGCCACCGCCGGCGTCTTTTTCTGCAGCTCAGAGCGTCTTTTCAAGTTGAAAAAAGTTTAACTTTCCTGAAGAAAACGCCCTACGTCAAGCGCTTTTTTGAGATCTGACCAATGACAAGCGAGCAGCTAGACCTGTCGTTTCTATAACAACAAGAAAAATGGGAAAGTTGCCGTTATATAGACTTTTACTTTATTGTTGTGAACCGGATTCGCCTCCCCGTTAACTTCAAAAACCGACGTGCAGCATTGATAGCTTCTTGAGCCGCACATCGACATGTAACGTTACAGTAGAGCCGTTGCGCTTCGGGCGTCCCGTTTTCGAGTCCCGGCTCGCAGACCTTTCCTGATCCCGTCCCCCCTCTTTCTCTCCCACTTTGCTTCCTGTCTAAATACTGTCCTATCAAATAAAAGTCAAAAATGTCAAAAAAGAAAAGAGCCAGCTTCCTTTTTTATCGACATTTCTGCTCCACACATAGGCTACGGTTGCTGCTGTTGTTATAGCAACAAAAGCTCTGCTGCAAAACGCGTCCAGATTTTTTTGTAACTAAAAAAGCGCGCCTGTCAACTTATTCTTGTCAAAAAAGACGCCAAGTGTGAACACGGCCTAAGGCTCTTATCTAGTGAAATGAATGGTCATCTTCATATTTGACCCACTGTATGATTTTGATGTCCATTTTTTCATGCTGAGGACAAAAGAGAGACGTGTGCACAACTATACAAGAAGGGGGTGACAACTTTTGAAACTGAATGACCAGGGTAAACTGTACTTGTTTTATCTTCTTGGAAACATTGAAATAATTTCTGTAACTTCTGGAGCGATGTACTGAATGAAATAAGATATTTCAGCAAAATTGCAAAATGCTTCTTCTCTTGAGACGCAGTCTACATTTATAGATTTGTTGAACTCCACCGCTGGGAGATGTTTAAATTGACATGAAACATTGTAAACACTCTTCTTGTCATCTGCAGAGATGAACAATTATAACATGCGTCACAAATGATGATGTTCTTTGACTCAGGAGTGAATGATTTTAGTGCTCTGATGTATTGACTCTGTCCCCGCGCCTTGTTTGCTAATCCTCTGAAATTAATATTTCACCAGAATTTTGTGGGATCAGCAATAATAAACCCACACAGAGACTTTGAATTTCACATCAAATAATGCAAACGGGGCAGCAGTTTTCCCACTCGTGCAAGTCAAAGGCAATAAATGTCATTTGAAAGAAAGATTCATGTCTTACAAAGTCGTAAGACTGGAGGAAAGCTTCTGCCTGCTCCATTAGATCCTAATCACTTTTTATCCCACGTTTGCTGCAATTATTTTTTGCCCGTCTCTCTTGCATAATGCTAAATTGTTTCGCTTATTGTGAAGAAGTAATTCGAACGGCCTCTAATCGATGATTGCATAAAGACTGTGTCTTAAAAAGACTGTAAAGGTTGTATTTTAGAGTATGAGATTGAAAAGTATTATTGTCAGGCCTATAATTCTGTTCTAGCTGGTTGATGTATGACTGGGCGCTGTTAACAATGCTAGCTATAACTCTAGCGCTCCCGCCGCAGCTGTCACATCGTGCCACATTATATAGATTTACACCTTACTGTATGTTGCCTTTGTTAACATGGTTCAAGTACAAAGTTTTATACTCAAATTAACTTTCAGTTAAAAGACTTACTTTTTCCACTTTCCACAAAGTTTTATTTTATTTATGTACTTGTTATTTTTGACAACTTTGTTTAGAGAAATGTAGACTTGCATTAGATAAAATCTCCTATCAGTGATTTTTCTGCATTATGCTGGTTCATTTTTACAGTTAGACTCATCCATAACAAAATTGTTTGGGCCCTGAGGCACAAAAAAAAGTGTCAGAAGCAAAGTGTATTTTGTATTTACATGAACATTTCTTTATAAGGCAGTTTTACAATAATGTTTAATAAGTGTTTATAATTTGTAATATTATTCAGCTATAATGTAACTACATACTGGACACTTGATCAGCATAAATTAATAAACACCTGCCCATTTTTAATAAAGATGACACAGTAAGTATGTGTTGGACAAACTAATTAAATCAACAGAAAAATGTTTAATATGTAAATTAGAACTACATTACATTTTAATGTGCCAGAAATGTTCATACAGCAATAGCAATTGCAGAAAACAATGCATCACACCAGTGTTATTTTAGTATTATTTATATGCTATTATAATATTTATTAATTTTTTTTAATTAATTTTTTTTATTTTATTCTTATATTTTCTGGTTTTAGTTTTAGTAATTTAATGTGCTTTGTAATTTGTATTATTTTTCTTTTATAATTTTTTATATTTCTGTTTTTTTCTTTGTAGCAGTTTTAGAACTTCAACTTAAAATCATTTTATTTTAGTTACCTTTTTTTATACAAAGTATTTTGTTTAACATTTAATCAAGTATTTATAATTAAAGTTATTTAATAAGTTATTTATGATGTTATATTTCTGTTTAGTTTTTATTTTTCTTTATAGTAATTTAGTGCTTCAACTTAAACTCATTTAGTTACTAATTTTAGAAAAAAGTATTTTATCCCATATTTAATCTGGTATTTATATTTTATTTTAGTGTTATTATTTTATATATATCTGTTTAGTTTTTATTTTGGTTTTAGTCATTTTAGTCATTTTATAGTCATTTTAGTGCTTCAATTTAAACTAATTTTATTTTAGTTAATTTTTTTAAGTTTAAGTATTTTATCCAATATTTCATCTAGTATTTTTTTTTATTTTTTTATATTTCTGTTTAGTAATTTTAGTGCTTCAACTTTATTCCAATCACTAATTTTAGTTTAAGTTGAAAGTATTTTATTCAGTATTTTTAGTATTTATTTCAACTAGTATTTTTATTTTATTTAAACTTTTTTATAGTTATTTCTATTTAGTTTATATTTTTCATTATAGTAATTTTAGTGCTTTAACTAAAACTCATTTTATTTCAGTTACTTTTTTTAATTGTAAGTACTTTTAGCCAATATTTCATCTAGTATTTCATTTAATTAAAAAATAAATAAATATATATTTCTGTTTTTTCTGTAGTAGTTTTAGTGATTCAACTTGATTTTATTTTTGTTATTTTTATTTTATTTTTTATATTTCAATTTAATATTTATTTTTTGTTATAGTAATTTTAGTGCTTTAACTTAAACTCATTTTATTCCTGTCACAATTTTTTTTTTCTTTTTTTTTAAGGATGTTGTTGATTTTTTTTTTTTTTTACTTAGCATTTTTTCAGTGTTTTTGCACCATAAATGTTGCACTTTTAAAAGAGTCTGGCGAATAGTTTGTTTTAAAACACATCAAAACAAAAGAAAGAGAGAATGACTGATCCACATGTTAAATTGGTGTGTAACATTAAATGATTTAGTCCATCTTTTAAGTCTTGTTAATTGCAAATAGATAAACGTTTGGCTGTGTTTTGGATACAAGCATGCATTTACACTGCATTTGTTTGTTTTTTCCAGCTCCATGTGGAAGCCGGTCGACGGGTTCAGAGGGCACCATTCTGTCCCCAAACTACCCTCGCAACTACACCGCGGGCCAATCCTGCGTGTATGAGATCTCAGTGCCTGGAGAGTTCGGTAAGAAATACACTTTCAACCTGACCGCAGATGAATACAAATGAACGTCATGGCTTATTCATAGCAGATCATACGCTGCTATTGTACATGCATGTTCCGCTGTGAATAGAACCCTTTTAGCGAAGAAAAAAAAACGGAAATTGAGAGGACGAAATGGTTCTTTCTTTTCGTTTCTGAGAATTGCAGTTCCTGTAATTGAATAGCCACAGTAGGAACAAATGAAATGTACCTTTGTGCATGTATCTGCAACAATGCCAGAAATCCTGTAGTCTTAATGGGGTTCTGAAATCAAAATCCAGCGACTTTTTTTTGGCAGACCGCCTCTCGAGTCATTTTGCTGAACATCAGGGGCATCAGTGCAGCCCAGCAGGATCAGGACTTCTGAAATAGTTTGGACTTTAAGTCTCTTGGGTGACTTAAATCCTCACATCAGAGCCTTATTTATCAGAGCCTCATATTTTATGCATGGACAAACTATTTATTTATTTTTTGCTTGTAACAAGCGACATCGACTGTGCACAGCAAGATACCAAACCATCCAGGAACAAAGAAAGGAAAATGCGTTAGTGACCTTACACGAACTGTAGAAACTTCAACTTATAAAAGCGGCTATAGGATTACAGAGCTTTAACTGCGATTGTTTTTTGTTGTTCATAGTATTGTTTAGCTGTGGGCCACCGCAAATGACACTTTATTGTACTTTGACCAGCTTGTGAAAGTTTAGGGCTGAAATGAAACCTTGAGATGAGACAAAATTGATCAGGATCTTCAAGTGCAACTTTTTTGTGTGAGACTAAAGTTGCTGAAGTTAGGCGGCCTGCCTTTACGTTGTGATGTTTGAGACAATGTCTGCTGGTGTGCACAAGTCTGACCGTTTGTGTAAACCTGGAACATAAAAGCAATGAAATGTTCAAAACTTTAGTCCAAACAAGGATATTTGTTAGATGGATTGAACTAACTTGAGCTAAGAAATTACACTCTTGTCTTCTGTAGAGCTGCTTATACTTAAGCTGAATTTAACTCCTTTTATATTTGATGAACTTTGCAACACTGACAGTTATTGAAATTAATTGAAACAATATTGAACTAAATTGAGCTGAATAATGACACTGTTGTCTTCTGTAAAGCTGCTTTATGTTTGAAATTTCCGAGAAACAAATATTTTCCTGTCTATTACATTTGAAACATGGTTCATTATTAGAAAAAAAACAATTATCTATTTCTGTTAGTGACAGTTATTAGAAATAATTATATGAATATTATAAAAAAAAGTCAGTTACATTTATTTTACATTTTTATTTTAGTTTAGTTTATTTGAAACATTGACATTAAATGGAAAAAAAAATATTTCTGCAAGTTTTAAATGTGATCATCAAATGACTCTTTTGTACAAATGGTCATATTTTATTTCTCAATCTTTTTTTAACCCAAATTCTGCTGATAATATACTTTATAATCATATTTATTGTAATAATTTATTACAATATAATATGCATTCTAATTTTATTTTATTTATTTTTATAAATGAAAGCATTTTTTGCTATTTGTCTCCAACTTTTTTGACCCCATATCAATAATTTCATGAATTTATTTATTGTATTTTTAATTTTTTGAATGACTCTTGGTTTGCTTAAACTTTGGCTGAATTTAAGTCGTTTCGTTTTTGATAAACTTTGCAACATGGACAGTTGTTGTCTACTTTTTTTCCAAAAAGTATGAATTTTACAACACTAATACTGTTATTTTCTTGTCTTATACTGTGAAGCTCATTTAAAACAGCATGTTTAATGATTATTAATAACAATTAATTATCTATTTCTGCTAATGACAGTTATTACTATTTTATTTTATTTAGCTGGAAACATACTTCCATAAAAGAGGCATGACATTAAATGAAGAAATATTTATGCAAGTTTTAAATGTTACTAGTGATCAAGTGACTCTTTGGTACAGTGCAAAATTCTGTTATATATTTTTTTTACTTTTAACTCAAATTACGCTTATAATATACTTTATAATCATATTATTTATTGTAATACTATTTTATATTTTATATAATTCCAGTAATATTTTTTATTATTTATTACATATTTATTATCATATTATTTATTGTAATACTATTCTGTATTTTATCTAATTCCAGTAATATATTTGTATTATTATTTATTACATATATTATTTATATAATATGCATTATAATCATATTTTATTATTATTATTATTATTTTATTTTTATTTTTAAGAATGCATTTTTGCTATAAATAAATGCATAATTTCATGCATTTATTTACATATATTTTTAATGACCTGGCTATTGCATTTAAGGCTGTTTTTGACGCTTGGTTTGATTGTTTGGTCTACAGCTGAATGTGATGGCGCCTGTCATACTGTAATATTTTGTTTTGAACCACGTTACGATTTCATCATCAGTCTATGTACCGCTGGGAATTCTAGCAGCAGCTGTTTACAACAGTGGCAAGGGACTGTAAGAAGAATATGCCAGTTTTGCTGTTTTATTCGTGTTTTTGTTACTTTGTTTGTTTTTTTGCTACCAAAACTTTAGACGCACAGAAAAACAAGTGTGGGTTTGACACTGATGCATTGCAGGAGATGCACCAAATGTGAGCTACTGTAGGCCACTTCACTGCAATAATAATGCATTATTTTATAATTGGCAAAACACCAGTTTCAAACCTTATATGGACCGTCTGAGAAGACACAAGTTTGCAGCAAAAGCTACAGTATAGTGTGAAAAAGACACGTCCTAAAATTAATTGGCTTAACAGGAATTTGAATAGCCCATCTTTTTTATGCGTTTTATCAATTTCAAACCCTCTTAGTTCGCACAAGTTTATATTAGTAAGTCTGTTTTAACTCGACTAAATGTTTTCTGGTAATGCTGGTAAGAGAACGATGCCGCGGGCGTCTGTCTTGATTATGAAAGTGTTCCGATTAAACGTAGCTGTCTGTAGAGAGACACAGAATAGAGAATAGAGAACAGCAACTGCTGAAGGTCTTCTTAAAATATCACATCAAACAGGACTTGAAGTTCCCAACTCTTCAAAAAACCTCTCATCTCAGAGTTTTAACATTTTCATCTTCAAATTCAAAATAGAACATGGTCAGTGACTTCTGTGTATTTTTAAATTCTGCAAAAAGACAGTATCTTACATATTTTTGTAAAAACATTTTACACAAATTATTCATATACATTGAGTGTAAAGAAATGGTAAAAATGGTCTTTTTTCAAAAGAGATTAATATTCGGGTTCATGAACTGCTTTAAAATGGTGAGGTGAGAACTAACAGTTTTAGAGTCTTGCTTAGAAATTCATAGATTTTTTCTTCTGGCTGATTTTGGTTTTTTATCAGTAACTGTTTTTCAGTGTATAGGCAAGTTTCCAGCAACAAGCAACAATTTGGCTTTCCACTCTGATTGTGAAAGTGCAGCACTATGTGAAACAATCACAGCCAATCAGAATATATTTGATGATCATATTTGAAGTGGGCGGTACTTGTCAGTGCATTGTCACAGGAAAATGTTGTCCTGCCACTTGTGTATCACTTTAATCATGTTGCACTTGATTAGGACACAGTTAAATATATACTACTGTTTAAAATTTGGGGGTCATTAAGACTTTTTTATGCATTAAAGGACTTGTTCACTTTACCCCCAGGTCATCCAAGATGTTCATGTCTTTCTTTCTTCAGTCGAAAAAAGATTAAGGTTTTTGAGGAAAACAATCCAGGGTTTTTCTCCATATAGTAGACTTCAATGGGGGCCAACAGGTTGAAGGTCCAAATTGCAGTTTCAAAGGGCTCTACACAATCCCAGCTAAGGAAGTGTCTTATCTAGTGAAACAAACAGTAATTTTCTAAAACAAATTAAAATTTATATACTTTTTAACCACAAATGCACGTCTTGTTCTAGCTTGACCTCACGCTTTACATAATCATGTTGGAAAGGTCACACATGACGTAGGCAGAAGTACCGACCCAGTGTTTGCAAAGAAAGTCAAACGCCCTTTACAAAAAAAAAAAAAAAAAAACAGTTTAAACAACGTTTTTGAAGTTGAGTTTTTTGTACCCCACCCTTCCATTTTGAACCGGAGAACAGAGATGAAGAACTTACCATGTGTGACCTTTCCAAAGTGATTACGTAACGCGTGTAGTCATGCAACGCAGAGCTAGTGCAAGATAAGCATTTGTGGTTAGAAAGTATATAAATGTGATTTTTTTTTTTTTTTTTGGAAAATGACTGATTGTTTTGCTAGATAAAACCCTTATTCCCCGACTGGGATCGTGTAGAGCCCTTTGAAGCTGAATTGAAACTGAAATTTGGACCTTCAACCCGTCAGCTCCCATTGAGGTCCACTATATGGAGAAAAATCCTGCAATAACTTAATTTCTTTTTGACTGAAAAAAAGACAGAAATGAACATCTTGGATGACATGGGGGTGAGTAAATTACCAGGAAATTTTTATTCTGGAAGTGAACTAAACCTTTAAATTAATCAAAAATGACAATAAAGGCATTTATAAAGTTACAAAAAAAAAATCAATTGTTGTACATGTGACATTAGAGACTGGAGTCATGGCTGTTGAAAATTCAGCTTTGCATCACAGGAATAAAATACATTTTTAAATATATTTAAATAGAACACATTTAGAGTAATATTTCACATAACTGTTCTTGCTGTTTTTGATCATGTAAATGGTAACTTTATTTCAAAAGCATTACAGAATTGCACCGATCCCAAACTATAAGTATATTTGTTGTGTTCTTTCCTAGATTTAAAGTCAAAATCATTTTGAAATGTATATTTTCTTTGTACTAGTTGCCAGTTTAATTGTAAAGAAATGATCATGTTATTTCAAAGACCAAAAAAGTCTTATCAAAGCTTATCCTTAGTTGAGCATTACTTTTCCTCATTGACTATTCTTTGAAATGTGTCATGGAAGTAAAATTTGGAAGTAAAAAGTTATGGATGGAAATTGTGTAAGTAAAATATATCATGTTGACTTTAAAGCCTGAAAAGAAAACTTCTCCAAAACTTCATTAAGGTTTTTTTTTTTGTTCAAAAATGCATCATGTTTGAGATCAATAAGACGTCGGTGCACCAACTTAGGGATATTTTCACCTTCGACCAGAACTGTCAAAAGAATTTATTTCTCATTTAAGCTCGCCAATTATACAAGACCTTTTGAACGGAATACTGCGGCAGTTCTCTGTTTCTTTGGCCAGCTTTAATGTTTAATTATTCTGTCACAAATAATAAATCCAGGCATTTTTTAAATAGCATCTGTCTTTTGAGAGCAAAACTGAATTATTCACAGCTGCCAAACGAGCGCCTTAGGCATGAATTGTACATATTAGACTCCAGCGTGCATGTTTATAGAAAGTTGTCGACCAACCGTACATTGTGCATCTGGGCACTACGGCAGAAAATCTGTTCCCGTTGTAGCGGAGTCCCTCAGCGTTTCCAGCGTGTGAGAAATCTGGCAGCGTCGTGAGAGCTACTACATTAGGGACTCTATTAGATTCATGTAAACCGCAGCAGACAGCTTCGTGTTTCATGCAGCGCCCGGGTCTTTTTATGCCAATCACAATGTCTTCGATGTATAGTTCCATTGCTCACGCTAATCCCAACTTGCTCCCTGTCAACAGTCCAAATTCACACCCCCTTAAACTGGTGGCAGATGTTTCAGAGAGCGCGAGCGCAAAAATCTCGCCCCGAGGACACGTGGATCGTCCCGGTACGGGGGCTGCGCGCATGAGCGCGAGGACGTGCCCGCGGGCCTGTGTCGCTTCAAACACCTTCGAACAATTGCATCCGCCCACACGCGTAGCTGCGGATTCAACAAAGCCGCCGTACATTCGGTCGCCCGAGTGTAGTTATTTCCATCTCTGAGTGGGGACATTGGTCACTCACGATTGTTGCATCTTTGCACTCTCTGACTCAAACTGAACTTCAGGCTAATGCAATTAACACCAGTGTTGAAGAACCAGGCTCTGAACAACTATTAAAAGCAACCTATTTATGCTTTTTCTTTTTACTGTTCCTTTAGAGTGTAATATAGTAGCTGTTTGAGAATGTAAACAAACTGAAGAGTTACGAAACACGAATGATGCATTCAAATCACGTCAGGAAAATTGTATTTACAAGTTGAACGGACATTAAATTTACTCATCCATGTCATTCAAGATGTTGATGTCTTTCTTTCTTCAGTCGCAAAGAAAATAAAGGTTTTTGAGAAAAACATTCCAGGATTTTTCTCAATATACTGGACTTCAATGGTGGCCAACGGTTTGAAGGATCAAATTGCAGTTTCAGTGCAGCTTCAAAGGGCTCTACACGATCCCAGCTGAGGAATAAGTGTCTTATCTAGCGAAACAATTGGTCATTTTCTAAAAAAAAAAAAAAAAATTATATACTTTTTAACCACAAATGCTCATCTTGAAAAAATGACAGATCGTTTCACTAGACAAGATCCTTATTTCTCGTCTAGGATCATGTAGAGCACTTTGAATCTGCATTGAAACTGCTATTTTTAGACCTTCAAACCGTTGGCCACCACTGAAGTCCTCTATATAGAATGTTTTCCTCAAAAACCTTAATTTTTTAGTGACTGAAGGAAAAAAGACATTTTGGATCTTGGATCTTGGATCTTGGAAAGTCATTTTGGATCTTGGAAAGTCCAAATTGCAGTATTCCAGCTGCATGATCCCAGCTGAGAAATAAGTGTCTTATCTTGCGAAACAAACAAAAAAAAATTATATACTTTTTAACCACAAATGCTCATCTTGCACTAGCTCTGTGATGCGAAAATCTGTGAAAATCATGGAATATTCACCTCACAAACCTTAATTTCTTTGTGACTGAAGACACGAACATCTTAGATGACATGGGGGTGAGTAAATTATCAAAAATTGCTGTCAAAATTAACAGTGGTCTAGAGCCCTTTGAAGCTGAATTGCAACTGTAATTTGGACCTTCAACCTGTTGGCTCCCATTAAAGTCCACTATATGGAGAAACATTCTGGAATGTTTTGAACATCTTGGGTGACATGAGGGTGAGGAAATTATGAGGAAGTTTTTATTCTGGAAGTGAACTAATCCTTTAATAATTGTGTTGCGTATACGTGCAGCTCTAAGCGTAGACTTTTAAAATGTACTCCATTTGATATTAAGGGTACAAATGTATCCACACCTGTATGATCGCTCGCTGTCAACGACTCGGGGTTATGCAAAGTGATGTGAAACATCCAAGACATGTTTTCCAAAGCCATGAAAATGAATGATAGGAAAGAGGTAAGCTTCTGCTACTGATTTTTTCAATAAGCAAATTTAAAAGATATGCAATACATGAAATGCCAGAAGAACATACAGTAATATATACAGTGTATATATATATATATATATATATATATATATATATATATATATATATATATTGTATTGCAAACATGACACTTACTGAACCTGCTGCTAATCATTATGATGCATAACACTTATTTGTGTGACCAAAATCGATTTTTAGTGTCTTCTGCACTGATCTTAAAAAAAAGTGAACTGGTTGCTGTCACCAGAAGTTAGTTGTTAATGTACAAACTAATTAGTGCAACAACAAAAAAAGCACAACCTGCACATACTCTTAAAGATGATTGGCAGGCCAGATTTGGCACCAATTGAGTAGCCCTGCTCTAAGCGGTTGACCGAAATGAATTGAGCCGGTTAACCAGTCAGAGCAGACTTGGCTTTTGGAAAAGTTAAGGTTTCTTATTGATGATGTACCTCATTGATCTGAGCTTATGCACCTCAGTTTTTCAGTGAACGTTGTCAAGATGATCCACAAATAATGCTGTTTTCACTTAAAACTGAGGTGCATGAGCTCAGATCAATAAGGCCTACAATCAATCACTTCCAAAAAAGAAATACTAAACCTGTGCTCTTTGAAAGAAAACAAGCTGACAAAATGATTGAATCCAAGATTTGGTAATAGTTTCGCATTGTGTGAGATTTACAAGAGAATGTTTTTAAAAGGCCAGTCATTTTTGACTGGGAACACCTAATTAAAGGAGTAGTTCACTTTCGGAACAAACATTTACAGATAATTTACTTACCCCCTTGTCATCCAGGATGTTCGTGTCTTTTTTTTCTTCCGTCGATAAGAAATAGTTTCTTGAGGAAAACTTTGCAGGATTTCTCTCCATGTAATAGACTTCAATGGTGCCTGTGAGTTTGAACTTCCAAAATGCAGCTTCAAAGGGCTCCAAACGATCCCAGCTGAGGAAGAAGGGTCTTATCTAGCAAAACGATCGGTTATTTTCGAAACAAACTCACTATTTATGTACTTTCTAACTTCAAATGCTTGTCTTGTCTATGTCTGCATGAACTCTTTTTTTTTTGCATTTTGGAAGTTCAAACTTGGGGGCACCATTGAAGTCCGCTATATGGAGATAATTCCTGAAATGTTTTCCTCAAGAAACATGATTTCTTTACAACTGAAGAAAGAAAGACATCAACATCTTGGACTTGTTTTGGAAGTGAACTCATCCTTTAAGTAAAGCATTTTCGATTTAGGGTTAAAGAGACAGGAACTAAAACAAAGCATTTCAGGTGAAAGAGCTTTTTTTTTTAAGATTTAAATCATGTAAATGTATTCTAGCAGACCCCAAAGATGATGAACTTGTAAATGAGCATAATATGGGCACTTTAAATCAATGTGGGCGAGAAGTCAAGATGAGGTCAAAGGAGCATGTAAAGTATTAACTCTAGAGTTGTTTTAGCGCGAAACTTTTCCTCCATTGTCGCTGGAAAGCAAGTCGTCGGGGTTTGTGAACATTGCCTGCGGCTAGCCTGGTGGGTTAGTAGCGGGGAACATGCTGGGAAGAATCGTACTCCAGAGAGATGAGTCACCGAGTTTTAACTGCGCCAATATGACTTTCAGCTCTCCGCCGCTTTGCTAGCACAAATGTTTGTCGTTGTTGTTGTTACTGTCTGTTGCGCCGCCTTGAATAATTGACACAGAGTTCGTTTCAAAGCAGCGGGGCTTTATATCCATGTTGTCAGCGAGCGTTTGAAGTTCTGTAGTGTGCTGGCGTTGAGGCGTAGCACCGGGCCTCCCCGTGGATGGGGCTGCGGTTTGAGCTCCAGGCCTTTTCGTTTCTTCCCTTCATTTCTGTCACGTGGAGGTCTAGTTAGCCTCTAATCCACCTGCTGGTTCTCTGTTGTTGAAGGAGCATATGGTGTTGACCTTATTTTTGACTATATTTTTTATGTTTGTACTCCTCGCTGTTCAGGAAATAGGATAATGTGATGGGCAATTTTGCAGTAGTTTAACCTTGAATGGACACGTTAATCACAGACTTGCATTAGACTTAATTCATACCGCTGTAAATAGAGTGCAGTCAGGCTCCTGGAAGTACAGTACCATTTATTCTGTCTGAAGAGAAAGCGGTTTTTAGCGATGGTGTTTAAACCTTTGAAGACAGATCTACCAGGGATTCTGAGATAGTTAGGTAAAGAGATATGCTAGAAGTGTTTATTTATTGATCTATTAGTTTTAGTATTTTATGGATGTCAAACTAATGTGCTAAACTAGTCATCATTTAAAATGTTCAACAGCATTAAACTTCTCAACAGAGTCTAGTTTTTTTTTTTAGTTTTCACCTAATTGGTAGTTTCACATTTGTGACCCTGGACCACAAAACCAGTCATAAGGGTCAGTGTTTTTTAAATTGATGTATGGTTTGTTAGGATTGGACGACATTTGGCTGAGATACAACTATTTGAAAATCTGGAATCAAAATATTGAGAAAATCGCAAATGAAATTCTCAGCAATGCATATTACTAATCAAAATTAAGTTTTGATATATTTATGGTAGGAAATTTACAAAATATCTTCACGAAGCATGATCTTTACTTAATTTTATTGCTACAAGTATACCTGTGCTACTTAAGACTAGTTTTGTGGTCCAGGGTCACATTTATAAAAATTTATTATCATATCATTATTATCATTATTATTTATCATTTATCATTTTACAATTTTAGCATTTGTTTTATGTCTAAGTTGATATACTAACTAGCTATCATTTAACATTTTTAACATTTTAAATTTCTCAGCACAGTCTAGTGCTAGTAAGTTTAGTTTAGTTTTCACTCTGTGATAAGTATTTAACATTATTATAATGTGCTATTTAATATTTACAATCTACTATTATTTATTTATTTATAGTTTAGACATTTATTTATACAATATACATTTAGATTTTTTTGTCCAAAGTTTGTGTACTAGCCAAATATAACAGCGTTAAATTTATCAGCACAGTCTAGTATTAATTAGTTTACTTTAGTTTACTCTCTGCATGGGCGACATTGGGGGGGCAAGGGGGGCGGCAGATGGCTACTACTTTTTTCAGCTATTAAAATAATTCAGTTTTGTATGTAATGGCAAATTGATTATATTTAGTTTCGTTTTTTATTAAATTAATTTAGAAAAACTGCATTTTTGTTAGTTAAATATAAGTTGTTGTTGTTTTTTTAACAACAGCGGCCAGCGGAAAACTGATCATAGTCTGCTTGATCAACTTGCCTTCTCAAATCATCACAACTTGCCTAAAATAAAATCTATAGATATAAAACAGTTCAAGTATAAAACAATTAGTTTAAAAGTTAAACCTCGATAAATGTTAGGCATATATCCAATAGTTTGTGCAGAGAGTGGAAGCTAAAGCTGCTTTGCAGGACATGGAGGCGCCAGCGCGATCACTTGCATTTTTTTCAGTGGAAGCAATTTAAAATTATCCGTGTTCTTTGTGTGCAAGAACACTCAATAAAACGTTACAAACAGTGCTTTTATAAAATAAAGAAAAAAAAAGCATGATGCGCTTTGTGCCGTCTAGTTCTTAAACAAGAGCGCTTCACAAAAATGAACCGAAACTCAGCGAATACATGCCTCACAGACATGATAAATATATCTATAGAACGCTTTAAATTATTACTTAATGAAATAAAACAAATCAAAAACAAAAACTCTTTCATTACGTAATCCGTAAAGATGCATTTCTCTCTAAAGGCGCGTCCAAAAAGGAGATTGTGAGTCAGGATCTTTTCGACACTGACTCAGAAAACACTAGTTTATTAAAAAATAATTCAAATATGTCCTTAGTCTTTCCCCCCTGACACATTCATTGTTATTTATTGTTGCCGGTGCTTTGTGGCAAGTTTCCGCCTAGTGCATGCGCTTGAACGCAGATTTAAACGCCATCCGAGCCGGTCTCGAAAGCGAAAGTGATGCATGTCTAAAATATAAAAATAAGGAGAAGCCTAAAACAGGCCCGATGCCCGGGCCCACGTCTGAATTTTGAAAAACAATTTTGCTTCAAATCATATTGAGATCCATAATTTTTATTACGAGATTCCATTAATTTTCCAGCTCGGCTTTCTGAAATGCCATGGAAAAGAAACGGATGGGTAAAATACTTCTGAAACCAGGGCAGCTGAAAAAGCAGCTTCTTTTGTTAGTCCTTCATCTTAGACAGCAGATTTTCCCTGAAAAGAAACCTCGCTGAGAGCCACCGCTGATTTATTTGTTCACTAGTCTAACAGACAATCGGCCAGCACTATAAAAGCCTGGAGGCGCCGTTAGATTGGTAAGGACAAGAGAAGCCGTTCACCATTACCCTTCTAGATCACAATGGTGACCTCAGCTGTAAAGATGTCTGCTAGATTTGGTTTAATGGTCTTCGCTTTCCTTGTTGAGAAAGAAACAGGTTGCCTAGCCAACGACGGTGCCGTTTCCTTTACTTAATAAACCATTAAAAATTGACAAGGCCCTGAGATGTCCCAGTCTTTGTATTAACGTCGAGCTCAGATCATTTTGATTGCTCCTGCATTGTGTTTAATTCCCCAGTCCTACGGTAACGTTCCAGCCAGACGGCATGTGTGACCTCTGTACGGCGCACGTGGAGAATAATGTTACTTATTTGACATTGTGTGAAGATCAAACACCACATGCTTCTCGTATAACAAACAACAGAAGAGCCAATTAGTCAGCAGCCTTTGTGTCTGTCAGAATTAATCGTGCAGAGAATGCATGATATTGATTTGTTGACTAATATCCTGTACCTGTATTATAATAAGATTGGATAAGCTTGCCAAAACGCATGCCCGAAAAGGACTTTGGCATCTCATTCACTGAAATATTAATTCCAGGAGTCGTACGCTCCCACAGAGGGCTTGTTATTGACTGCTGATAATAGAGCTAGCTACAAAAGGAGCTGATATATCAGGTGTAATTAGTAAAAAAAACAATGCTAGTAGTTTGTCTGTTCACAGTAAACACGTGTGATCAGAGATTTAATGTTTAACATTCAGTTATGAAAAGCTGGATTTTGGACCAATATGATACTGTACAAATGGCAGAGTGACTATATAATTCTGACTGTTTTCATTGATGAGCTATGTTATTTGTCATTATAATTTATAATTACATGTCTGTAATATGTTAGCTGTTTCGACTCTGCATGCTTCAGTCAATCATAAGATTACAGTAACACTTGTAACTTCTCATAGAGCAAAGATTAAAAAAAAACTTTGTTTAAATAATTAACGCTACAGATATTGCTAAACTGTTTTTTTTTTTCATTAAAATTTGATGTTTAATTGTTGAACTGGAGATATTCCATTGTAGACCTGATATCCCAATGAACTAATATTATAAAAAATAAGAAAAATGTTTGTGTAAAAATTAGGGCCGGGACTTTAACGCGTTAATTTAGATTAATTAATTACACAAAAATAACGCGTTAAAATTTAACGCATTTTAATCGCACTTAGTTTTGCATCGCGGAACGTTTCTCACTGGATGAGATTCGGCGGACCGATTATGCTGGAGCACCAACTAGCGTTCAGACAAGTTGCGTCCGTCCTAAATAGTATTGGTTGTCCCAAATCGTAGTATGTTTAAAAAAGTATTCCAAAGATTCCCGGATGGTCTACTACTTAACGATCAATGCACACTCTAACGGCTAATATTGCCCGCAACACACTGCGCCGTGAACGAGGATTCGATTAGAACTACAAACACGCATAAAAAGTGTTAAAAAACTACAAACATGGAGGATATGCGCGACCAACGGACAGGTAGAGAAAGGGGTTTGAGTGATAAATAATCAGTGTGTAACCTGATAAAAAATATTTTTTAAATGTTATCCGCGTTATATTCCATGTGCAGCAACATTTATAATGATAGGTTTGGTCATTAACGTTTAAATGCATAATTAAGCAAACACAAGAGCAGAGTTCTCGGCATGAAAGACTCGTTAAAGAACGTGCCTCTTAATTTCTCTCTAATACGGTAGGAAATTAAATTAAACTAAATGTAGATAATGTTAACTGTGATGATTGACAGGGCAGTTTAAACAGTGACAGGATTCAGGTAACTAAGCAACAGAGCGTCCGTTAAAGAAGCAGTTATGATGAAGTAGTATGTCCCAAAGCTTACTAATCTGCTACAAACTCAAAAGTATGTACTTTTCTTCACAAAAAGAGTACATACTTATAGGGCATAGTATAAGTAGGCGAATTGGGACGCAGCAAAACAAACCACAGTGAACATGGACAAAAAAGCTGATGAGACCGCTTTGGTTGGCCCTGTGGATGGGAAATTGTGTTATAAAAAACGAATGGATGGAAGCGTCGATAAGAGCATGGTTGTGTGCAAGCTATGCAACAAGGAATTGGCATATCACTGTAGCACATCGAGCCTATTGCTACACTTAATGGCAATATTGCACTGGTCTGTTGGACTTGGTTGAACAAAAATAAACAATATTTTGTTGCTTAAGCTTATGTATTCAGTCATTATTCAATGGTATACTAAAAATCCATGTAAAAATCTTACTTCTCACTGTTCTCAGGTCAAATATTTATATGCGATTAAAATGCGATTAATTTCGATTAATTAATTACAAAGCCTCTAATTAATTAAATTAAATTTTTTAATCGCGTCCCGGCCCTAGTAAAAATATTAAAGCAATCTTAACCAAAGGATGGAAATTTATACTATACTGTGGCTAAGACAAATCTCATGAATATTAATTAGTGTCATAACTGAGCACTCCAGGAAGTCCACCTAGCAATGTTGAACATCACCACATTAATATTCATGAGACTGAGAATTAAGATGAATTAAGGATATTAGGGCTTGTTTAAAATATAAATCTAACAACATTTGGTTTAAAACAAAACATGTTTTATAAAATTTACATCAATATGTTGTTTTTTTCTGAACGAGTGAACGAGATGATTTTCACATCATTTGGTTGAAAAAATTCTAGCCTACCACATCCAATTCTCAAAAGTCTAGTTAACAAATGTTCTGTATGTGCTTCATGGCCTTATTTCAGTGACTTCAAAACTTTAGTTTTTCACTAACCACGCATAAACGTAGTTCCCTTCCGGAGGGAACTCTACGCTGCGTCCTGGTTCAGGACACTTTGGGAACTGCCTTCAGCATGACCGGTTCTGAAACAAGCTATAGAACAACGACAGTGAACTTGACACTGTCCGGCGCCAGCCTATGACATCATCAACAGGCGCCTGCTAGTATAAAAGCAGGTGCCTGAGAGCACAACACCATCTTTTTGTCTTCAGAGTCCTCTGTTCTAAACGAGTGAGTACAGCGATGCCTAGAGAAAGAAAACTGTTTAGGAAGTGTGCGGATCCGTGTCAGAGAAATCTGACACTTGATGACGCACACGACCTTTGTTTGGTGTGTTTAGGTGTAAGAGCACGCGCGCTCGGCTCTAGAAGAGCGGAGCGCGTTCATTGTGAGAGTTTCACTTTGAAGAAACTCCGTTCTCGTCTGGCCCTTTTCTCGAGGGAATCGGGCCATCCATCTGCCCCACGCTGCTCCGGTCCCGCCACAGCTGAGGCTGCTCGGCGGCTGAGATTGCGGGGCTCACAGGTGGAGCTGGCTGACGAGTTTGAGAGAGCGTTTAATGGCTCGCGCACGTCAGCCGGAGACGAGAATGCGCTGCTAGCGGATGATGTGTTGTCTCTCACATCCTCCGGTTCTGCAGCGAGTGCTCTTTTGGCTTCAAGCCAGGGCGAGCAGGAGGTTGAAATGGAACAAATATGAGCTCGTTTGAGCCCATGCAGCCTCTCTGCCCCGCATATGAAGAGTTGATGTCTGTTATGGACCGCGCGGCTGCCCGCTTGTATCTACAGTGGAAGCCCGCGAGGGAAGAGGCCGCTCTCGGCAGACTAGACGAGCGGCTTCTTCCGGGCCATGACAAAGCCAACTCCTGTGAGCCTCCCATTCCTTCCTGATCTGCTTAAGAGATCGAGAGGGAATGGGACAGGCCATATTCAGCCCGCATTCACAGGCATCGGCATGTGAATCATGCTGATGTCGAGGGAATGCACGGGCGCGGATATGTGACGATGTCTCTCGCTGACGGTTGCGAACTATCTCTCAGAGCGAGGGACATCGACCCTGAAGGCTCCAAAGCATATGCGGCAGTGGCCGGTGCTCCTCTGCACACGATGGCAGTGTTGCAGAGGCGCACCAGGCTGATCTGCTGAAAGATCTGGACCGAGCCCCGGGGATTTGCATCCCTTGCCGGTCCACGCCTCCACCTAAACACCGGGGGGAAACCAGGCCCGTCCTGGCCCAAGGGCCAGAGACGAGGCCAGGTCGCCAGTTTGGGGCTACCTGCCCCTTCCTTTTCCCCTTGACTCCGGGGCTGGGCCAACGATGAGACCTAGGCTCCATCTGTTGGCCCGGTATGTGAACAGTAAAGACACTTTAATAAAATATTCAAGCGTGTATGTGTATGTTTTCCTTTGTCTACCAGCTCCGCTTGGGTGTTTACTATTGCAGTTTCGAGCTCCTCTCGAGTTCTACTGCCACCAAGTGCCGAGTGTAGCCAGGTCTCCCCTCGTTTTATAAAAGAAAACAGTGTGTAGAGACCTCCACTCGTAGAAACCCCCTCGTGGGTTAAGCGTTGTCAGGTTTTGAAACCTCCGCTAGAGTGAGCTTGGTGTAGACATGATCCAACATACATATACATACGAGAATAACCCTCTTGAGCGTTGTCAAGCTGCTTCAGGCGGAGTATCGCTCTGCCGAAGCCTCCGCTCACTCAAACCCTGCTAAGAGTAATACTCTTTTTGCATGAGTGTGGTCAGGTACCTTCCCTGTGTATTTTCATATACACATATGTGAGACCTCCACTCCTGGGAGTTTGTGTGCTAGGGTGAATAGAGCGTTGTCAAGGCTCCCTCTCTGAGAGAGAGGTGTTTTACTGGAGCCTCCGCTCTCTTTAAAGAGCCCCGCTTTGAAGTAGAATTGAGTGTAGCAGGCCTAGGAGGCCTCCTCTCTGTGAAGTCCTCTGTGAAGAGAGACATATAAAGATAATACTTCTTAGCGCTGAATGTGGCAGGTCATGTTTAGACCTCCATTCATGAGAGCTTTTTACTGGGTCGAGTGTTGCTAGGCTCCCTCTATGTGAGGTGTTTCTGTTAAGCCTCCACTTCCCAGAAATACAGGCCGGGAGAACACAAGGTTAAGGCAGCTTGTGAACTCTTTCCGTGGACCTGTCACTACAAGCGTTGAGTGTAATACAAAGTAGGCCTCCCTTCCATGAGAGGGCGTGTATTCCAAGGCCTCCACTCGATAGAGCTTCCTCAGTTGAGCGTCGTCAGGCTTATGTTCGAGAGCTTAAAGCCTCCCTCACTGAAAGCTCCGCTTCCGGGTTCTGCTATCACCCGGGATAATACAGGTGTCTTTCTCGCGAAACGCTTAGAGCACCTTCTTAAATCCACGTTAGTGGTGTTTGCTCACGCAAGTCTTTGAGCACTCTCTGAAATCCACGCGAGTGGTGAGTGCACTACTCAGGCACTTCACTAAAATCCATACTTATGGTAAGGTTCCTCCCGTAAAGGCAGGTTCCTTCTTCAAATCCCTCACGGGTTGGACCACGCAGGATAATCCTCCGTGCCCATTTTTTAGAGTTGGTTCCAAAACCCTTAAGTTTTACAACTCCTTTGATAGCACAGTGTAATAGGTCTCCCTCTGTCACAGCCAACAGTACTGAGACCTTCACTCTCACAGTTATAGCAGCTGGCAGGCCCATGAGTGCCTCGCTGACTATTTTTTGGGGGAGTGCAGTCTTCCACTCACCAAAAACTAGTGTTGTAGGCTTCTCTCCTTGGAGATGTAGTCTCGGAGCCTCCACTACACAGAGCTAGATGATAAATGAGAATTTTTCATTATTGGCTCTGACTGTGAGTATCTGCCTTTCTTGAGCGTCGAGTGTAGTCAGGCCTCCCCTCGCCTAGAGGGTTTTACCTGAGGCCTCCACTCTGAAGAGTTTCCTAGGGAGAGCGTCGTAGGCCTCCTCTCGCTTAGAGAGTCTTTCTGCTGAAGCCTCCCCTCTCCAGAAGCTCCGCTTTCAGGCTCCGCTATCGCCTAGAGACTGCAAATCTGGTGATCCTCGCTATGCTCAGGACACCTACTCAAAACCACATTTGTGGTGTTTGCTCACGCGAAGTCTTTGGGCATTCTCTAAAATCCACGTGAGTGGTAAGTGCACTGTTCAGGCACTTCACTAAAATCCATACTCATGGTAAGGTCCCTCCCGTAAAGGCAGGTTCCTTTCTCCCATGGACCACGCAGGGTTCCTCCGTGTCCATTCTCTGAGCTGGTTTTTCTCAAAAACCTTTTAGTTTTCCAGCTCCAATTCAGATAGCGCTGCTAGCAGGATCGAGTGTCGGGCCTCCTCAGGCCTCACTCTCCAGGAGAGCTCCAAAATGAAGGTATTTCTGTCGCAAAGGCTAGTCAGCCTCGCGGATGACCTTCAAGGCTAGAGTGTAGCTAGGTCATGAGACCTCCACTCTCAGAGTTCTTCCTTGCTAAGCACGGAGGTGTGTAAGGCTCCCTCTTTAGAAAGCCTCCACTCTCCAGACTCCACTCAGGCAGTACTGTCGTTAGGCTGTTCAGCTTCGATGAACGCCTGCAGTGTTGAAGTGTAGTAGGTCTTGGGACCTCCACTCTTAGAGTCCTTCTGCTGCTCGCAGAACATTGCCAGCCTCACTCACAGAGTGTTGCCAGGCTTCCTTTCGGCAAAGCCTCCACTCCTCGGGAAATCTCCACTTAGACAGGCCTGCTGCACAGGCTATTCAGCCTCACAGGCCGTCGGCAGTGTCAAGTGTAGTTAGGTCATGAGACCTCCACTCTGTAGATTCCCTCTGAGCAGAAGCTCCACTAGGGTAGTTCGGGTTGCATAGGCCATGCAGCCTCACTGAATAGCCCCAGTGTCGAGTATAGGCTTTTTCCTCCGGGCGTGAGTGTAGCCAGGTCTCCCCTCACTGAAGGGCTAGTGAGACCTCCACTCCTAAGAGCTGGTGGACTGAACGTTGTCAGGTTTCCTCTCTTTTTAGAGAGTCTTCTGTGAAGCCTCCGTTCTCCAGAGGCTCCGCCTCCAGTACTTCTAGGCGTGAGTGTAGCCAGGTCTCCCCTCACGGCAGGGTTATTTGAGACCTCCACTCCAAAGAGCTAGTGGATGGAATGTTGTCAGGTTTCCTCTCTTTCAGAGAGTCTTTTATGAAGCCTCCATTCTCCAGAAGCTCCGCTTTCAGTACTTTCAAGCGTGAGTGTAGCCAGGTCTCCCCTCACTGGAGGGTTATTTTGAGACCTCCACTCCTAAAGAGCTAGTGGATGGAATGTTGTCAGGTTTCCTCTCTTTTCAGAGAGTCTTTTATGAAGCCTCCATTCTCCAGAGGCTCCGCTTCCAGTACTTTTAAGCGTGAGTGTAGCCAGGTCTCCCCTCACTGCAGGGCTATTTGAGACCTCCACTCCTATGAGCTAGTGGATGGAATGTTGTCAGGTTTCCTCTCTTTCAGAGAGTCTTTTATGAAGCCTCCATTCTCCAGAAGCTCCGCTTTCAGTACTTTCAAGCGTGAGTGTAGCCAGGTCTCCCCTCACTGGAGGGTTATTTTGAGACCTCCACTCCTAAGAGCTAGTGGATTGAATGTTGTCAGGCTTCCTCTCTTTTAGAGAGTCTTTTATGAAGCCTCCATTCTCCAGAAGCTCCGCTTCCCCATCTATACCTGTAGCACTGAATGTTGTCAGGTCCCTAGAGCAGGCGTTTGCCCTGCCGAGACCTCCATTCCCTAAACTCCGCCCCTTATGGTCAGGGCGTTTATGAGCTCCTTCACTTAGGGAGCTAAGTGTAGTAGGCTTCCTCTAGGCCTCCACGCTTGAGAGTTGTGTGCACAGGTAGCCGGGCTAGCCGTGGCAGGTCACTGGGCCCCAGCGACTCTCGCTGATGCAGGGGTGATTTCCTTCTTGACTCCTCATTCAGTCAGTTTGATCACCTATCCCTCGGCATGGCGGAGTTGGTATAAGCGTTCCCAAAGTGTCCTGAACCAGGACGCAGCGTAGAGTTCCCTCCGGAAGGGAACGTCTCGGGTTACGTATGTAACCTTAGTTCCCTGAGGACAGGGAACGAGACGCTGCGTCTCAGGGCCATGCCTCGGGCCCTGCACAGACCTCCGTCCGACAAAAAGATGGTGTTGTGCTCTCAGGCACCTGCTTTTATACTAGCAGGCGCCTGTTGATGATGTCATAGGCTGGCGCCGGACAGTGTCAAGTTCACTGTCGTTGTTCTATAGCTTGTTTCAGAACCGGTCATGCTGAAGGCAGTTCCCAAAGTGTCCTGAACCAGGACGCAGCGTCTCGTTCCCTGTCCTCAGGGAACTAAGGTTACATACGTAACCCGAGACGTTTTCTCAAAAACACAAACATGTACATTCATGTTGCTTGCATATTATTGTAGCCCAATATGTGCTGATTACAAAATAAATAAGACTTTAGCCATTAATATGTTTTTAAGATACTGAAAAAAGCACAAATGTCAAAACTTCTTCAGGGCCCCAAAACACCCTCAGACCCCAGAGGGTTAAATGTAAATTTGTTCAAATTAAATTGATAAAATTGTTAAAACAGTGATTTTAAATTGTAACAATATTCCATAATATGTGACCCTGGAATACAAAACCAGTCACAAGGGTCAATTTTTTGTAATTGAGATATATGAAAATGATACTGAAAGCTGAATAAATAAGCTTTCCATTAATGTATGGTTTGTTAGGAATCTGAGTGTGCAAAAAAATCTAAATATTTAGAAAATCGCCTTTAAAGTTGTCCAAGTGAAGTTCTTACCAATGCATATTACTAATCAAAAATTAAGTTTTGATATATTTATGGCAGGAAATTTACAAAATATCGTAATAGAGCATGATCTTTACTTAATATCCTAATGGTTTTTAGCATAAAAGAAAAATCTATAATTTTGACCCATACAATGTAATTTTGGTTATTGCTACAAATATACCTTTGATACTTAAGACTGGTTTTGTGGTCCAGGGTCACATATGACCGTTTTTACTCTATTTTTAAATTTATTAAATAAATGCATCCAAAATATATATATGTATGTATATATATATATATACAGTATATGTGTGTATGTTCCTGAACTTACTTTGTCTTCTGGGAAATATGTAAGTATCCTCTGTAGCTTCTGAAGGGCAATACTAAATGAAAAAAAATGAGAGATTTAGTCAAAATAAAAATTTAAATTCATTTTGTTCAAAAGTTTACACCCCCGGCTCTTAATGCATTGTTTTTCCTTCTGGGGCATCAGTGAGCATTTGAACCTTCTGTAATAGTTGCATATGAGTCCCTCAGTTGTCCTCAGTGTGAAAATATGGATCTCAAAATCATACAGTCATTGCTGGAAAGGGTTTAAATATACAAAATGCTTAAAAAAAAAAAAAAAAGAAAAAAAAAAGAATTTGTGAAACCTGAAAGATTTTTTGAAGAAAAGCAGGCAGTTTTACTGTTCAGCTGTGGATAATTCAGGTAACAACACAGTATTAATTAAAGCACAGAAATGGCAGTAAAATGAGTAGATAATGTTACGATAATGAGCTTCCGGTACTTTTTCTGTTATTTTACAGATTTATTTCTTACAATCTACAGTCTTTTGTGTGAGTTGACTGTTTCTTTGCTTTCCCTCCTCAGGTTAACATCATGTATTGCTGAAATTGCCTTAATGTGCTGCTGCTTTCAAACGAAACAAATGTGCAACTACCGTACCTCCTCCAATTACAGGAAATAAATTTCTTTCAAATGCCTGAAAGTAGAAAGCGCGAGCAAGTTTGACTGTGAATTATTCATAGGAAATGACAAACATATGGCGCTGTTTTTCTCACCTTGTGCTCTGGCGTTCTATAGTGTTTTATCATCTGTCTAATGTACGGCGATCGCCCGTAGGCAGACTCTGTTGCGAGCCCCTCGGGCGAACCAGATTCACTTACTCTCTTTAGAGTTTGACTATCGACTCCTTTGCTGTTTTATAGCTTTATTTAGAGTTGCAATATTAATTTATTGCATTTCCCTGCAGAAGTTTGAATCTCTGGTTAGGGCTTTTGTGCTGTGACTTCGGGAGAGTTGGTTACTGCTAAATTCAATAAGTGATGATTGTGTTGGGAGCATTGCTATAAGGGGGGACAGAAATATGAGCTATATTGCCGAAGGTGTCATATACTGGAAGTTTTATTAGCTCTAGGACTACTTGTTTCACCCAAGGTCCCTTTCAAAGCAACTACGAGAGAACGTCATTTCTCTTACGGCTTGCAAAGGACAAATGAGATATCCAATATATCAATTTTGTCTAATTCCGCATGTATGAATGAATAAATAAATAAATAAATCATCATATGATTCAATTGCAATAAAATATATAACTTTTCAGTGCATAGTCATTAGTGAGACATATATGAAAATATTTTTAAATAAGTATTTATTTAAATATTTAAAATTGTTTTATTGGGAATTAAGAATAAAAATCAATGCATCATTAAATTAATTTAGGTTATTTTTTATTATTTTACAATAATATAAATACATCTACAAATAAAAAAATAAGTAAATAGTATTACAATAATATTTCTAATAATTACTCAAAGCATCTTTAGACAAATACAACATAGAATGATAGATGGAACAACAGATTGAAAGATAGAATGGATGGATGGATGGATGGATGGATCGATCAACAGATTGAATGATAGATAGATAGATAGATAGATAGATAGATAGATAGATAGATAGATAGATAGATAGATAGATAGATAGATAGATAGATAGATAGATAGATAGATAGATTGGTGCATAAATTAAAAAAATAATAGATAGAATGATAGATGGATGGATGGATGGATGCAAACCCCGGTGTATTATGGTTGTAGAAGTTTTCCCTTTTTCCTCTTTTTAGCCCTGAAGAGGAGAAAACCTGAAATGTTTTCAAAAAAATGAAATTGTGTTTCTATTGCATAATCAAGCAACTTTTAATAAAGCCCAGTTTTGCCAGCAGTGATTTCCCACTTTAACTCATTTTGTCTACATCTGTTTTAAAGTAAATAGGGTCATGTTTGATTTCAAGCAGACTCGATTTCATTCTATGAAAGAGCAACACCTCAGCATAAAAACCTTCCTCTGGGAACTGATGAAAAATTTGTAGAGATGCTATACTGACCTGCAAAGATATAAATACATTGTAATCAGGTCTTATGTACTAAAGCAAATGAGTTATGGCTAGTAAACAACAGTGTATGTTTTTAGTTTGTGCCTTTTTTAAAGAAGACTCTGTTCCCCCCCCCCCCCCCCCCCCCCCCTCTGTCTCTCACTACAGTTCTCTTCGGCCAGTTTATGTTCTTCCAGGCGACCCCTAATGATGTGCTGGAGATCTTTGACGGGCCCTCGACGGAGTCTCCGCTCCTCACCTCTGCCCATGGCTCTCACTCAGGTAAAAGGCTTTGTTTACCGCCACCGCATGAGACCAACTAGAGGCACGTCTTCTGAGATGAGATGACATTAAACTACATGAAGGACCGCCGCAGTCAGATCTCATCTTCAAAACGCTTCTGCTGCGCTCAATGTCGTGTTGCTGTTAATGCGCTTCTGACATGCTTTTGGGATCCAGAAAATCCCAACTGCATGTCAATTGAAAATAAAAAGATTGAAAAACAAATTTAAAATAAAAAGAAAATTCTAGGATTTTGATGTGAAACAAACAAATATTTCAGATTCTGCGATATTTCAATATAATATAATACACTATCAGTCAAAAGTTTTTGAACATATAGAAAATACTTTTAATTAGCAAGGATGCTTTAATCAAAGTTGATGATAAAGACATTTATAATGTTACAAAAGATTTCTATTTCAGATAAATGCTGTTCTTCTGAACTTTATATTCATCGAAAAAACCTGAAAAAATTCTACTCAGCTGTTTTCTACATAATAATAATAGATGTTTTTGAGCAGCAAATCAGAATATTAGAATGATTTCTGAAGGATCATGTGACTGGAGTAATGATGCTAAAAATTCAGCTTTAAAATCACAGAAATAAATTACATTTGAAAATATATTTAAATAGAAAACAGTTCTCTTAAATAGCAATAATATTTCATAATTTTATTGTTTTTGCTGTATTTTGGATAAAATAAAGTAATAGATTAGTAATCTAGTAATCTAAATATAAAAAATAAATATCATGAATTAATTTATAATTCAGTTTAATTCATTTAAGTGTTTTAGTAATTTAGTATAGAATTTAATAAATTGTATGTAATTGTTTATATTTTATAATATAAATATAGTTTTATTTTACATTTCAAATAATTCGCATTTTTTTGTGTTCTAGTATAATCCAAAATGTGATTAATCTCATTTAAAATATATTTATATATAATAATATATTGTATTTTAATATTAAGAATATTAATTATTATTATTATTATTATTAATAATAATAATAAATATATTAAATATTAAATATCACATACTGAACATTAAATTAAAATAAAAATTTATGCTGTCACCCTAATTTATTATACAACAGTAATCCTAATGATTAATGCTCTGTTCTATTCTATTATAAAACTTTATGTAATTATATTATTTACAATTTTCACTTGAATTATACTATATTATATAGTCTGTATATGCTATAATCTGTATTGAATTAGAAAAGGATGCAAAACATGCATTTTCACACTAGTCTCTGATCTTTGACCTGCCCTTGCTGGCCTACTGAAGGCCTTGTCTATGTGGCAGCTCTCAGCAGACATGTTGATGGTCTCATTTATGCCATTGTTGAAGCTGCAGACAGATAACAGAACTGTTTTTCTTTTCCTCACCTTTTCCTCAAATTTCTCATTTCATAGGAGAGCCGTTGCCACTGAGCTCTGCCAATGAAATCACCATCAGGTTCAAAACTGAGGGCCCAAACACAGCTAAAGGTTTTCATTTTGTCTATCAAGGTATGCACTTCTCAACTAATCTCTAGAAAACGTATATGTAGTAAATAATTCTGTACGCAGTATGTTTTGAGTAAAAGTATTTAACCACAACATTTCTCTTCTTGCATTTCTGCAGCTGTTCCGAGGACCAGCGCCTCCCAGTGCAGCTCCGTGCCCGAGCCTCGCTACGGGAAGCGCATTGGGAATGACTTTGGATTGGGCACGGTGGTGCTTTTCGAATGTAACCCAGGTTACACTCTTCATGGTGCCACTGCCATCAGGTGTGAGGCAGTGCCCAACTCGCTGGCCCAATGGAACGGCACAGTGCCAACATGTGTCGGTATGTACACCCCCACACGTCTGTCCGCTCAATGCTGCCCCCTGCTGCCCCCTGCTGCTGGGGAAGACCTGTGGCGTGAACGTCAGATATGACCAGATGACAGACTGAGATAGAGGCTCTGTTCCAAAACTTAGTGTGCTGCCCTCATAAGGCAGCATTTTAGGCACATCCTAGACTTATTTTAAGGCAGTATTGCATGTACTTATGGAGAAGACATTCCCATAATGCACTGCAAAAGAGCTTAGCGAAAAGTGAGAGAAATGTTGATAAGGCACATTATGACTTAAATAATTTTAAATGGATGTTTACATTGTCTATCTCAATACAATTAAATCAAAATTTTTATACTTTCATTAAATGTCTTAAATTTTTATTTATATAATTAATGCATTTTAATGAAATTAAGTAAATTAAGACTACATTACTAAAGTATATAAGTCAATTATTAATTGTGTTTTCATATGTCTTTGTATATTATATTACTATATTCTAATAAATACTTTTTGGACAACATAATACAGAAATTTATCCAAATTATTCAAGATGTTATACCTTGAATACATTTCTTAAATTGTATTTTTTATATTATTAATGTTAGTAGTATAATATAATAAAGTATATCTTTGAAATTATTTAAAATGTAGTTCATTTTATTTTACTATTACTTAAGTATTACTTCAATTATTAATAGTTAAGAATATGAATTAATAATTAGTTTATAGTCTATTTAATGTATAAAAATAAATTTGATTATTTTTTAAATATACTCATATTTTATTAATTAATCTATATTATTTTAATATTCAGTTATCCAATTATAACATTAATCTAAATTAAATTGATGATAATTTTTAATTTAATATTTCAAATTATTATTATTATTAAATAATTGTAATATTTTATTATATTATCTGATATTTAATCTAAAATTAGGTGAAAACTGATATTTTATTAAAATATTATATTTTATTATATTAATAATTACACAAATTCATTCTGCAATTATATTACTACTAGTAATAAATTCTGCCATTAAAACATTATTTTAAATTAGACTGACAGCATTGATTTTTCCATTTTTATTTATTATTAAATAAATATTATTAAATGTATTATTATTAAATGTAAAATGTAAAAAAAAAAAATGTTTATTTATTTTTTGAATAGTGTTTATAAAATAAATTGAATTAAATTAATCAGTTATGATATGCTTTGTTTTGTTTTATTTATATAATTATAATAATACATATAGAATATATTTTTAAAAAGTTTTAATGTTACTATTAAAGATTATATACTTTAATTATATTTCCTAAATTTTATTTATTATAATATTATATGTTTTTAGCATAATTAACTCATAATTTAATTTAATTTAGTTTATTGCATTTTAGATGTTACTAATTATGCTTAAATTATTATTTAATTGTATTTATAGATTTTAATATTAGTGTTTATAAATGTCTATTATTTCATAGATTAGCATAATATATATAATATAAAATGTATGCAATATATAAATACCTTTTTTGTACTATTTTACCTATTATTTGTGTGAAGTTTTAGGCATGATTAAGTAATTAAATTATCACAATCTTTGCCTAGCAACATGTCATTGCCAAATTGCATTTAAATCAATTTGAAGTTGAATCTACTCTGTGCTTTACATAAGGAACACTATTTGTATGAGTTTGTAGCATTTGTAGAGTGTTCCAGAATCAGTCACCTATGTAGTTCCATAGCGGTTTGGATGCTGGTCCTTAGAAGTCACTCACTGTGTTGTGCAACAGAGCCAGAGAGATTTGAGGGGGTTTTATTAAAAATAAATGTGCTGGGAGCTAATGGATACAGGAGTGTTCACACAGTGTGGAGGCCCCCATGAAATGCAATTTCAAGTAAATGCGAATCTCGGGGAAATCTCTTGATGCAAGTTGACAGAATACTTTCCTTCTAGCCGTATCCTCATGCAATTTAATAGAAATGCTCCTATGAGAGAATCAACAGGCGATAGAAGCACTGCCACAATCCTTACGCTCTCACCAACCAAACAATGCGCCATCATTTTCTCAGCATATAGCACAAATAGACATGATTTTGTATTACAGTGCTCAGTATCATATACTGTTTTTTTCTCCAGATATCCCTTCATCATCATTTTTCACCTTTACTCTTATCCTTGGATTTAGCAGGCTTTTTTTTTTTTTTTTCATTGCTTAGCCTACCTTAAGATTTCTATGTAAATGCCTTCCTAATGGTAAAATCACTGTATGGATCAGCCTCACATTTTATAAATAATATTAAAGGAATAGTTGATCTAAAAATTTAATTTGCTGGTGATTTACTCATCCTCAGGCCTTCCCACAGGCGAATAGTAATGATGATTTTTAGCTGAAACTGTGGTACTTGTTGATTCATAAAATGCAAGTCAGTGGCTACTTTCACTTTGTGAGTCAAAAAAAGCATATCAGACAACACAAAATTAATTCCCATGGCTCCTGATGATATATTGAGGTCTTATGAAGAGAAATGAAACAGGATATTATTCACAACATTATTACCTGTAATCCAGGGCCTCAGGCAAACAGTCCGGAGTGATATCTGGTTTGCAAATGAATCATTCTTTTGAATCGGTTCTTTTTAGTGAACTAGTTTAATCAGTTCCCCAGTTTAGTCTGAATTGTTTGAAAAAGTTTGCAACTCAGCACAGATCTACAAAATACTCAGTCAAAACTAACTTTCTGACAGTCAATCAGACTATGCGATCCTATGATGAATAAACTGATTCAGTGTTCTAACTGATTCAGTGAACTGAGTCACTTTCTCATTGTTTATCTCAAAAGGTGAGCTGATGAAGACAAGTTTATTGACTTTATATTAGTAGACATGTATAACAGAGTTTTACATTATTATTTGGTGCTTTAAGTTAATAATGTAATTGCATATGTGACCCTGGACCACAAAACTGAAAATTAAAACTGAGATGTATACAACATATGGAAGCTCAATAAATAAGCTTTCTATTGATGTATGGTTTGTTAGGATAGGACCATATTTGGCCGAGATACATCTATTTGAAAATCTGGAATCTGAGGGTGCAAAAAAATCTAAATACTGAGAAAATCACCTTTAAAGTTGTCCAAGTTCTTAACAATGCATATTACTAATCAAAAATTACATTTTGATATATTTATAGTAGGAATTTTACAAAAAATCTTAATGGAACATGATCTTTACTTAATATCCTAATGATTTTTGGCATAAAAGAAAAATCTATAATTTTGACCCATACAATGTATTTTTGCCTATTGCTACAAATATACCCCAGCGACTTAAGACTGGTTTTGTGGTCCAGGGTCACATATGTGTTTTGTTATTGTGTAAATTAACAGTTTATTGAAACAAAGTGTCCGAAAGAATTAGTTCAAGCAAAATAATCAAACTCTGTTTGCCTGAGGCTCTGGATTAGAGGTAATATTGTTGTAAATAATATTCAGTTTCTTGCAGAGTGATCATTTCGCTTCATAAGACTTTTTAGAAACCATAGATAATCATTTTGTGTTCCCTAATACACTCTTCTTTGAGACTCAAATGCTGGTAGCCATTAAATTGCATTTTATGAATCACCAAGGACCACAGTTTCAGCTAAAAATCATCTTTACTGTTCTACTGAAGAAAAAAGTCATCTTGGATAGCTTGAGGGTGAATAAAGTGCAGCAATCTTCATTTTGGGGTGAATTATCCCTTTAATAACTAATGAAACGTGTCAATTTATTTATAACTCCTCCTTGAAATTAACAACTGAAAATGATCAAATTCTTCCCTTCTGTGCTGTCTCGTGCAGTTTTGCTGTAAGAGGGTAAATCACAAGCCGCACCTCTGACAGTAACACCTGTTATCATCGATTATTTCCGCTAAAGGGAAAAGCCTCAATGAATCACCAGGAGTTTTATATTCATTTTTACAGTGTGTGGGTTTAGCACACAGGGTTGCTATTGGTAACCGCTCCACGTAATTCTTCTTTATGGCATTTTCTGCACAGGTGCTGCAGGCCCATGTGTCCATTCCTGCATTCACCTTTGTCAATTTATGCCGTGTCTCCTGAAATAATTCTCAAAATAACATGCATGCACGGGGACGTTTGTGATGCTCATTATTCAGCAGCTAATGTCGTGGCCTAGCGGTTAGCGCACAGTCTTCTGTCATGCTGGGTCGTGGTCCTCACGTGGGAGGCACGGGTTCAGTTTCAGACATGTCAGATCTCCTTCTGCCTCCATTTCAACCTTTTATTAGAGATAATAATGCGCAGACCTGTTTTGACACACATCCGCTGTCACCTGTCAGTCACATGCTCAGGGTTGGTAAATTGAGATGGTGCCAGTACTGCAGAAAGATTGCTATCATTGCCATCATTTTAGCATTAAAAAGATGTAATAATAGGAATCTTTGGATAAAACTTACCAGTACTGAAGTACCTGTTTGAAAAGTAGCTATACAGGGAAAATATATATCTCTATATAACAATCTGTTAAATACGAATTATTTATTTAGATCATTAATTTTAATTTAATAATTAGTAATGAATAAGTAATTTTTAGTATATTTAATTTATCTAAAATAATTATAATTAATGTTAAATTTATTAATGTCATATTGTTATATTTTATTCATCAATACTTCTACGATTAGAGCATTAATCTAAATTAGAGTGATGATGATCATTTTAATTTAACATTTTAAGGTGTTAATGTTTTGTTTACTAATCCAAAATAAATAATTGTAGTATTATATTGTTAATAATATAATTTAGTATATCTAATATTTAATCTAAAATAAAATTTAGATGAAATTTAAATTTAATTAAAATATTATATTATTTTATTATATTTCTAATAACACATATTTATTATGCAGTTTTATTACTACTAATAATACATTCTGCAATTAAAACTTTTTTTAAATTAGGGTGGCAGCATTAATTTTTTTCCCTTTATTATTTAGTATTTACTAATCTAACATTTTTAAAACGAAAAATTATAATTATAAAATTCTAATAAAGTGATTATAGTAAAAATAATAATTAAATTTAAATATTGAAATGTTTATATTATATAGTTATATTGTAGTAAAAATATAGTATTGCTATATTACTAAAAATACCAGTTCTGCAATTAAAGCATTAATCTTAATTTGCCATTTTAATTTAATGTTTAGATTTTACTTGTCTAAAATAAAATAAACTAAATATAAATTATTGAATAACTAAAAATAAGAGTTATAAAATTATAATAAAGTGATTAAAATAAAAATAGTAATTGAATTGAAATATTAAAATGGTATTATATTATATTACTAAAAATACCAAATTCTACAATTAAAGAATTAATCTTATTTTCCATTTGAATATAATATTTAGTCTTTACTTAAGTAAAATAAAAATAACAAAATAAAAAACTATAAAAAAGAAATTATAAAATTATAATAGTTATTATGATAAAGTAGTAATTAGATTGAAACTTATATATTATTATTATTATTATTATATTATATTAAATTATATATTGTATTATATTATATTACTAAAAATACCAAATTCTACAATTAATCTTTTTTATTCTGCAATAATTTTATTTTCCATTTTAATTTAATATGTAGTTTTTATCTAAAATAAAAAATAACTGCATATAAAATAATAAAATAACTAAAAATAAGAATTATAAAATGATAAAAGTGATTATAATACAGTAATTAAATATTATATTAAATTATATTTCTAAAAATGCCAATTCTGCAATTAGATTATTAATCATAATTTGCCATTTTAGTTACATTTAATTCTAAAATAAAAAAAATAACTAAACTGAAATGTAATTTATTTTTATATTATATTATATTACAAAGTATTGCTAATAATACCAATTCTGCAATTAGAGAAGTAATTATTTAATATTTAGTGAATATATTTAGTATTTTCTTATCTGAAATAAATATTACATTATAATGTATTTGATTAAATTATTATATTACTAATGATACAAATCAATTCTGCAATTATATTACTTATAATTAAAATTAATTGTGCAATTAATCTAATTAGCATTATTTTGCCATTTTAATTTAATATTAATTTAATAATGTTGCACTTAGTAAATAAACAATGCATTCACAAACAAAAAAGAGACAGCGAAATGTTGCCATACACTAAACTTTTAGAGTGCAGCATTAATGAGGCGGATTGAGTCTAGTGTTGCTAGCAAACCAGACAACTTGCTTATACTAGTCATGATCAAGTGTTAACATTAGCTTTTACCCACATGTGTGTTACTCTATTTATGGTGGCGGCTCCTCACGTTCCATTGATTTACATGAAATTGCTCTCTGCCCCGAGCGACGTGCTCATCCTCTCTTTGAGCGCCGGCTGCTAATGATGACATTAACGTAGCTGGAAACCTTTTTGATTATAGCGGGGGCGTGAGAGCGCATGGGACATCACCTGTGGAATATAGATGCGCTCCAAATGGAAGTCAACTGAATAATTGCGTTGATTTAACCGCGTTCTTCCAGGCAACAGAAAGGAGAAGAAAAGGCTAAAGCACATTCGGATGTGTGGCAGTTTTTTTTTTTCTTTGCACGGTACAAAAGCGACGACGTGCTGCCCGGAGGTGCACCTGGCGATTGAAAACAAAGTGATTGACTCGGGCCTCCAGATCGCCTCGGCGCCTTTGACAGATAGCGTCAAATACTGCCTGTGAAGACAGAACGCCCTTGCGGTAGTTAACATCCAGAGAGGATTCACGCTTATTGATAGCTACACAAAAGGTGCTGAGCACAATGTCTGGCGAAGCCTCAACAAGCAAATAAAAATTGCTTTACTGAGCCCTCCAAAGGTGACAAAGAATGTCAGGCTTGCCAGAAGATTCATTTCTAGTCCTTTCAATTTATTCCAGTTAGAGTGTGTTTTCCCCCCAGCTTTTGTTCTGAGCTGACGCTTGTATGCTTTTAATGTTTTGAAAGCGCTAATGAAAATGGAAAATTGAAGTCGTTTAAAAATGACGTTTTCTGGTCAATTAGAAAGCACAATGCGGTAATTGTGAACGTACAGCAGCGGTAATTTAACATATACGTTACGAGTCCTTGGGATCTTTGGCACTGACTGATGATGAAAAGGTTATGCTTTGCAAGTTCTCAAGGAGGCATAAATGTATCGACTGCAATAAATCAGTCTTAATCAGAATTTGTCATGTTTGCCAGTAAACATAAAGCATCCTTAAAACAAAATAAATCGGTAAGTAGTTTTCAGTGAATATATCTACAATAAAATGCATTTATCGTGTTCCGTTTTCAGATTTTGTTGTCATTTCTTTCAAGCATAAATTTGACTAAATCTGCTCATGCTCAACACAAGATTAAACAATTTGCCAACTTGGAATGATAACAATTTTTTGCAATTAAGGATGATTAGATGTTTTCAAAGAAAACACTGATTACAAAAATGTTTTGTAGTTTTTCATTCACTTATACACCAAAAGAGAACATTGTAAAATGTTTGCACTGCTCCTATTGTTGTTGTGTTTTCAAAGGTTATCATAAATATACAGTAGTTGAAGTCAAAAGTTTACATACAACTTGCAGAATGTGCAAAATGTTAATTATTTTACCAAGATAAGAAGGATCATACAAAATGCATGTTATTTTTTATTTAGTAGTGACCTGAAAAAGATGTTTCACATTAAAAAATAATAGTCGTATGTATTAAAATGACCCTGTTCAAAAGTTTACATACACTTGATTCTTAATACTGTGTTGTTACCTGAATGATCCACAGTTGTTTTTATTGTTTAGTGATAGTTGTTCATGAGTCCCTTGTTTGTCCTTCAGGTCCCATTTTTGTGTATTTGAACCCTTTCCAACAATGACTGTATGATTTTGAGATCCATCTTTTCACACTGAGGACAACTGAGGGACTCATATGCAACTGTTACAGAAGGTTCTCACTGATGCTTCAGAAGGAAAAAAGATGCATTAAAAGCCAGGGGTGAAAACTTTTTGAATTTGAACATCAGGGTAAATATAACTTATTTTATCTTCTGGGAAACATGTAAGTATCTTCTGTAGCTTCTGAAGGGCTGTACTAAATGAAAAAATATGATATTTAGGCAAAATAAGAAAAAATTACACATTCTGATTCCGTTCAAAAGTTTACACACCTGGCTCTAAATGCATTGTTTTTCCTTTTGAGGCATCAGTGAGTGTTTGAACCTTCTGTAATAGTTGCATATGAGTCCCTCAGTTGTCCTCAGTGTGAAAAGATGGATCTCAAAATCATAAAGTCATTGTTGGAAAGGGTTCAAATACACAAAAATGCTGAAAAACCAAAGAATTTATAGGACCTGAAAGATTTTTCCAAAGAACAGTGGGTAGTTTAACTGTTCAGGACAAACAGGGGACTCATGAACAACGATCACCAAAAACAAAAAAACACTTTGGATCATTCAGGTAACAACAGAATCAAGTGTATGTAAACTTTTGAACAGGGTCATTTTTTATAAATTCAACTATAATTTTTTTATTTGGACTATATGCAAACATCTTTCATGTGAAATATCTTATTCAGGTCAGTACTAAAAAAATAACATGCATTTTGTATGATCCTTCTTATTTTGGTAAAATAACTATCATTTTGCAGATTCTGCGAAGTGTATGTAAACTTTTAACTTCAACTGTAAATACAATAGGGCGACATGACAAGGAATAGTTCACCCAAGAATGAAAAGTATACCATGATTTTTACTCACCCTCAGGCCATCCTAGGTGTATATAACTTTCTTCTTTCAGACAAATACAATTATTCGTTATACTAAAAAATGTCCTGGCTGATCCAAGCTTTATAATGGCAGTGAATGGGTGTTGAGATTTCAAAGTCCAATAAAGTGCATCCATCCATCATAAAAAGTGCTCCACACTGCTCCAGGGGGTTAATAAATGCCTTCTGAAGTGAATTGATGCAATTGTGTAAAAAAAACAAAACTCTATATTTAAAACTTTATAAGCTGTAATCGCTAACTGTCACATTCACAAGAGAGTGGCGTTCCAGTGGATGACATAGGACGTTACTTTACAAATTCTTGTTTTGTACTTCTAATTCATGAAAAGTGTTTTGTTTTGCTCTCAGTTAGCAGAAGCTAGAGATTTTGTTTTATAAAGTTTTAAATATGGATATTTTTCTTACACAAATGCATTGATTCACTTCGGAAGGCCTTTTTTAACCTAAGGGAGCCAATGTGGAGTATGTTTTATGATGGATGAATGCAGTTTTTTGGGCTTCAAAATCTCACCACACATTCACTGCCATTATAAAGCTTAGAAGAGCCATGACATTTTTTAATGTAACTCTGATTGTATTCATCTTTGTACTTCTAATTCGTGAACAGTGTTTTGTTTTGCTCTCAGTTAGCAGAAGCTAGAGATTTTGGTTTATAAAGTTTTAAATATGGATATTTCTTACAGAAATGCATTGATTTGCCTCAGAAGGCCTTTTTTAACCACCAAGAACCACCATGTGGAGTACATTTTATGATGGATGGATGCAGTTTTTTGGGCTTCAAAATCTCAACACCCATTCACTGCCATTATAAAGGTTGGAAGAGCCAAGAGAAGAGTATTTTTTTATAATTTTAGTGGTGGGCCGTTATCGGCGTTAACGTGCTGCGTTAACGTGAAACTCTTATCGCGCGATAAAAAAAATATCGCCGTTAATCTATTCTCAAAATTGGGTTGGGAGCTGGGTCTAAACTACGCAAGCTATGATGACTTTCACCTTGATAGTTTAACGCGGATGTATACCGAAGACTGTAGAATGTGGTCGCGCGTTTAAGTCTCCTCCGCCAAAACACAGACGGGATCACGTCGTCCTCCATTCATAAAAACCGAATCTACTATAGCGAAATGCCACGTAAATTCGTCGTTTTTTGGATTCATAAATCAAATGTTGGTCAGTCACTTAATTCAAATCGCGATATGGACTAGTGTATGTGAAAACTGAAATGCAAAAAGACCGTTTTAATATGAATCCGATATGTTCCGTTTGCCTAGCTGTATGTATGCATTGCGGAGACGAGCTTTTACTACACGCATACTGAAACACACGTGACGCTCCCGCTAATTTTTGGCATTTGCATCTCACATGAACAGATAAACTCAATCTCCCAAACTGCTGTGAGTGTCACTTTTACCGTTTCATTTGAGAAAACTAGCATCATATCATACTGTATGACACAGAAACTTCACGGCAACCTGTCAAAATAAAAGTACGGTGTAACATGTAATGGGCTGGGTAGGTGTTGACGTTAAAAAAAACACAATCTAATAGGGGGAAAAAATAATTTCATTGTTAGTTAGTTAGTAAACACAAGTACATCTAATTGAACATAATTTATTTTCATCAACAAATTATCATAGAACAGCTTTATGAGCTTTATGATCCATTCTCAAAGACTTTAAGTCATTATTTGGGTAGCACACATATTCTGAATGCCTTCAGCAGAATTCAAATTAGCCATTTTAATCTAGATTAATCTAGATTAAAAAAATTAATCTATGCCCACCCCTAATATATATATAACTCTAATTGTATAACATTTCTGGGTGGACTATCCCTTTAAAAGTAGTCCATATGACTCTCGTACTATATTCCAAGTCTTCTGAGAGACTTGATAGTTTTGTGTTTAAAACACACGTGGTTTTTCAATAAAAATATTGATTTCCACTCAATGGAAGCATTCATCACTGTTAGTGAGAAAAGTAGTGATTTGATTTCAAGTTTGATTCTTTCAATTGATTCTTTGGTCTGAAAGATTCATTCGCAGATTGATCCGATCCAGCTCTTGAATTCAACTCACGATCTGGTCACAGTGTTGATCATGTAAAGATCTTGCAGGACTTGAAATATAGTACATGATTCATATAGACTACTTTCGTGTTTTTTTTTTTGTTATCCTCACTAAAAGAGCAACTATGATATTCCTTTTGTGCTCAGCAGAAGAAAGTTTTATGAGTGAGCCATTCTTTTAAATTATATACCTTGTGATGTCGTCTAATAGCCAGTTTTGTTTATCCGCTCAAGTGTCCGGTTTTACATAGATTGAATTAGTGTCTGCCGGCTGGCTGTGACCAAAAATATCATTATGCTTGCACTTAAGCTCGACAACTCTTCAGAAGATAAGAGTTTCTCGCTGCTCAAAGGATTCCCTTCAGTGGGCTGAAATATGAGAGGAAACTTCAAATAGAAGGAGTGCGAGGTTGAATAATTGAAAATGATGAATGCATAATGTGTTTTAAGCAGAGCAGGATGAAGCCTATATAAAAGAGGAAGGTCTGGGAGATGGTGGCCGCGGCCACACCGTACAGGACACTGAATCTGAAATCAGTCGCTCGAATTCCCGGAACGCAATGCATGAAAAATAAGGTCGCCTTTTTGATGCATAACTAGTCCATGTTATGTCCGTGCTAGATTAAAGCAGATGCCGCGACATGTATTAACATTAATGCGTGGCACTTCAAATCTGCACCTGGTAATGACATCCCACCGGAGTTGGGTAAAGATGGACCGACCCAGTTGATTGTTGGCTGGTTGCTTCAGCGAAAGCATCATTAAAAGCAGTCCGTTCTCTCAGTGCATTGAATGCAGCTAGAATGGAAAATATTATAGCTGCAAGGTAATCAATAATGTTCTCTTATGTGGTCATACAACAAAAAGAATACATTCTTTTGGTTGTTGTTGTTGTTGTTGTTGTTGTTGTTGTTGTTGTTCAGATATCCCTTCAGTGCCGTACACATCTTTAAAGTCAGCATAGAAGCTATTTTCTTGTCTTTTAACAAAACTTAAAAACCTGCTCTACCTTTTAAACTCTCCTTTTCAGCTCACAAAACTGTTTTGTGTTGATTTTATTTGACCACCTTGTGCCTTTTTAGGTGTCATATAATATAAAAGATGCTTTCTTTAACTTATGTAACATTTATTTAAGTATTCAGTTTTTAATATGCATTCAGTTTGTGTTTATTGTTATAAAATGTATGAATTTAACCATGCTGTGGGTAAAAGTTGCATCTTTATTTTCCCTGCTGGGATCAGATCATATACGAATCACACACAAGATCTTAATATTAAATGAAGCTCCACTGCTATGCTTTTAATGCTGGAATCTAATATCTATTAAACATACATTAATAAATTGTGCTTAAAGTTACTCAGCAAATGCTTTTGAAGATGTTTTCCTGATCCATTGTAGACATTATATAAAGGAAACTTTAAAAGCCTTTAAAAAAAAGTAGTTTAAAGTTTTTAAATTGCTCTTTGCACTTTTTGCATTATTTTTATTTAAGGCTTTCCTTGATTTATTTCTCTACCATGTTTAGTGATGATAAAAGAGTCAAATTGTTTTTTTCTATCTTAAATTTCTATGAAGTATTTTATTTTATTATATTTTATTTTATTACTCAATTCTATTAAGTATTTTAGTTTATTTTACAATTTTATAATTATGGCATTTTTTTTATTTCATTTTCTGTTTTCTTTTTTCTCTTTCTCTATCTTAAATTTCTATTAAGTATTTTATTTTATTTAATTGTACGTAATTATGGAATTCTTTGTAATCTTTGTAAACTTCTATTAAGTATTTTTTATTACTTCTGTTAAGTATTTTTTATTTTATTTTACATAATTATGGAATTCTTTGTAATCTGTTTTTTTCCCTTAAAATGTTAAGTATTTTATTTTATTTTATTTTACATAATTATGGAATCTCTGTAATCAGTTTTTTTCTCCTAAAATTCTATCAAGTATTTTGTTTTATCTTATTTTATTTTGTGTTACTTAATTCTATTAAAGGAACCGTATGTAGGATTGTGGCCAAAACTGGTACTGTTTTCATACCCTGCTCGTGGTGCGATATAAAGCTTTTTATGAACGCATTTAGCACGGCCGACCGCAGAAAATCCACTGTGTACGGAAGCAAAGTTAGCCAAACATAGATGAATCTTACCTGTCCAGGAAAAAATTACCAACGATGGCGTCTATCTTCAAATTCTTCTCCGTTTTCAGCTATCTCCATCTTTCAAAGGCATCTCCTATACAAATCCTTGTTTTATTTCCGACTTTGTCACGACGTATTTCGGATTCATAACGAGATCTTTTAGGTTTCATAACGTTATGCATGTTTTATCCGACACGTTCGTATAGCTTGCTGCAGCTCTAACAGAGATGGCAACCCGTCTCACGAAACTCTACTGACTTCGTGATTGGTAGATAGCTGGAGGGTGGAGCCTCAGACCAAAACACAAAATGACAACAATAACATCAGTTGAGGGCTGCAACTCTCACTTTTAAATGACAATATCCTGGCCGGACCACTGTTGTCAGTGATATAAGTATTTGAAATGAACATTATTTCTTAATGTCTAGTGACATGTTAGGGCCATTTTATAATTAACTGACATACATTTCTTACATACGGTTCCTTTAAGTTTATTTGAGTTTATTTTACATAATTATGGAATTCTTTGTAATTTTTTTTCTTTAAATTTCTATTAAGTATTTTATTTTATTGTTTAATTCTATTAAGTATTTGTTTTTTACATAATTTTGGAATTCTTTGTAACCATTTTTTTTCTCTTAAAAAATTAAGTGTTTTATTTTATTATTTAATTCTATACATAATTATAAAATTCCTTGTCATCTGTTTTAAATTTCTTTCTCTTAAAATTCTATTAAGTATTTTATTTTTGTATTTAATTCTTTACATAATTACGGGATTCTTTGAACGCTGCTTGTATTTTTTGTAGTTATTCATTCATTTTATTATATATTTATTTCTCCATATCATCTGGCACAGAAAGCGCTTGTTTACTTGGTTTTGTTTGTTGTGCCTCTCTGCCATGTTTACTCTGCATTTTATTTTATTTATTTTTTTCAAAATCTGTCTTTCAGTTCCATGCGGAGGAGTTCTGACCACGCGCCGTGGGACCATTCTGTCTCCGGGTTACCCCGATCCCTATGACAACCATCTGAACTGCGTTTGGAAAGTCTTTGTGCCGGAGGGAACCGGAATCCAAGTGAGACAAAACTCTTTTTTTTCAGTGTCTTTTGAAAATCATTGTGGATTAAGATTAGTAAAAGTGTGTTTGATTACTTAACGCTTGCCAGGGGATTAAAATAATCTCAAGGGAATCCCATTATTATCAGTTTGCTTTATTCTTCAACTTTACATAATACTGAATATTACATTTTTTTCTCTTTTTATAACTGTTGAAGTTTAAGCTTACTGCATTTTAAACCAATATGTTATTCTTAAAGGATAACTATTGCCAAAATGCAACCTGGGCTGTTTTTCTTTTACTGTAAACGAGACAAACTTATATCTAAAAGCATAATTAGGATTAGAGATTGACCGTGATTTCGTTTTGTGGTCAATGGCCGGTGAATGGGAGTACTAGGGGCATAACTTTGAGCGCATAAAAATGTGGGTGAAACACCATGAAACTTTGCTCAAAGTATCGCCTGAGTCTCTACACATGACTCGAGCATTGAGAACATTGTTTGTGCACACAGAGTTTACTAAAAAGAAAGGTTTTGAACAACTCACTTACACTGTTTGGGTTTCCGCTCGCGGCCGTCTTGCCAGTCAAGAAGTGTCGACCTCCGAATGCGAATGAATGGACTCCATAGGACGAAATATTAGGCTTATATGAGGCTCTTTTTACAACAAGAAGGTTAATATTGTTTTTCACTTGCGACAAAACAATGAATTAGCCATGCATTTATGGAAATATGCTTTAGGAGCTATCCATCTTTACTCTCCTCGCATTCGGAGATCGACACCTCTTGATTGGCAAGACGGCCGCGAGCGGAAACTCAAACAGTGAAAGTGAGTTGTTCAAAAACTTTCTTTTTTAGTAAACTCTGTGTGCACAAACAATGTTCTCAATGCTCAAGTTCATGTGTAGAGACCCAGGCGATACTTCGAGCAAAGTTTCATGGTGTGTCGAGCCTTCTTAGTGTTGTAAAAATATAGATTTTGATGCGCTCAATGTTATGCCCCTAGTACTCCCATTCACCGGCCATTGACCACAAAACGAAATCACGGTCAATCTCAAAAACGGCTCGTTTGTCGTAATTATGCTTGTAGATATAAGTTTGTCTCGTTTACAGTAAAAAAACAAACAAAACAAAAAAACAGCCCAGGTTGCATTTTGGCAATAGTTATCCTTTAAAGGGATACTTCACCCAAAAATGAAAATTCTGTCATTAATTACTCACCCTTTTGTTTGTTTTCGGAACACAAATTAAGATATTTTTGATGAAATCCGAGAGCTTTCTGACTCTGCATAGACAGCAATGCAACTGAAACATTCCCAGGCCCAGAAAGATAGTAAGGACAAAGTTAAAATAGTCCATGTGACATCAGTGCTTCAACCATAATTTTATGAAGCTGTGAGAATAACTTAACAACAGTGTTAATTTTGACAGCAAATTTTGATTTAGTCTTAGTCATAATCCTTTGACTAACATGCAATTTAGTTATAGATTTAGTCAGCTAAAATCAAATGGGTTTAGTTACAGTGTAATGCATTTATTAAGCATTTCTTTAAAATTACTCATTGTATAGGTTTCATATTAAGGTTTTATCATGATAGACACTGATTTAACTGCTGTGACACGCAACAAGCCTTTATATCAAAATAAAATGAAACCACTTCTCATGAGAAACAAGAACATGGTCTTCTTTTCAATTAAATACCAATGGTTAAAGGCTAATTATGCATTCTTTATAACAGCTTGTTTACTACATTGTTCATTTTTTCAATCTGACATGTTTATTTATATACATTTAGATTAATCTTTATAAGGGCTACGAAAGTGATTCAGTCAAGAGCAGTGAGTGATTTTCTTTCTTTTGTTGCTTGATTAACATCAATGCCACAGACAATAGCAACTAAATTAGGCTGCTGTCCCTTTAAAACCGAATACATGGATGCAATGTACTGATACACGTCCAATATTCTCCTGTTTACGTTCACATAAGACATAACCAAGTGTGTTTACATGAATACTCATCAGAACAGACAATTCAACATCATTTTCAGTGTATGTCTTTGTTCATGAGACGCAAAAGATATGTGCTGTGTTAGAGGCACTGCTTCAGAAAACCGAACCAAACTGAGTTCTCATTTGCGTCATCAAATTTATCCATGTCTGCTCTTCTCTTACTCTCAGATATTGACATTTTTTAACGTTTTATGAGACGTGCAGCAAATGTCTGCTAGCTTATGTCCCGCAGGATAGATTAATAGGCTATGTTACTGTTCAAATGTATGCATCTCCTCCCTAATCATCCCTCCCTAACATTTTCTTCTTGTTTTTATTAATTGACAAAAATGTCAATAGATTTTCAACAGTTTTTGTTTTGTTATCGTCTTATTTTCATCTGTGAAAAAATTAACACTGGTGCACAAAGAAAACAAAAATAATAGCTATTCAACAATTTCTTCTCTAACATTAATTTTCTGCCTTGTATTCTGGGCCTTGAATGTTTCAGTTGAATTGTTGTCTATGGAGGATCAGAACGCTCTGGGATTTAATAAAAAATATCTTAATTTGTTTGAACATGAACAAAGGGCTTACAGGTTTGGAACAACATGAGGATGATTAATTAATGACAGAATTTTCATTTGTGGGTGAACTATCCCTTTAGGAGTGGCTAAAATCTACTAAAACCACTTTACATTGGCTATCAAACACAGTACCAGGATTGTTTATCATTATACCGCTTAGGCCGAACAATATGCACAATTATTAACATGATATAAACTGAATAGGAAAATTGTGAAAATATAAAAACAACAGCATAAATGTGATTCATCAGCCGAACACATGGAACAAATACTGGACCAAATGTTGAATTAGCATTAGTCATATTAACAAATGACAGATTTCACCATTTGATTGAATACACAGCCTTTAACGTCAACAACAAAAGAGGTGAGAGGTGTTTTCTTCTCATTTTAAAGGTTTACATGCCTATTTATTTAATTATTGGGTGATTATATAATTATTTGCATTTACGGTTGCAATCGAAATTATTCAAACCTCCAGAGACTGCATTACAAATACAAACTTTACTGAAGATCCTGTTTACTGGCATATTAAAAATGATAATGTCAATATATAATGTAACGTTTTTGAGTTATACTCATTGTCAAAATGATTCAATCCCGATTCAGCATTGCTGTTTTAAGTCACTTATTTTTATGATAGCAAACAAAATTGTCTTAAAACACAATTAAGTCTTTAGAAACTCTGTTAAAAAACAGAATTAGCTTGGACTGTTGCACATATATACATTTAGCCCATGCACAGAGCTCTCACAAAACCTATAGAGAAGAAATAGTTTCATTATATTAGAAAGTCAGGCTACATGAAGATTTTCAAGAAGCTGGCGTGTGTTGTACTAGAAAACCTTTGAGGGTCTTGAATAAAAACACACAAGAACATGAAATGTTTGATCAGAGCAACCAAGAAAATCCTGCAATGTACAGCCAAAGACGTGCAAGATGAACTGACGAAAGGAGTTCGTTCATGGCCTTCATGTTAAGGCATCTTGACCAAGAAGAACAAAAAAGGCTGACTTAAACATGGTCAAATTAATTTGGACAGACCTGTGGAGTTCTGAAAGAATGTTTTATGGAGTAATGTGACCAAACTGGAACTGTTTGGACCTATAGATCAGCCGTATGTCTGGTGCAAAAAAAAAAAAAAAAGCAAAGCTCATAAGCAGAAGAACACCATCTCCATCATCAAACATGGAGGTGGGTCAGTCTTGTTATGGCGTTGTTTTACTGTAATCATGACATTATGAAGGATATCATGGATTCTTTTAAATTATCAGCCCATTTTGAAAAGAATTGTGATGCCTCCTGTGCAAAGCCTGAAGTTTGTGATCAATGACCTTTCCTGCAGGACAATCATCCCAAAGTATACTCCAAATCTTATGCTTGGTTCATAGAATGTTTTTGAGTGGCCTGTCTCCAGATTTAATTCTCATTGAAAATATTTTGTTGAATTTGAAGAAAGCAATGGCAATGTGAAAACCAATGATTATCAGTGATCTGAAAGCTTTTTCAAGCGAGTAATGGCCAAGATTGCGGTAGAGCTTCTAAGCACTTACAAACAGCGTTTTTTGGTAGTTTTAAAGAATGAAAGATTCTGCACCAAATTTGACTTTTGGGGGTTGAATAATTCTGAACATGAACGTTTAGAGCCAATTAGATTTTTTTCATTATTCATCAACTTACGTTCTCAGAATTACTCAAATGTGTATGAATAAACTTTCTCTAATAGTGTACTGATGCGCTTGTTGAATTTTGTTCTCTGCAGCAAAATGTCAAGAGGGTTTAATATTATTAATTTCAAATGCTGCTATAGATCAGATCAGAACTGGGTGATTTTTATTTAGACGTATATAATAATATGTATTCATTATTAAAATTTACATTTAAATTTAACAGATTTCACCTAAAACCTCTACTTTTGCTCAAAACTAGATCAAAATATTCAACAACAATATATTTTATAATATATATATATATATTTTTTATATATTTTCTGTAGATTACGGTTGTGACTTTTTCCACCGAGCACAACTGGGACTCGCTAGACTTTTACGACGGTGTCGACAGCAATGCTCCACGACTAGGGAGCTATTCAGGTAAGATGGAAACCATCTGTTTTTCCTCCCTAAATTTGATATTGTTTTCCAAATAACCCAAGCACACCATGTTGACTTAAATATATTCTGCAAATACAACTGTTGCACAGTCATCCCTGGTGTCATTTTTTTTTTTAACACACTCCAGTCAGTCTGAAGAAACTCATTGTATTGCATCTGCGAAATAAGACTCTTTTTTTGTAACCTCATGCCGCCTTGCTTTCATCTAGAGATTTGTTTTGTCATCCAAAGCACATCAATATTTGAGCTGTCGTGGGATATCATGGATCAACAGCTTTATAAGCAGCTGGAGTGAACTCTCCAAGTGTCAGCCTTTCCCTGGTGAGGCTCTCGGTAGAAGTAGAAGACAGAATGATAGCAGTGTAGCTCTGGGAACTCGAAACGGTAGAGTTCTCTCAAGTCAAAGACAGAGTTTAATTAGTTGCTACTGTATCCTCTCAATCTTTTTATTTTATTTTATTTAGTTAAAACTTTTTTTTGTAATAGAATGATGTAAATTATGTATGCATTCATTCAGACATATATTTATTTATTTATTTTACTTTTTAAGTTTTTTCTCCTGTTTTCATGTTTCTTTTTCAGCAGACACCTCATAAGCAAAAGGCCAAATATTTTTTATTATTTTATTTTATTATTTGCCACCATATACCATATTTCATCATTTTATTTTAATTTTTTTTACTTTTACATTTTTTATAACATTTATTTTATAACATTTTATATACATATATACATTTATATAAACATTTATATATTATAACATTTTACTTTTTACATTATTAGTTGTCTTGTTTGTTTTTATGTCTTTTTTCAACAGAGCCTTCAGAAGTGAAAGACCGATTTTAATTATTTAATTATTAGCAAATTAATACTTGCTGCAGTATCCTAACTTTTTTATTTATGTATGTCATTTTTTTATTTTTTATCCATATCTTATATTTTCATATTTTATTTTATTTTATATATTTTGGTTCAGGTTTTCTTTTTTCTTTCTTTCTCTTGGTATTTGCCACCATATCCCCTCCACTATTTTATTTTATTTTATATTTATATTTTTATTATTTTTTTATTATTATATATATATATTTTACATTAGTCACCATATCCCCTCCATTATTTTCTTAATTAATTTATTATTAACTTTTTGGTAATCAAATTTTGTAAATCATTAATTTATTCATTCATATATATATATATATATATATGTATATATATATATATATGTATATATGTATATATAAATATTATTTTTCTCTTTTTTTCTTTCTTTTTCAGCAGGGCCCTCAAAAGCCAAAGAATAAATAATGCTCATAAATATTTGAAAACGCTTTTAATTTGTTTTGTTTTTTTGTTTTGTTTTTATTATTTGCTACCATATGCCATATCTCAACCATTTTTTAAAATAATGTTATTCATTTTTATTTTTATTTTTTATTGCATTTGCCGCCATATCCCTTTCGCTATTATTTTTTAATTTATTTTTAATTTATTTTTTTTTATTAATTTTTTATTGCATTTTATTTTATTTAACACTTTGAATCAAATTTTGTAATTCATTCATTTATTTTTTATTCATGTTTGTTTGTTTGTTTATTTATTTTACTTTTTACATTACTTTTTTCTTTTTTTTGGTTTCATGTTTCTTTTTCAGCAATGCCCTCGAAAGCCAAAGACAGGTTTTAATTATTTGCTAATAAATAATTGAAAATGTGTTTATTTATTTATTTACTTTTTATAAATTTCATATTTTATTCAAATTTTCATATCTCTTTTTAGCAGAGCCCTCAGGAGTGAAAGACAGATTTTATTTAATTATTAACAAATTAATATTTGCTGCAGTACTACTTTAAAATTAAATCATTTTATTTTTAAATCTATTTTATTTTATTTTATTAATTGCATCAAATTTTGTAAATCATTCATTCATTCATACATTCAATTTTTTTATTTTACTTTTAAATAGTTTTTGTTTGTTTCATGTTACTTTTTTAACAGAGCCCTCGAAAGCCAAAGACAGATTTTAATTATTTGCTAATAAATAATTACAAATATTTGCAATAATTTTCTACCAGATACCATTTCACAACCATTTATTTACTTTATTTTATTTTTATATTACTTTTTTATTGCATTTGCCACCATATACCCTCCACTATTTTATTTTATGCTCTTTGTTTTATGAATTTTACAGACTTTTTGTCTCTTTTCTATAAGTTGGAGATCTGTGTAGCGCTGTGTGACTCGAATCAGCAGATCCCTCAGAAGTGAAAGAGATTTTAATTATTTGCCAGCGTATCCCTTCAACCGGGCGCGAGCGTCGCGTCAGCCACACAAAGCAAAATAAATATGCGCTGACCTTAGCGAGTGCCATCCCTCTCAGACAAAGCATTAAGTACTGTTGACAGCTTGACGTTTAATCTGCTTGGAGGACAAATGAAAGATTAAAGGAAGTTATGGGATGGAGACGCCGCGTGCATAAAGAAGGTGAAATGGCCACGGACAAAATATGCTTCGATGCTATTCGCGTGGCGTCGCCGACGGGAAATATGGGACCAGCTCGGTCTAAATTCCCCCTGCGGTTAAGGCTGCAAGTGTAATGCCTGCCTCTATTCGTCACAACCTCTTTAGCACTGAACGTCAGCGGCCGCTCGACAAATAGCCCATCATCGCGATTCCAGAGTGGCTACAGAGCATCGCTCCGCTTGATGGAGGTCACCGCAGGTTCACAAAACTGCAATAGGTCTGATCTGTCTTGTTGTGTTCCCAGCTGTAATTTCAAAATGATTAGGTGGACGGCGACGAGGTGCGACCCAACTTTAGCGGCGACGCCACTTCATCCGTAGACCTTGCGACTCGATAAAGCCGCTGACAGTCAAGACAGAGTTGAATGACATCCGTAGAAGCCTCGTGAAGGAATGTCACAATCCCACTAGGATTGACTGCAGGGAACTGTAAGAAACAACGTGCTGTTATGCCTGTCATGCAAACGAAAATTATTTTCTAATGTGAATTCCTCTAGGGACCACGATTCCACCCCTGCTGAACACCACGTCCAACAACCTATTCCTCACCTTTCAGACTGACATGAGCGTTTCTGGAGCTGGTTTTCACTTGGAATACACAGGTATGATGACTGCTGTGAGAACAGAAAGCATGGTTTCCTATGGAAGCTTATTTTTGGCACAGAATATAACGTGGAAAAAAGTTAATTGCGCCTTTTATCTTACAATTCTTGATTGTTTTATCTCAATCCTGAGTTTATATCTCACAATTCTGTTTGTTTTTTTTTCCAGATTTTTTTAAATGTAAATTTGAGAACTAATTTCGAATTGTCAAAAAAAAAAAAAGAGGAAAAAGTCTAAATGGTGAGAGATCTCAGAATTGTGAGTTTATATCTTGCAATTCTGAGATCTCACTTCTGAAAAAATCTGAAAAAAGTAAACTAATAATTGCAAGGAAAAAATCTGCAAGATATAATAATAATGATAATGGCATTTTTTATCTCCCAATTCTGATTGTTTTATCTCAATCCTGACTTTATATCTCACAATTCAGTTTTTTTCCTTACAATTCAGATTTTTTTTCATGTCATTTTGAGAACTAATTCTGAATTGTAAAAAAAAAAAAAAAAAAAAAAAAAAATGAGGAAAAAATCCAAATGGTGAGAGATAAACTCAGAATTGCAAGAAATAAACTCATAATTCTGAGAAAGAAATCTGAAGAATAGTCAGTTATAATGTGAGATTTAAACTAATAATTGCAAGAAAAAAAATCTGCAAGAGATTCAATTGTAAATGTATTACAAATAATAATGATAATGTAATTTTTTTATCTCCCAATTCTGATTGTTTTATCTCAATCCTGAGTTTATATCTCACAATTCTGTTTGTTTGTTTTTTTCCAGATTTTTTTAAATGTAAATTTGAGAACTAATTTCAAATTGTCAAAAAAAAAAAAAAAAGAGGAAAAAGTCTAAATGGTGAGAGATCTCAGAATTGTGAGTTTATATCTTGCAATTCTGAGATCTCACTTCTGAAAAAATCTGAAAAAAGTAAACTGATAATTGCAAGGAAAAAATCTGCAAGATATAATAATAATGATAATGGCATTTTTTATCTCCCAATTCTGATTGTTTTATCTCAATCCTGACTTTATATCTCACAATTCAGTTTTTTTCCTTACAATTCAGATTTTTTTCATGTCCTTTTGAGAACTAATTCTGAATTGTAAAAAAAAAAAAAAATGAGGAAAAAATCCAAATGGTGAGAGATAAACTCAGAATTGCAAGATATAAACTCAAAATTCTGAGAAAGTAATAGTCAGTTATAACGTGAGATTTAAACTAATAATTGCAAGAAAAAAAATCTGCAAGAGATTCAATTGTAAATGTGTTACAAATAATAATGATAATGTAATTTTTTTATCTCCCAATTCTGATTGTTTTATCTCAATCCTGACTTTATATCTCACAATTCTGTTTTTTCCCCTTACAATTCAGATTTTTCATGTAATTTTAAGAACTAATCCCAAATTGTAAAAAAAAAAAAAAAGAATGAGGAAAAAGTCCAAATGGTGAGATTTGGAGATGTAATAGAGATTTAAACTAATAATTGCAAGAAAACAATCTGCAAGATTGCAAGAGATTCAATTGTAAATCTATTACAAATAATAATAATAATAATGATAATGGAATTTTTTGTCTCACTTATCTGACTTCATATATCAACTCAGTTCTGAAACTATATGTGATATAAAAAGTTACAATTACATTTCTTTTTAAATTTCATGGTAGAAAACAAGTATTCATTTTTTACGAGTTTGTATCTCACAATTATGACTTATCAGAATTTATATCACACAATTCTTAAAAGTCTTTTTATTTTATTTTTATACTCCCCCTTAAAATTGTGATAAAAATAGTCTAAATTATAGTCCTAGATATAAACTCACAATTGCAAAAAGAATTGTGAGACAAAAAGTCTTCTTAAATACAATTGTATTATTAGAGTAGTATATTTCTATCTTCATTTTATATCTTGCAATTCAGAGTTGTAAGAAAAAAGTCTGAATTATAGTCTCAAATATAAACTCACAATTGCAAGGAAAATGACAGAATTATGAGATAAGGTTGCATTTAACGTTTTATTTTATTTTGTGACAAAATACCCATTGTTCTCTCAGTTCTGTATGAGATAAAATGATTATAATTATCACACAATTTTTTTCTTATTAATTACAACTGTACTCTTACAATAGTATATTTCTCTCTTTTTAGTAATATAAATAGTAATATAATAGTAATATAAAAACAATTGTATCATTATTATCACTGAAATGGTGTCTGCATGTTTTAGCAGTAGCACAAAACATTTTCCTATGAGATGAAATGTTAATCATTAACATTGCATTATATACCAAAATAATCACTATATATATATTTTTGTCAGCTCTAAACTGTCAATAAATAATGTAATAAAAATAAAAACAATTCAACTTGTAAAAAATAGTATTTATGTTATACATAAAGCCTATAAATCTAAACATTATATATTCTATTTGTTTTCCTGCTTGTCATTTGACCATTAACCAACATCTGAGAGCTGTAAACGTTTGAACATGCAGTATTAACTTAAAGTCTCAGGGTGTATTTCAAAAACATATTTGATGTCAAAGGGGTTCGGCTGACAAAGAAAGTTTGGGAAGCCTTGCCACAGGCGACCGCAAATGAATTGGATTGAACCTCAACATGAATCACGCAACATTTGTTATGACTCATTTCTCTCGCGTGGCTCTTTTGCATCTCGTAGTGTAAACGCAGATCAATTCCATTTGTTGTTGGGAAGCATTCGCATTCTGACAAATAAAGAGAGTTTCTTATGTCCTAAGCAATAGGTTTGGACTCCTGCCCAGAACCACAGACCCCCAGCAATGGTGTGAAAGTGGGCGACCGCTACTTCGTGGGTGATGTTGTCTCGTTCCACTGTGAACAAGGATACACTCTAAAGGTGGGTGGTTTCATATCATAATATGGCAGTGATAGCTTAGCGCTCAGAGATATTCGCACTCACTCTAAAAAGGTTTTTGGCTGCTCATTTTGGCTTTTCGCCATTGTTGCTTGCGTAATTGGCAGTGCGTTAAACAGGTGACTGACTTTCAGAACATTTTTCAGAAAAGTGGCATTCAGTCAAAAGGTGCTTGTTCAATTATGAGCACTCATATGTCCCAAGGGTTGATTTTTAGTTTAACTTTAGTTTTTCTGTTTGAAGGATGCATTAAAATGTCTTTCTTTCCCCTATGACTTTATTTACTTTTGCTACTTTTCAAATGTTTTTTTTATTTTTTTTTATGTGTAGATGTTTTTGTTTTTACTCTTGTACCAGACCCAGACTTTTGGTCCTACAATATGAAAATGTTTCATAAATGATTAATTGAGATTTTTAAAGGGGTCATCGGATGCCCATTTTCCCCAAGTTCTTATGAAAAGTTTCTAATATACTTTGGTTAAAAATTCTCAATAGTAGTGTAAAAAAACAGCCTTTTTCCTTGTCAAAATCAGCTCTGCAAAATTTCAGCTCATTTTAAGACATGGCCCCTTTAAATGCCACAGCTCTGCTCGCCCCGCCCCTCTCTGGGATTATGTTTACTTTAGCTGCGTTTAGCTGCTTTTAGCCGCGTTTATCAGCGAAACTTGCCAACAAGCACATAATTAAGAAAGGCCATTTGCAAAGATGCATAAAAAACACTTATTCTCACTTCTGCTGTGGGTGAAGCCGCATCAGGAACGATTCGCACGAAGATAGATGCATATGTAGATCGGGATAGGCACTTTCCATTTAAAAATGAAAGTAACATTAAACCTTTGCGTCTTCAGCGGCTCAGATGTCGGTAGTAAATGACTACTGCTATGTTCATGATTACATCCAACAACAGAACACCTCAATCGCTCAATTAGAGTCTTCCTCTGCACCTGAGTCACACAATGGCAATTGTATTCGGGCTGTTTTAGCTCAGTGAGGGCGGGTCTTAGGTAAGACGCTCATGTCAATCAAATGTGTTTCGTCACAACGACAAGAAGCTGAGAATGACCTGATTTTAAAAGGGGATATTACTTTTAAAGATTAAAAAATACCACTGGGTGGATTTTTATCATTGTAGGGTGGTTGTGTACACAAACTACCAACAAACATTAATGTAACAACATGTAAAAGTTAGCTTTGCACCCGATGACCCCTTTAAAATAATAATAATCTAAACAATTCAGAATTTCAGTATTTTTTTTTTTATTTGAAAATAATTACAACTCTCTTTTAGCTCTCTCTTTCGTTTCCCCCAATTATTTTCTAAAATGTATTTCTTTTAGAAGTTAAATGTGGAATTGAAAAGCTTAAAGGTTGTATCAGCGATTTCTAGCCTGAAACATAAAGTGTCAAATTCAGCTGACCTTTCTTCACGATCCGCTCGCTGCCTGCCCCATAAATTGTCTGTGAAAAAACCGCGTCTCTGTGGTCAGCCTAGGGTCCGAGATATGCCAAAAAAACAATCGGCACTACCAACCTTTCCACAGATAAACAAACAGTGTTCCAACCAATCAGCGTCAGGGGTTTGGTGTTGTGGACTTTCGCTCCGCCTCCCTCACATCCCTGCACCAGTAGGAAAGTCCACAACACCAAACCCCTGACGCTGATTGGTTGGAACACTGTTTGTTTATCTGTGGAATAGTTGATAGCTAAACTGTGTGCATTTAGAATGCATGAAACAATAGCTGTTAAATTAGCCTTCAAAGTGTAATTTCTGTCACTGTAATTTGGTATAATAATGCAAAATGTGTGAAAATATTATTTTATTGTGTCTATTTAGAATGCATACAATGCTACTATGTGATATTAGCTGCAGTGTGTTTAAAATGTCAATTCCACTGCATGTATTTATTGTATTTCAGGTAAGAAAACAAAAACAACAGAGTAAAAGTTTATTTATTTATTTTTTTTAAAAAGGAAGCAAAGTACAAAGGTGCCCGTCGTTGAAGAAGCACCTTAAAGTTGAGCGTTTGATTTTCTGTTCTTCTGCACGCTTTATTAGATTCATTCACGGCGCCAAGGCTTTGTTATTCTTGCCCTCACATCTTACGTGGAGGAGCACGTTGAATGATACATTTCCTATGAGTGATTCATCTTCTTTCGGAATTGGTGAGAGCTTCTTGGAAAAGTCAATATCTTTCTTCATTTCCACTCGTTGCAGGGAAGTGCATATATAACCTGCATGCCGGGGCCTGTCAGAAGATGGAACTACCCAGCGCCCCTTTGTCTGGGTATGTTTTATTTGCACTCATTTCTCCCCGTTTGGCCTTTTCAATGAGAGCATTACCACTGCTTTACTTCTCCGTAATCGCAATTCTTCAAATTAGTGTCTCGCAACAACCTTATGTTCCTGTTAGTTGAAGAGTTTGTGCCGTTTCATCTTATTTGATTTCAATGTAGCAGCTGTTTCATCACCGAGCGCACAGAGATCGGCCGTGGTCTGTTAAAGCTCTATTTAATCAAATGGACTATGAAAAAGCTTTCTTCAGGCTAGATCTTTGAGGTCCTATTCAGTCTAATCTTCTTTTTTTCATTTTCTCTTTTGTTGAAATCTATTAGCCTTAAACCCTGTCTCATGATTTCTCCCGGCTATAACACCATCGCTCACCAGTTACTGGCCATCTAGCTAATGCTCTTCATCCAGAGTGACTTACAGTCTGCTAATAGCAGCGACAGACGCTGCAGGACCTCAGGTTAAGTGGCCTGTGCAACTATGCAAAAGAGAACTGCAAGTTTAGAGAAGTTCTCTGACTAGATATGTCTGTAAATGTATGCAAATGTAGGTATTTCTTTAACTTTCTTTAGTACTATTAAAGCATTAAAACAGACATAAAAAGTGACTTTAGTATTGCTATACAAGTGCTATGCCTTGTCATTATATTTAATGAAGCTGAACTAAAATGAACTACCAAGTAGTTGTATTTTTATTAACAAACGTTAACAAAGATTCATGAGTTTTCGCCAATAGCTTTCACTATGACTTTGAAAATTTGAATCTGGTAATTAATGTTTGGCTCAGTTGTCAAGATTTTAGGGTAATGTAAAGGGGTTATTCCATTGAAAGGTTAAAATTGTCAATTATTTTAACTTTACTTTATTGAAAAGCTATCCTGTTGCTCTAGGATTCTGGGAAAAGAAATGGGTCTTTCACCCGGATCCAGAAAATAAAAAATAATCGCATATCAATACAAATTTCTATAGCTGTAAATTCAGACATTCATTATTTATTTGTGACCCTGGACCACAAAACATGTTATAAGTAGCATTTGCAGCAATAGCAAAAAATGTTTGTTTTTTTATGCCAAAAATCATAAGGATATTAAGTAAAAGATTGTGTTCCATGAAGATATTTAGTAAATTTCCTACTGTAAATATATCAAATCTTAATTTTTGATTAGTAATATGCATTGCTAAGAACTTCATTTGGACAACTTTGAAGGTGATTTTCTCAATATTTAGATTTTTTTGCACCCTCAGATTGTCATATACTTTTCATATACTTTTCAGATGATGCATATATCTCAATTTCAGAAAACTGACCCATATGACTGGTTTTGTGTTCCCAGGTCACATATTACTTAATGTTTTTGCAAATATGTTAAGTGTATTATAGCATGCATGCAAAATTAATTAATTAATTTATCAAACCCCATTCCATTTTAATTCTACCCCTAGTGAAAAATATACTAAAATGTATTTGAAATACATTTTGTTTTTGCTAAGTATGCTACAAATACATTTGCATATTTATGCAATTGCATAACTTTTAAATAATTTTTTTTATATGCATATATGTATGCAATTGTACTTCAGGTATACTAAAAATACTTAAAATCTGCAAAATTGTAAAGTAATGCTGAGATCCAACTAAAGATATACTTGAGTATAATTGCAAGTATACTTTAGGTACACTTTTAATATTTTGCATTTAAATACTGGAGAGTCCTTATTAACAGTGATATTAAAACATATTTTAGACGTAATATTAAAAAATACTCATTGTGCAATAAAGAAATACTCTAAATAACGTTTCATTATAATTCAGTAAATCTTAAGTGATATGTCTATAAATTTAGGAATTGAATTTAGATTTAAAAGATAAGCTCAGTTGAATTTACACTCCTGAATTTGTGCCATTTCATCTTATTTGATTTCAGTGTAGCAGCTGTTCCATAACCATGGAATATAGAAATGTCACCTATGGAAATACACAACTTATATGATCTATTGCAAACATTCAATTCATATGATAACATGTTTATGATCACTATTTTCCAAAAAGCATAGTGTAGGTTTGCAAATAGCAAATAGCATTGCAAACTTGCGTGGTTGGTGCTACAGCTCTTGACCTGTGGTTAGAATTGTAGTTTCTTGTTACTATGACATATTGCCTTTAAACATACCATGCACTTGAACTAACATATATTGTAATCTCTTTCATTCTATGCATAAACAAATTTCATTAACACCTTTTAGTTTGTTAAGAGGCTCAAAGCGCCTTTATGAAGAGTGTGTATATGTGTACTCACTCTAGTACCAAGGGCAAACCGCAATAAACGGAGAACAAAAATAGCAAAGCAGTTCTCAGATGCCATGTTTGTTTTTTCCAGCAATAATCCAAGACCAATTCGATCTCAAACGAATTAATTAGCAAAAGTATCACTCCACCATCTGCTTGATGTCAATAAAAACTGGTAAACGTGGCTCGAGCAACGAATGTGCGACAAAATTTCTCTGTTTTCAGGAAGCAGTGGTGACTAGCCCATTCTGGCAGCGAGTTACATTGTTGTTTGGGAAACCTCTGAACAATTAAATTGTTACATTTATTGGTAACATTTTATAATAATTGAACCATTAATGAACCATTAGTTAAGCATTAGTAAATAGTCACTTCATCATTTATAACACATATTCTTAATGTAATTCATTACTAATTGAGGTGGTTATAAAGCATTTAGCAGTTGTCATTTAACTATTTTTGCGAGCTCATCTTAAGTGAGGACTACTTATACCTTAGTAAACGATACTTGAGCCTTTAAATCTGCTTGGTGAAAGCTTTACAACATAAATAGTCCTTACTTTAGATGAGCTCACAAAAATAGTTAACTAGCACATAAGGTTAGTGAAGATATCCACATTGTATGATGAATAAATCTCTCACTTCACGCTAGTCTAGTCAATGCTGTTGTTTACATCAACCGCTGGTCCGCAAGTTAGGCAAATCCCCCACCTGCCAACGATTTAAATTTCCATAGGCGGGATTTATTTGAATGATATTTTAATGGACAGTGTTGAAACATCATAGCATCCCGGAAAACATATGCTGTAGTCCAAACGAGCCGTTTGTTGTAGTTCTTGAAAAGGGATTTAAAATCTCAATATCTCCCTTTGGAGTGGACTTTGAGATTTGTAACTTTGTAGATGTTTTTATGCCCAAACATCACACCACACACGGGCTAAAATTCAAAAAGTGAAAAAGCATAGTAGGACCCCTTTAATCATTTACTTACTCTTTTGAAATGATCTTATGTACCACTGATGACAAACTAAATAACTGGTTTGTAAATAATGTAGTACTTAATTTAGAAAAGATATATTAATACAAATATATATATGCTCATGATTCAAGAATAAAACATTTATAGCTGTATTTACATTCATTTAAACTGCTTATTAATCTGTGTTAATGTAGGGACAATGCTTTATAAATAGTGAATTGACTACAGTATGTATTAATGCATAACTAATGGTTCATAGCGTGCAGTTATTATAAAGTGTTACAGACTTGAACATTTGAATTTAAAGGTTAAGCTCATTTGAATTTAGAATGCTGAATTTGTGCTGTTTCTTCTGATTTGATTTAATTGTAGCAGCCGTTTTAAACTCACCATAGAATACTGATTTTTTTTTTATTGTCTAATGTTAATGCAAATATATAGTGTGTGTGTTTTTTTTTTTATTTGATTTTCATTCCATTTCAGTTTTTCTTTAAATTCGGAATTAAATTTGGATGAGAGGATAAAGCCTAATCTAATTTTAAATATGATAAAACTCCAACTGGTGGCATTCGCCACAGCTGTGACACTTGAAGTTTAATTGATCCGAGCTCCTGCAGTGTAAACAGAAGATTCAATGTTCTCTATTGACATTTCAATTGCTGTTCTAAAGTACTGTAAATGGACACAGTGAGTCCAAGAGGCCATTCATTACACGTTTGCCAATAAGAAGAATGCAAACACAACCTAGCGCACAGGGGGATATGCACACACTCGGGAGTAAAATCGAGGGGATGTACGTCAGTCTTACTTGCTTCAATATTGGCCTTTCAATCCTGGCGAGTTCTGGTGGTGTTAATGTAAAAAGTCATTATGCGAAAACATAACCCATGTATCATTTTCTCCCAACCTCAAAATGAACGCAGCACATTTCTTCCATTAGCATTTGAAAGCATTTCTTATTGCACATCATTGCATTGTTATTTATATGTACCAAGAACATGGGGCTTTCTTATATGTGCAAATGAGTTCATTTTGCATATCACTAGATTCCGTAATGGAGTTTGGACTTGATGAATATCTGTTTGATAATTTCTCCCGCTGTTGCATTGTGTGAGATACAGCATTCTGTACATGTCGTCTTCGCTGACTCTGTGCATGGCTGCTCTTGTCTTTTAAGCCGAGTGTGGGGGATTCCTGTCGGACCTGAATGGAGTCATCCTAAGTCCTGGGTTTCCTGGAAATTACCCCAGTGGGCTTGACTGCAACTGGACAGTTAAACTTCCTATTGGCTTTGGTTTGTATCCTGCAACTTTCGAGTTTTTTTTTTTTTTTCTTTTCCCCAAATAAGATTTCATTTATATCTCAGTTGTTTATATCCTTTGACAGAATGAGATTAAAAGTAAAATCTCCTGCTTAGATTTTTCTCTCAAATAAATAGACCTCATTGATATTTCTCAGTAAATTCACCCAAGACCAAATGATCTCAGATGCATTCATGGTTAACTATAACTCAAACCCTAACCATTAAAAACATTGTTGTTACTTGAAATAAAACGTTAAATAAAATATAATATGAAAACTGTTAGTTGCTGTTGCACCGTTTCTAATTTTCATTTAGTTTAAGTTGAAGTACTCAAATAAGAAACTAACACTGGAATAAAAACTAAATGTGACCCTGGACCACAAAACCAGTCTTAAGTCGCTGGGGTATATTTGTAGCAATAGCCAAAAATACATTGCATGGGTCAAAATTTTTGATTTTTCTTTTATGCCAAAAATCATTAAGAAATTAAGTAAAGTTCATGTTCCATGAAGATTTTTTGTAAAATTCCTACTGTAAACGTATCAAAATGTAATTTTTGATTTGTAATATGCATTGTTAAGAACCTAATTTGTACAACTTTAAAGGTGATTTTCTCAGTATTTTTGATTTTTTTGCATCCTCAGATTTCTGATTTCAAATAGATGTATCTCAGTCAAATATTGTCCTATCCTAACAAACCATACATCAATAGAAAGCTTACTTATTGAGCTTTCATATGATGTATAAATCTCAGTTTTGTCAAATTTAACCTTATGACTGGTTTTGTGGTCCAGGGTCACAAATAGATATGTAAATATATGTAAAAGCTTGAAGTTTTGAAAGTTTAGATAGATTAGATAGATGTTGATGGTGTTTTGCTAACATAATTTAGCACATTGCTAAGATGTTGCTAGCATGTTTTAACATAATTACCATAGCTAGCATGTTTCTAGCATGATTAGCATGTTGCTAGCATGTTTCTAGCATGATTACTGTTATTAGCATGTTTCTAGCATGATTACCATGTTCTTAAAACCAGTTTGTTTAGCAAAACAAATTACAACCAGCTGATTTAGAAAAAAGCCAACTAAAACCAGCTGATTTAGTAAAAAACAAACAAACAAACAGCTATGTCCCTCCTAAAAAAACCTGCTAAAACCAGCTAATGTCCCTGTTGAAAAAAACAGCATGCTGGTTAGGTAGGTTTTGAAGCATGGATGCTGGTTTGAGCTGGTTTAAGCTGGTCCTTGGTCATGTGCTGATCCTAAAATGGTCCTGAGTAGGAGCCAGTTGTTTAGGACCAGCTTAAACCATCTGATTTAGCAAAAAGACAGCTAAAACCAGTTAATTTAGCAAAAACTGCTAAAACCAGCTCATTTCCCTGTTGAAAAAAAACATCATATGCTGGTTAGGTAGGTTTTGAAGCATGGCTGCTTGTTTAAGCTGGTCATGAGCTGGTTTAAGATGGTCATGTGCTGGTCATCTGTAAACTGGTTTAAGCTGGTCATGTGCTGGTCCTAAAATAATGACCAGCTAAAAAGTTCACAAAACCACTTTAAAACCATCCTGGGAGACCAGCTAAAGCAGTCAACCAGCTTAGGCTGGTTTTGTTTTTCAATAGGGAGCACTAGACAGCTTAAATACACTAAAAGTCAAAAGTTTTCACCCCCTCAATGAAAGTCTATGGAATTTTGTGTGGTTTGATATTCTGGTTTTCAAAAACCGTAAGCTTGTATCAGTTAGAAAAGATACAGCAACTAACTTCAGAACAGTCTGAAGGCCTGAACCAAATTTAGCAAAAGCCAGCTATAAAACAGCTAAAACCAGCAGATTTAGCTAAACCAAAAAAAAAAAAAAAAAAACGGAAAAAAAATGGTAAAACCAGATGATTTAGTAACAAAAAAAAAAAAAACAGTTAAATCCCAGCTAAAACCAGTTAATTTGGTTAAAACTACAAAAACAAGTTCATTTAGCAAAAATACGTCTAAAGAAAACACAACCAAAGCCAGCCTAGGCTAATCTTAGCTGGTTTAAACTAAAAGTAACTGGTTTAAGCTTGCTTCGTCTTTTAGCAGGTCTCCCAGATTGATCAGCTAGACTAGCCCGACCAGCTAAAAGTGGCCGAATCCACTTTAAAACCAGCCTGGGATACCAGCCGAAGAATCCAACCAGTTTAGGCTGTTTTTTTTCAGTAGGGACTTAAGGTCAGAAATTTTCGTATTCATTTTTCCGTTGTTTTCATATTTGTCATCGTTACCTATCAAAATGCTTGTTACAGATGCGAAAATGCAGAAAATCAAAACTGATCCAATTTTTTTTTATGACCGACGAAAGTTTCAGAGGCAGTGTGTAAACTCGATTGACACAGCGCACGGTCGTAATAATTTTTTAATGTGCGAAAATTTCGGTCTCAGTGTGCAATGACCTTAAAATACACTAAAAGTCAAAAGTTTTCACCCCCTCTATGAAGGTCTATGGGATTTTGTGTGGTTTTAATAGTCTGGTTTTAAAAAACAGTTAGAAAAGATACAGTATAGCAACTAACTTCAGAAGAGTTTGAAGGTCTGATCTGAATTTAGCAAAAAGCCGGCTAAAACAAACAAAACAAAAAAATGAAGCTAAAACCAGTTAATTTAGTAAAACTGCTAAATCAGCTCATTTAGCAAAAATACAGATTGAAGAAAACAGCTAAAGCCAGCCTAGCTGGTTTAAACTGAAAGTAGCTGGTTTAAGCTTGCTTGGTCTTTTAGCATGTCTTCCAGATTTACCAGCCAGATCTGCCTGACCAGCTAAAAGTGGCCAAAACCACTTTAAAACCAGCCTGGGAGACCAGCCAAAGCATCCAACCAGCTTCCCTGGTAAAAAAAAAAAAACCCTGCATATGCTTGTTAGGTAGTTTTGGTCAAGGACCAGCATAAACCAGCAAAGAACCAGCTTAAACCAGAATCAAAACCTACCTAACCAGCATATGCTGTTTTTTTTTTCAACAGGGTTAGGCTGGTTTTAGCTGTTTTTCAATAGGGATTTAAGCTTTGCTATTGCAATAGACAGTTTAAATACCCTAAAAGTCAAAACGTTTTCACCCCCTCAATGAAAGTCTATAGGATTTTGTGCAATTTTGATAAAAAAAAAAAGATAGCAACTAACTTCAAAACAGTCTTTGAAGCTGTAGGAAGAGATACTGACTAGATTTTGGCTCAGAAGAAGCAGCAGCAGCTTATATAACAGATCAGTAATAAAAATGACGAAATAGCAATGATTTATAACGGGAATATTGTTTGTTGAAGCTGAAAGTCATGGATTGTTTTGTTTAAACTTTATTTTGAACTTTCAAAGTTTATCTTCAGATATCTCATTGTTAAAATGTACCGTATCTCTCCTCCTATTGTTTATGATCCAGGGATTCACCTGCAATTCCTCAACTTCTCCACGGAAGCTGTGCACGACTACCTTGAAGTCCGTGGCGGGACGCTGGACTCGGGTTCAGTGATCGATAGGTTCAGCGGGCCCGTTGTTCCAGAATCTTTCTTCAGTACGACCCACGAGACCAGCTTCTTCTTTCACAGCGACTACTCGCAGAACAAACCCGGTTTCCACATCACCTACGAGGGTAAGACGGATTAGACCTGCCCACGGCCATTACTTCCCCTGTCGATACGGACACACACCATTGGATCCCTTCTCACAATAACAGGATAGGGAATATAACCAATTGTTCTCTTCGAGTTCAGTCAAAGCCCTTTTTGAAAGCAAGTCAGTCAATCTCGGAAACATCCACGGCAGTTACTTTCTAGTCAGGCTGGTGCAGCTCCAAATGCAAAACTACATACTTCCAAAGTTGGCTAGTTGGTGGGTTGCCTGAATGACTGATTGGTCTTAACGAAAAACCCGATATAATTAGGCTGGGTTTGGGAATGTGTGCAGCTGTTGCTGTGGTGCTTTAAAGAGGATACATTTGAAGACCCAGCTTTTCTGAGAGGATTTCACCCTGGAAGCAGCTAAAGCACAGCATGCTCATTAAAAACAGCACTAAAATATCAAAATAAAAAATGCATAAACTACTGGTCAAAAGTTTGGAATAATTAAAAATTGTAAAAATGTTTTTCAGAGAAATGTTTTTAATAAAATATTATAAGATATTATTACAATTTAAAATAACTGTTTTCTATTTTAATACGTTTTAAAATGTAATTTATTCCTATTATGCAAAGCTGAATTTTCAGCATCATTACTCCAGCCTTAAATTTCATGTGATCCTTCAGAAATCATTCTAATATGCTGGTTTGCTGTTCAGTTATTATCAATGTTGAAAATGTTGCTGCTATTTTATTTTATTTTTATTTTTTGTGGATTTTGATGTGTAATTTATTTTAATTTCATTTTTTAATATATTATTTTATATTATTTTTTATATTACTTTATTTTATATTAGTTATTATTGGTGCTCAAAAAAATCAGTAGTGGTTCTTATTACTGCCAATGTTAAAAACGTTAAGCATTTATTTAGTTTATTCTTTTGTAACTTTGTACTTTTGGTCAATTTAATGTGTCCATGCAGATTCTTATTTGATTTAAATTTAATTTAATTTTAATTTATTGTTGTGGAAACTGTGATGTGTTCTTTAAAAAAGAAATGCTAAGCATTTATTTAGTTGAATCTTTTGTAACATTACACTTTTGATCAATTTAATGTGTCCTTGCAGATTTATTTTTATTTATTTATTTTTTGTGGACTTTTTTTGAGTTACGCATTTATTTAATTTAATCATTTGTAACGTTTGAAAAATCTTTTACTTTTGATCAATTTAATGTGTCCTTGCAGATTTATTTTTTTAATTTAATTTAATTTTTATATTATTATTTTAATATTATTTTATTTTATATCAATTATTATTGGTGCTCAAAAAATAATCATGGTTCTTATTATTATCAATGTTATTTTATTTTATTTTTTATTTCATTTCCATTGTTTTATTTCATATACTCCAAAATTTTGAATGGTAATGTATCACAGTTTCCACATATATATTAAGCAATAAAAAAAATCACAGGATCATCACATTTGTTTTATATATATATATATATATATATATATATATATATATATATAAATTCTAAATTGTAATAATAGTAACAATATTTTACTGCATTTTTGACCAATTATTGGTGAGCCTACTTTATATCAAAAACGTTAAAAAAAATTATTCCAAACTTTCAATTGGTACAAACTTTAATCTGTCTCGCATATGAATTGGTTGTAGTACAGTATATGAGAGTCTTATGGTTTGCACTGTGAGGTAATTAATGCTGTTATCTGGGTGTAGCATGACTATAAAAACCCTTAAGTGTTCAGTTTTAGTAGGCAGCTTTCCATTTTTTCCACAGACATGAAATTGTGCACCTTGCTGATGAGCAGAGGTTTGCTTTTGCTAAATGATTATCCCGTTTTCACCTGGCAGCCACCCAGAAAACCCCAACAGCACATGGCAATGTCCCAAGAACCGCTCAGAAGCAAATGTATTGTGTTTCAAATGTATTTTTATATTCCACCCCTTGTGCCTTTCTGGTTTACACAGCAGGAATCTGTCAGTATTTTGACTTTATGATTCTTGAAGAGTGAGATGTTTCCCGTCCCTTGAGAACAACTTTGGGTTTTTGAAGTAAAAAATAGAAGCTCTCATCCTTAGTGAAACCACTTTCTTTGATACAGCACAGAAAGGATCTGCCCTTTCAATATTAGTCACAAAATATTTATTGCTTCTGTGACACTCTTTTTGTGCTTGTTTGCTTGTGTGTGTGGTCAGACTGCTAAGTTTAGACATTTCATTTTGGATGAATAATTAAAACTTTTTATGTTCTCTAAATAACTTAAGCTTCGAATATTAAACCCAAAGTTATTTTTATAAATCCCTTATGTAACATTTATTGTCTACGCATTTGCCACATCATGGACAATAAGTTTAGTAAGCCTTATTAGAACTTTGTTTTACATAATTTCTGAAGCAGCCTTTTGAAGTTTCTGCATAATCAAAAATTTTCAGTAAAACAATATGGATAGTTCTTGTTGATTTTATTTTGTAATTTTGATTTACAATATTTTGAATTTGCTTTTATTTGTATATTTTAGTTTGAGCTTTTCTCATTTTTATTTGTTTTTACCATGTGTTTGTGTATGTATGTATGTGTGTGTGTGTGTGTGTGTGTGTGTGTGTGTGTGTGTGTATATATATATATATATATATATATATATATATTTATTATTATTATTATTTTTTTTTTTTTTACATGTGTGTGGCTGCTTTTTGTTTAATTTTTATTAATTTTAGTACTTAATCTTATTTCAGTTACCCTGTAGTTTCAAAGGCAACGTTTTATTGTCAATATTTCATCTAATATTTTAAAATATTTAATCATTTTTAAAGCAGCTTGAACCAGTGGAAGAACTTTTTAAATTTCCTGCATAGTACAACTATATATAATTGGTTCATTTATTTATTTTTTTCATTACTTTGACTTTAGAATTTTTTATATACTATTATAGGTTGTGTAAATGTATTGAATTGGTATCTATTTCTTGTTTTTCTTTTTTTTTTTCAGTTTTCAATTTAATTTGAAGTGCTTTTGTCATTTTTTTTTATATATATATATTTTCCCACAGCTTTCATTTATTTTTATTTCAGTTTAAGTAGTGATTTTATTGCATCAGCTTTATATTAATTATTATTTTTGTTTAAATATTTTTGTCTAATATTTTTTTTTCTAATAAATTCTATTCAAATAAATTCTATCTAATTTACACTGTAAAAATAAAAAATAAAATAAAAAAATAATAATTTTTGCAGCTGTGGTTGCCAGAATAGTTTTATTTAAAAAAAGAAAAGGGAAAAACGGAAAAACTGTACACTTTACAGTATAAAACTAATTTACAAACAATAAAATTTAAATGTAAACTGGTAAATTTAACAACACAAACTGCTACTCAAATCTTTTTTTTTTTTTTTTTTACTATAATGCAGGTGGTAAAATGAAAGCCACATGAAGAATCAAAGTTCATCGCAATAGGCTCTATGCACGCGTACTTCCGCGTTTGACGCAAGGCTGCTATTCCGTTTCCGGTTGGAGAGGTTTGAAGCGGAGAAAAACGCGATTATGGCAGAGTCGACGAATTTTACTCGGTGTTTGCAAGAGTTGCCCAAATGTACAATCACTGATGTGCAGTACAACGCCACAGAGCAAACTTGAGAAAGGTTTCAAGTTTTATGTGTCTTCGTATCTGTGCAATTATGAAGGTAAATTCAGCTAACCTGAACCGCCTGAACTGAACTTCTATTATTTTTTTTACGATTCGTCCAGCAGCAGGCGTGTTTGTAATTTTGTCTGAAAGTGTGAGGTAAAATCAGGGCCACAAATGAGATCTCAGTGAAAGCTCACTGCTACCGCTCTATGAGGAAAGCAGAGACTCCACACCAACTGAGAGTAGAGTAGCTTAAAAGTTCTGTTGGACATGTTCAGTCCAGTTCAGTTTTTACTTTTCTAACGTTACCACTGTTCAGCTTGGATAACCACAGCTGTTATCTTAGCTAGTATGGATGATTATTGTACAAAATAATAAGAATAAAAAATGTAATGCAGTTCTACGACAGATGAATAGCACTGCAGTATCACTGCTAATTATAGCTGAAACAGTGGTAATGGAGATACAAGGCGGCAAAGTTGGTTTTATAATCACACATTCTTTAGGAAACGTGTGGAAACTTAGAAAAGTGTTAAATTTAGCAGATGCTGTACACTGCGGCACACAGCAGTGGTGGCTAGAGGGGCTGTCCTCCCGTCTTTGAAAAGATACTTTCATACGTTTAGATGTCATTTTATATGTTTATTTAATATAATAAAGCAAATAAGCATCAACAATATGAGTGGAGTCTGTTTTTGTGACTAATGTTACCGTAGTATAGAAGACAATACAAGTTATTAGAAAAAATAGTACACAGCACTCTACAATCGCGCCGGAACGGAAGTAATCCAGCATCCTTATATTCCACCGGAAGTACGTCATTCACCGCCGTGCATACAGCCTATTAGCTTTTCCACAAGCTGAAGTATGCACTAATATACAGAAGGTGCATAGACATTCACACAAACTCAAAACACAATCATGGTAACACACAACACCTAAATCATGCATGAAATGTTCATTAAACAACAGAAGATGTAACATAAAACCCAAACGTACAGAACTCAAATTTGTTAGTTATGGGATTTAACTGCATTAAACTTGTTTGTTAAAATGTGTGGTCCCTTTTTACAATATGTAATATAAGTTTCAGGTGTCCCCAGCATGTGTCTGTAAAGTTTCAGCTCAAAATATCCCACAGATCATTTATTATATAATTTTGAAAATGACCATTTTGAGTGGAAGCAGAAACGCATCGTTTCTGTGCATGGCTCTTTAAATGCAAATGAGCTGCTGCTCTGTGCCCCCTTTTTTCCAAAATAGAGCTGTGCCTTTACAGCTCATTCATCAGACACCCTGCTAAAAATGTCTGTTTGGTTTTGATTATCATGTCTATAGCGATGAGATCGTGCATTTTAACCCTCTGGGGTATAAGGGCGTTACGGGGCCCTGCAGAAGTTTTGTAAGGAATAATTGACGACGGGCCGTAGAATTCTTAGAAAATAATGCACACCCGAGGTGGTGATGCGGTCACGACGCAAAGCGGAGTGGCCGTTCCACCTCGGGTTAACTGTATGTGTGTGCGTCTGTGAGTGAGAGAGAGCGAGAGAAATAGAGTATGTGCTTTCCGTACATAATAAAACGTAATATTGTGGAAAAAACATGGACATAATCTGTCGTTTTTATCCTGTCGTTTACCGTATGTATTAGTTTTGCCAATGTCACTGTAGCTTTTGGTTATTTTGCCGTTTTGGGCTGTAAGGACCTTTGAAATAACTGAAATCGTGTGGCGGAGTGATATAGACATGTACTGCGGTCAAAAGCTGCCTGGAACTTCGTTCGCCGTGCATTTCCCTGAAAATAATGCACACCTCTAGAACGTTCGTCAGCCAATCAGATTCAAGCATTCAACGGCCCTGTAGTATAAATTAGTTTAAACTTCTGATATAGGGTTTTCTGAGAGCACACATTCAAAGCAAACACACAGAAAGCAGCTGCCACATGGCATGTGAGTACTAAACTAAGTTCTCTTTCGTGTCTTATTGCGCTTAAACTGTCAAATACACACAAGTTTATGTTAGAAACACTGGAGTTTGTGACGGTAAACAGCTTGGTAAGGAATCACATTTTTATATTAGATCTGTGTGGCAACAGCGTAATATACAGTAAATAAATCAATAAATCCACTGCTCTCGTTTCTCTGAGGCTGGGACTCTAAATAGTGTTCTGTTCTCGTTCTTGTCACTTGCGAAAACAAAATGACGTGGTGACGTGGGTTGAACATGCAGCTTGAAGGGCGGTAATATTATAATATGTTTCCCCAACCATGTCACGTGGGGAGCTAAATCTGAGCAGCTCATTTTTTCACATGCTAGCAGATAAAGGCTTACCAAAACTAAGTTACTGGTTGTCCTTTTTCACATTTTCTAGGTTGGAAGATGCACCAGGGACATGATTATAGCACTTAAACTTGGAAAAAGTCAGATTTTCACCTTTATGACAGATGTCACCTTAGTTTTAGTTGCAATTAATTGAAATTCAGTTTCGATTTCCATTTCGGCTTCAAACGATCATTAAAATACAGTAATCAAGCTGAAACGATTATTGCGCCCCATTCCGCCCCCTTTCCATAAAAGCCTAGTTTCACATGCAAATCAGCAAAATCATGTTACGTGACTTTCATAAAATGGGACGTGCTTGATTTATTAATGTTTCTTTGATGTTGTGTTTTTAAAAGTGAGAATGAGAACTTGCGCTGTTCTGTGTAGAGACGGAGCATAACACGGACATGTTAAGTTATCTTTCAACTCAAGGTGCTCGCCTAAACAGTCAAATGCACGCAAAATGTTTCAAAAATGAGGCACTTGGTGATTATTCACGTAAACCCTTGTCAGTTGTGTCCTAAATGTTCATAAACAGTTAAGAATGAAAATACATGTTTAACGTATATTGCAACAACAAATAATATTCCTTCTACCGTCTCTGCTTGATATTAAGAAAATGTAAAAATACAAAGAAAAAAATCACTCACTGTTCTTGAATGAAGGACTTTTGTAGTTTTAATAAGAAACAAAGCATGTTTAGTTATTACAGTGAAGACGCTCTTTTATTTTACATTCAAATAATTACATTTAATTCTTGTAGTATTTTTAGAATACTTTAGACTTGCATAAAAGTATTCATTGTTTTTTTTTCTTTTTTCATTTGTATCTTTTTTTCTGTTGTATTGCTATCTTTAAATTAATCACTGATGGTAAAGTTTTGGACCCAGTCATAACCGTGTTAAATAATTGTGATTACAATATCGACCAAAATAATCGTGATCATGATTTTTGCCAAAATCGAGAATCCCTGGTTTTAGTTTGATAACAACAATGATGGGCATTGGTGTTGAATGGCCTCTCACTGACTGAATAAATCCTTCTGCTTTGTGATCATTTAGCGTATGAACTGCAGAGGTGTCCGGATCCACGGCCCTTTCGTAATGGTGTGGTGATTGGCAGTGATTTTGGAGTCGGCATGACCATCTCGTTCCAGTGCCTGCCAGGATACACGCTGCTGGGCGAAGCGTCGCTCACGTGTCTGCATGGCGTCAGTCGCAACTGGAACCATCCTGTGCCTCGCTGTGAAGGTACAGAGCCCATACAGAAAACCTGAAATGTCCATGTTTTTAAATTCTGTAAAAGCTATATATAGAGGCTTTTCTGCAAGCATTAAAAACAATGAAGGACTTAAAGGATTAGTTCACTTTCATAACAACAATGCACAGATAATGTACTCACCCCCTTGTCATCCAAGATGTTCATGTCTTTCTTTCTTCAGTCGTAAAGAAATTGTGTTTTTTTGAGGAAAACGTTTCAGGATTTCTCTCCATATAATGGATATGGATGGCGCCCCGAAGTTTGAACTTCTGAAATGCAGTTTAAATGCACTTTAAAAGCAGCTTCAAAAGGCTCTAAACGATCCCAGCTGAGGAGGAAGGGTCTTATCTAGCGAAACAAATTGACAATTTATATACTTTTTAACCTCAAATGCTCGTCTTGTCTCATCTCTGCGCAGCGCATGCGAAATCTGTGTGATTCAGGTGAATACAGTTAGGGTACGTCTAAAAACTCCAATCTCGTTTATGTCTTCAGTGTCAAAATCGTCCTATAATGCTGTTTTTGCCTTCTTTTTTTTTGTAAAGGGAGTTTGAGTTTCTTTGTATGTTCACTTTGTAAACACTATGTCGGTACTTTTGCATCGATCTAAGGCGATTTTGAAGTTAGGGAAGAAAACGAGATGGGAGTTTTTAGACGTACCCTAACTGTATTCACCTGAATCACACAGATTTCGCATGCGCTGCGCAGAGTTGAGACAAGACGAGCATTTGAGGATAAAAAGTATATAAATTGTCAATTTGTTTCGAAAATAACCGATCGTTTCGCTAGATAAGACCCTTCCTCCTCCACTGGGATCGTTTAGAGCCTTTTGAAGCTGCATTTAAAGTGCATTTCGGAAGTTCAAACTTCGGGGCGCCATCCATATCCATTATAAAGAGAGAAATCCTGAAATGTTTTCCTCAAAAAAACACAATTTCTTTACGACTAAAGAAAGAAAGGCATGAACATCTTGGATGACAAGGGGGTGAGTACATTATCTGTGCATTGTTGTTATGAAAGTGAACTAATCCTTTAAGCGGTGAACTTTAGACTTATCATTGTTTTATGTCCTGCATTATTGCTTGTTGCAGCTGTATCCTCAATACACAAATTGCTGATTGTGTTTTGATTTTATTTGTCCTCCGTCAGCACTTTGTGGTGGTAATATCACGGCCCTCAATGGGACTATCTACTCTCCGGGCCACCCGGCTGACTACCCCAATCTTAAAGACTGCATATGGAGCATCCGAGTACCTCCAGGCAACGGCATCCACATCAACTTCACCGTTCTTAACACTGAGCCCATCTACGACTACATCACCATCTGGTATGACTTCTGCAAACGTTTTACAAGAACTCCTCACCTAAAGACGTGCATCTGCCGGGTGTCATATAACAACATGAGTGTTGTGCTCACAAAATAACTTTAGAAAAGAGATAGGCTTTAGAAAAAAGATCAAATTGTACCAATTCCAATTATTTTTGTGTTTCAGAGACTGATAATCGTCATGCATAAACTATTTCAATCAAATTCATAATTGCTTTTCTTGATGGTTAGATATCCTACAACGATGAAAATACATTTGAAACCATTACACAGAGAACAAAAAGTGCACAACTGGCATGAATTTATTTGTGACCCTGGACCACAAAACCAGTCTTAAGTCGCTGGGGTATATTTGTAGCAATAGCCAAAAATACATTGCATGGGTCAACATTTTTGATTTTTCTTTTATGCCAAAAATCATTGAGAAATTAAGTAAAGTTCATGTTCCATGAAGATTTTTTGTAAAATTCCTACTGTAAACATATCAAAATGTAATTTTTGATTAGTAATATGCATTGTTAAGAACCTAATTTGGACAACTTTAAAGGTGATTTTCTCAGTCTTTTTGATTTTTTTGCATCCTCAGATTTCTGATTTTAAATAGATGTATCTCAGCCAAATATTGTCCTATCCTAACAAACCATACATCAATAGAAAGCATATTTATTGATTTAAATCTCAGTTTAAATTTAACCTTATGACTGGTTTTGTGGTCCAGGGTCACATTTGTTTGAAAGTATTTATTTATTTATTATTTATTTATTTATTTATTTATTTATTTATTTATTTATTTATTTATTTATTTATTTATTTATGTTGCCATTTTTTGATATTTCAAATATAATGTTTACAATTAATAATTACAGCACATTTATTAGTAAATTAACTAAATTATTGCATTTAAAATAAATCATTTTATATTACAGTACAAACCCAACCCAAGTTTTACCAATACCAATAATTTTTGTGCTTCAGAGACAATCGTCATGCATAAACTATTTCAATCAAATTCATGATTGCTTTTCTTAGTGAGTTAGATATCCCACAACAAGGAAAATAATTTTGAAACCATTACACTGAAAAACAAAAACAGCCCAATTCGCATGAATTAATTTGTTGGATATTCACTCATTCATTTTCTTGCTTGCTGCCTTTTTTTTGTAATGCTTTAAATATAATATTTACAGTAAATAATTACAGCACATGTATTAGTAAAATAATTAAATGATTGCATTCAAAATAAATTATTTTATATTAAAGTGCAAACCCATTTTGTATTTTTTTTATTTAATGTTTTTTAAATGTCCAATGATGAACAATATATGTATTATAACATTATAGCAATTAATAATAATAATAATAATAATTGTAAGACATTCCAAAACAAAGATTCAAATAAACTTGAACAATATTTATTGGTTAATATAATAATAATAATAATAATAATAATAATAATAATAATACGTTAAACAAAACCAAGATAAAAACTAACTTTATTATTATTATTATTATTATTATTATTATTATTATTGTGTTTGTTTAGATCTTTCTAACAGGTCAAATATTATTATTATTATTATTATTATTATAAATTGTGCCTTTTTTCATCTTTGTTTTGACTGTCTAAAAAGTCAATTATTATTATTATTATTATTATTATTATTATTATTAATTATCATTTTATATATGTGTAAATATTGTGCCAGTTTATTTTCACCTTTGCTTTGGACTGTCTAACAAGTATTTCTTACTAAAGGAAAACCACTGTTGCTTAAAGTTGCTGTTGGGTGCTGAGTTCAGAAATCAAATGATGCCATTATCAGTAAAAACGAACCGGTAAGCAAGTGTGAGTTTAGAGAAGTGCAAAAAATATCAGTCAAGTCGATTATCTGCCTATGTCTAGTTTTGGATTTATCAAAATGATTTGTCGAGCACTCCACCAGAGAGTTTGTCCTTGTCCATGAAAAATGCATTTGTGCTAATGCTGCTAAGCTGTGACTTACATAACACTTTATTTTAGTCTTTTATCTGTTTTGTTTCACACATTTCTCTTGTGCTTCCCCATCTTCCTTATATTTCCTCCTTGACTGAACATTAATGCTGAAGTGTCAAGCGGCTGGTGCGAAAGCAAAATTTAGACGCTTGTGTTCACGTCATGGAAAATAGGATTTTTCTCGCTGTTCTGAAAAATAACTGTTTGATGTACCTTGTATAAGTCCTTGCCCAGGAACGGCTCTTTCAGAAATAATTTATAAGAACAATACTGTATGACCTCCCACATTTACATATCAATGCATATTCAAAGCTCAATGCAATTGTTACTCATTTACCATTCAAAGAGTCATTTACATACAGAGGTCTTCAAGGTACAATAGCAACAACAGCCTGTTTAATTTCCCAGGGTCAGAGCGAGGGAGCTAAAATTGTTGAGTAAAATAAAATTTGGTGCAAAGAGGACACTTTTACGAAAAGTTGATCAAAACTGTCTTCAAACTATTTCTCTGCCATAACAGCAGATCATCTAAATGGGAAAACTGACCATAGAAGAGATGGACCCACATTTGGTCTGTGATAACTTTTTATTTGACCCACCATGTCATATCTCTTAGGAAAGGGATCAGTTTTTACCAATACCAATACTGATAATATGCATAAACTGCTCGTAAGAACTCATTAGACATAGACACAGTCCAAAACAAAGTTGAAAATAAACTGGAACAGTATTAATAATAATAATAATAATAATTTGACTTGTTAGTCCAAAACAAAGATATAAAACAAACTGACACAATATTTATAATAATAAATATTATAATATTATATTATTATTATTATTATTATTATTATTATTATTAATTTGACTTGTTAGAACGTACAAAAAAAACTGGCACAATGTTTATAATAATATAATAATAATAATAATAATAATAATAATAATAAATAATTTGACTTGTCAGACAGAGATGAAAATAAACTGAGACAATATTAATAATAATAATAAAAATAATAATTAATATTATCGTTAATTATTTTTATTATTATTTGACTTGTAAGACAGTCCAAAACAAAGATGAAAATAAACTGGCACAATATTTATAATTATAATAATAATATGATCATTAATTATTATTATTATTATTATTAGTAGTAGTAGTAGTAGTAGTAGTAGTAGTAGTATTAGTAGTAGTATTAGTATTATTAGTATTACTTGACTTGTTAGACAGTCCAAAACAAAGATGAAAATAAACTGGCACAATATTTATAATTATAATAATAATATTATCATTAATTATTATTATTATTAGTAGTAGTAGTAGTATTAGTATTATTAGTATTACTTGACTTGTTAGACAGCCCAAAACAAAGATGAAATAAACTGGCACAATATTTATAATTATAATAATAATATTATCATTAATTATTATTATTAGTAGTAGTAGTAGTAGTATTAGTATTATTAGTATTACTTGACTTGTTAGACAGTCCAAAACAAAGATGAAAATAAACTGGCACAATATTTATAATTATAATAATAATATTATCATTAATTATTATTATTATTATTAGTAGTAGTAGTAGTAGTATTAGTATTATTAGTATTACTTGACTTGTTAGACAGCCCAAAACAAAGATGAAAATAAACTGGCACAATATTTATAATTATAATAATAATATTATCATTAATTATTATTATTATTAGTAGTAGTAGTAGTATTAGTATTATTAGTATTACTTGACTTGTTAGACAGTCCAAAACAAAGATGAAAATAAACTGGCACAATATTTATAATTATAATAATAATATTATCATTAATTATTATTATTAGTAGTAGTAGTAGTAGTATTAGTATTATTAGTATTACTTGACTTGTTAGACAGC
>NC_133369.1:7296721-7372997 GCF_049309525.1 Garra rufa | reverse complement strand
CATATATAATGCCACATTTACTTTTGGCTCATGACCCTCAAATGAAGTTAGCTTTGTTTAAAAAAAAAAAAAAAACGGTCACCTGTTGTTATTCAGCTCAATTAAGTTCAATAGCAGTGTTGGTGTTGCAAAATGTATCAAATATGATACATTAAACAAAGCTACAGAGCGTTTCTATAGAAGACAATAGAATCATTATCCACCTCAATTCAGTTCAAGTTTTGTACTCATCCGATAGTTTTAGTGCAGTCAAATCCATAATATTACTGAGAAATTTCTAATAATTATGATGAACGGACTTTCATTATCTAGAAAAATGTTTTGCATAACCACAATACAAACCATTACTTGCTGCACCGTTTAAACTAGACATTATTACGAAAAGAGTTATATAAAAGTTTTGCTAATTAAAAAAAATAACTATGTTGTTACAGACTTTTACCTGACTGAGAACCAAGGTCATGTTGAATGCTTTACGTTGACCGTACAAGTCACCATTCAGACACTTTATTCAGAGTTTTGTAGCACGACTGCAGAGAAGAGCCGTCTGCTATCCTGTTTTCATAAACATCCTCTATAAGATCCCCGACACGCACCCGCCAGACGTGGGAGAGCGACTTATGGAGAGCCACGGAGTATTATATCAGACAGAAGAAGTCAGAGAAGGTTTTTAATGCCTTATATCTGGGTTTGAACAGATCTATTGTCTCCCTTAGGGACGGCCCTGACCAAACATCCCCACAGATCGGTCAATTCAGCGGCAGCTCGCCTCAGGAGGCCGTTTCCAGCACGTCCAATCACATCCTGCTCAAGTTCCACAGCGACTTCAGCACCAGCGGATTCTTTGTTCTGCGTTACCATGGTGAGCAGAATCTTCCGCCGTTTTCATTCACGATGGCTTAGTTCGCTTATAGTTGTTTATTGTCAGCTCGATTATCCTGGCTTATTCCCTCACACCCACAGAGCGTGTTACTTATGCCGTACGTACGCTGAGGAGAGCCGTGAACGTACATACATTCAACCCAAATTGTGCCATGAAATTGCATTAGGAACCTTCTGGTTCACATGCCTTCGAACGCCTATTTAGCGTGTCACGTTGCTCCTTTTTCGCCCCTTGTTTTTTGTTTTACCGCAAGGGCTAGAAATTGTATTACTTGTTTCTTGAGAAAATGGCTTCGATTATTGCAGCTGCCACATTTCGATGCCGCTATAATGTGTTTGGGAACTTCCATCATCCGTAATAACAGCCATTTCTGAATGAGCAGGTGTGGAAAAACATATGCATTGGGCTTCTAAGGCAGCATCCTAGCTGTTATGGAACCTCATAAGTGATGATTTGAAATGCTCTACGTAGTATGCATCATACAAACAGATGCAGTCTTCATATGGAGACTCAAAAACTGATTTGAGTTTAGCATTTTGCATGCAATACTCAAGTTTTATTTAGAAATGGCTTCAATTTTGTCAATGGTTTTTGATTTAGATTGAAATACAAGTTGCAGAATCTTCAAAATGGTCGTTATTTTAGCAAAATAATGAGATATTTAAAAGACATTTACTTATAGTCCACAAGAGAAAATAATAGTTGAATTTATAAAAATGACCCCATTCAAAACTTTACATACACTTGATTCTCAATACTGTGTTGTTACCAAAATGATTTACAGCTGTGTTTAGTTTTTTTTTTTTGTTTAGTGATAGTTGTTTATGAGTCTCTTGTTTGTCCTGAACAGTTAAACCGCACACTGTTCTTCAGAAAAGTTCCTCAGGTCCCACAAATTCTTAGTTTTTTTCAGCATTTTTGTGTATTTGAACCGTTTCCAACGATGACTGTATGGTTTTGAGATCTATCTTTTCACACTGAGGACAACTGAGGAACTCATATGCAACTATTACAGAAGGTTCAAACGCTCATTGATGCTTCAGAAGGAAAAATCATGCATTAAGAGCCGGGGGTGAAAACTTTTGGAATTTGAAAATCTGCTTAAATGTAACTTATTTTGTCTTCTGGGAAACATGCAAGTATCTCCTGTAGCTTCTGAAGGGCAGTACTAAAGGGAAAAATTATGATATTTAGGCAAAATAAGAAAAATTCTGTTCAAAAGTTTTCACCCCTGGGTCTTGCATTGTTTCCTTCTGAAGCATCAGTGAGCATTTGAATCTTCTTTAATAGTTGCATATGAGTCCCTCAGTTGTCCTCAGTGTGAAAAGATGGATCTTAAATCATACAGTCATTGTTGGAACGGTTCAAATACACAAAAATGCTGAGTAAACAAAGAATTTGTGGGACCTGAAGGATTTTTCTGAAGAACAGCAGGCAGTTTAACTGTTCTAAACAAACAATGGCATGGTGAACATCTATCACTAAACAAAAAAACACAGCTGTGGGTCATTCAGGTCAGTACTAAATAAAAATAACATGCATTTTGTATGATCTCTCTTATTTTGGTAAAATACTTAACATTTTGCAAATTCTGCAAGGTGTATGTAACTTTTGACCTCAACTGTCCACAACCTTGGATTTAGTTCACGGAGCGAATTGCAATTATGAAATAGCCTTTTATTTACTAAAGATACATGCAATGCTGCTTTAAAATGTCTAGTTGCATTAATCTTTTTGTGTGATACTTTGCAATTCTATCAGTGTAGATGGATCATTAGGTTATGGAACTGCTTTTAACAGGGGAAATAGTATCTGTAACTACGACGGGTGACTTTTGAACCCCGTCGGTTTTCTCTGATCTCTTTTGCAATTGTGATGGGAGGCCGTTATTCAATAAAGGGCATTAATATCTGCGTTAGCATATTTTCTGCTGATGCTTTTGAAGATCACCAATAAACCGATACGGCGTAAGGAAGTTATGTCAAGTGCTGCAAAGCACAAAGCTGATTAGAATTTTAAAAGATAATAAAATAAGATAGTCGTGGTCCCAGAGCTGCCAAAATGCCCATTCTCCGCTTTGAAATTGCCTTTAATGTGTTAGCGTAGTAACAGCTGAGTTGTTCTGCGCTCAGAGTGTTTCTGAGTGTTCCTGTTTCCCCCGATGATGAATTCTAAATGAAATGTGTTTTTGTTTGTCGGTGACGGCGTCTAACAATACAGAGGTCATTAAGCTGTTTGGTAGGTGGTGAATCTTGATGATGTTACAATACTGAGAGCATTTGCTAGATCTTACATTCATAAAAAGGTCATTAAACTCATTTAAACAAACTGTTAACTCTGTGTTCTTTGCATTTGTTCAAAAAATGTATAAAAAAAACTTTCTGCCTTTATTCTAATGATTTATGTGTAATATTTACAATTACATGAATCATTACAGCTAAATATTAGCAATTTAAAATGTAAAATGAATAATTTAATAATCAGCAGGGTGTATAAACAAGCATTATTTTCTTAAGAAAATGCAAAAGTATATTTTCCTTTCTGCCATTTTCCTAATATTTTATATATAGTATGTAACATTAATAACAACAGTAATTTACTTTAATTATCAAATTGTTTAAAATGATTACATTAAAAAGTTAATATTACAATAAAAGCACATTTTTATTATTATTATTTTTAACCTCTTAACCAGCATCTTAACACTATGTATTAATCATCATCATATACATTTAAAATATATTTCTATGCTGCAATTTTACTAATAATTTTATATAATATTTACCACCATAAATCCAGAGAAATATTACTTTTTATTTGAACATTGAAAATGTAAAATTTTAATATTACATTAAATTATTATTATTATTATTATTGTTATTAGCACCTTAACTGTGTATTAATTAATATTTAGGATTCATTTTATATTATTACTATAATTTCTTCATGAAATATAAACATATATTTTCCATACTGCCATTTTGCTAATATTTTAATGTCTCTAAAGTTTTATTGGTAACACTTTACAATAAGGTTCATTAGTTAACATTAGTTAACCACATTAGTTAACATGAACTAATAATGTACTGCACTTATACAGCATTTATTAATCTTTGTTAATGTTAATTTCAACATTTACTAATATGGTATTAAAATCTTGTTAACATTAGTTAATGCAGTGTGAACTAACATGAACAAACAATGAGCAACTGTATTTTCGTTAACTAACGTTAATGACGATTAGTAAATACAGTAATAAATGTATTGCTCATGGTTAGTTCATGTTAGTTAGTACATTAACTAATGTTTAACTAATGAACCTTATTGTAAAGTGTTACCTTATTATTTATTGAATGAAAAATACAGAAAAAAGTAATATTATGAAATAGTATTGCAATTCTAAATAACGTATTTTAATATACTTTAAAATATAATTTATTTCTGTTATGCAAAGCTGAATATTCATCAGCCATTACTCCAGTCTTCAGTGTCACATGATCCTTCAGAAATCATTGTAGTACTGATTTATTACTTTTATTATCAATGTTGGAAACAGTTGTGCTGCTTAATATTAATGATACTTTATATGATTAATGATACATGATTCTTTGATGAATAAAGTTTAAAAGTTTACTATCATTTTCTATTAATTTAACGCATCTTGCTGAATAAAATTATTCGTTTTTTTCAAAGAGAGAATGAAATAATTTTTCTGACCTCAAACTTTAACCAAGGTGTTAACTGTTACAAAAGTTTTATATATATATATATATATATATATATATATATATATACTTTTTTTTAAATAAATGCTGTTCTTTTAAATGTTTTATTTATCAAACAATCCTGAAAAAAGTATTACCGATTTAAAAAAAATATGTACTGTTTCCAACACTGATAATAAATCAGCATATTAGAATGATTTTTAAAGGATCATGTGACACTAAATTATCACATGATCCTTCAAAAATCATTTTAATATGTTGGCGTAATGATGCTGAAAATGCTTTGCATCACAGGAAAAAATTATATTTTAAAGTATATTAAAATAAATAAAAAAAAAACACCATTTAAATTGCATTAACACTTGACAATATTTTTTTTTTCTGTATTTTTAATCAAATAATGCAGCCTTGATGAGCAAAGAAGTCTCCTTTGAAAAGCATTTAAAATCTTACTGGTCCCAAACTTTTGAGCGGCAGTGTATATGTGACCCTAGACCACAAAACCAGTCATAAGGGTCAATTTTATGAAATTGAGATGTATACATCTTCTGAAAGTTGAATAAATAAGCTTTCGACTGATGTATGGTTTGTTAGGATAATATTTGAAAACCTAAAATCTGAGGGTCCAAAAAAAATGATCTTTAAAGGTGTTCAAATTAGGTTCTTAGCAGTGCATATTACTAATCAAAAATTAAGTTTTGATATATTTACTATAGGAAATTTACAAAATATCTTCATGGAACATGAATTTTACTAAATATCCCAATGATGGCATAAAAGAAAAATGTATCATTTTGACCCATACAATGTATTTTTGGCTATTGCTTCAAATATATCCGTGCTACTTATGACTGGTTTTGTGGTCCAGGGCCAAAAATAGTGTTGACAATTAATAATGACAGTTATTAGCAAATTAATTGATACATTAAAAAAGTCAAATCTTATTTTGTATATGCAAATAAGATATTATATATATTTTTTTAAATTCCTGAACATATAGATTACCAAACAACAATGTAGTTCACATAAACCGTTCTTAACTGAATTATATGTCTTAGTGAGGGCGTACGACAATGTTCTGCTCAACATATTATGTCTTCAAATGATCATACATCACAGTTGTAACTATTATCAAAACATACCAGCAAAAGAAGGTTCTTAATGTATACGATCCTCTTTTAGAAACTCGCAATTAGACATCATTATAATCATAACACATAATCAGTGTTGGCGAGGCCGATGCTATGACCCGTGATTATGATTCACACTTTGCGACGGCGGCGCATAATTTTGTTGTACGTTTGGAAAAACTCCGGTGACAGGTGTGATGATTTAAGATGTAATTGTGTGGGTTGTATTCAAAGCGTTATCACTTAACCAGCAGCTAAACATCACGTTTCTCCCTCGTCTCGTTCCCTTCGCAGCTTACCAACTTCGTGTCTGTCAGCCTCCCCCACGTGTCGCCAACGCAGAGATCCTGGCTGAAGATGATGAATTTGAAATTGGTAAGGCTGACGAACATTTGATGATCATCTGTTTGCATAGATTTATCACGCGTCGAACCCTCATTAAAGAGACGCTCCCAAGGTGCCCACCTTCGCAATGCAGCGTTTCTTATTTAATGTGAAAGAAAATGCCCCTTTCTGCAGGGAAAATAACACCCGACGTTCTGCATTTGTCATCATTACTGTCACAAGCGTGTAAGCGGTCAGGTCTTAATTAGCTAATGTGTTGTTGAGCGCTAGCTGTAGCAGAAAACCAAAGATCTGTGTGTGTAATTACTCAACAGGAGACATCATCAGGTACCGCTGCCTGCCGGGCTTCACGCTGCTCGGGAGCGAGATCTTGACCTGTAGGTTGGGCGAGCGACTGCAGATGGATGGTCCTCCTCCGGTCTGCCAAGGTTAGTTTGGCAGCACATCCAGCACGCTGTCTTATTTGTGTCCCTGCTTTTCCTGTTTTTATGTCTCACGTCGTTAGCTCTGCCGCCGGTTGTTAGGCTCGTTCCGGATTACAGCATTGTGAGTCATTGTGTTTAAAACTTAATATCAAACAGCGTGATTCTTCATGTCTTGAAGTAACACTCGCAACTCTGAGTGCCTGAGAACATATGTAAACACAGGGCTCGACAATAAGGACTGCCCGATGCCAGCGTGCGAGACGCTCGAGACAGTAGACAGGATCGGGCCAGTGCTGCCTTGTCACTAAAGATTAATTTGCCTGCGACTGTTTGTCAAATTCGTGCAAATACAGTCTTATAATCGAGAAACAGCTTGTGTTTTTAAAGGAACACTCCACTTTTTTTGGAAATAGGCTCATTCTCCAACTCCCCCCGAGTTAATAAGTTGAGTTTTACCGTTTTGAAATCCATTCAGCCGTTTTCCTGTTCTGGCGATATCACTTTTAGCATTTATTAGTATTTACCATAATTATTACAGTTTTTAGCAAATTAACCACATTATTGCATTTAAATAGCCTGGCTAACGCCAGACCACGTTATGACTTCGTCATGATTCGTGGTCTGGGAACCACATGTTCATTTTCTCGTATTTGAGGCGTGGTTTACGAATGTCCAGAGCCGTTTATTGGGCGATACGAATGTCTATCAAATGCGCCTGTGCGTAGTTCATCATAGCCAATCGTTTCAATTATACCGGATGACGTAGGTAGAGCGAACGCCAAAAGTTGCTCTTTTTTCAAAATAAACTTGCGTTCTAAACTACTACGAACACTACACCGTGTCTACACCGGACGCGACAGTTGCCGCGCCGCAACAGCTAAAGTCTGTCTACACTGGACGCGACAAGGCAACCGTTGCAAATCATTTAAACTTTTGTGTGAGCACGTCATAAATAGAACGCGGCAGCAGATTACTGTCGGGATTTGCCATGTCTCGCCGCATCCAGTGTAGACAGCATAATAGGTTCTAATGTCATTTGTCGCGTCCGGTGTAGACACGAAAGATAACTTCGCGGCTGCTGCCATGCTGGATCCATAGTAACAAACTGCTTCGGTGAGTCGCATAGAAGGCGTCATCGTCTTGCTGCTCCCTCCCCGTTCTGTGATTGGTTCCCTATCTTAGGTGAAAATTAGGTCCATGGTTTCCGGACTAGACTAGAAGCGTGAATAAAATCGTGCTGCGCAAGGCAGGATGGGGAAACCCAGGCTAGCATTTAAATTTAGTTTAATATTACATTGAAATTAAAATACATTGTCTTTTTCTACTAAAAAAACTGTATAAAATATACTTTCTGTTCTGCCATTTGTATAATATTTCATTTTAGTATTTACCATTTAATAAATAGAGGAAATTATTACAGTTTTAGCATATTAATTACATTTAGAATGAATGATTTTAATATTACAGCAGAATATGAATTAAGGTAGCAAACAGACTTGCAGTTAAATGTTTAAATAGATTTTTAAAAATGTTTGTTTATTTTTTAAAATAGAAACATTTTGTTTTTATGTTTAATCATATTTAATAAATAACCAGGGTGAACCTTTTTTTTATTGCAATATTTCCTCTTCCTGTCATTGTAACTTAAATCCCTATTCAGCTTCCTGTGGCCAATTTGAATCGAATTTGCCCATTTTATTTTATGTTCTTAACAGCTGTTAAGTAGCTTTGCACATTGGTTCAAAATTATACTTTACATAATGGTTTATCAAACACAAAATGTTCTGATTGACTGCGATTGAGTCATGTCACATTTTACTTTTAGTGAGAATAGGCAAATTGCTGCACATCACGGGATTCTTGTCAGTTCTCATCATGTTGGGTAAAAGTAAATTATGAGGCAAGAAACCTTGATTATAAGGTTGCCATGATAAGTGCTCTTCAGGGGGACAAATTTTGAAATGAAATGATGATAAAGTGAAAAATGGTCTCTTTAGGGAATTGCATAAGCATAGAGAACATTGTGACAATGTCATGCAATCAGTTTATTCTATATGTGCACTTGATTTATTTTCTAAAGCTGGTTTTGCCTACCTGCATTTTTGCAAAACTCAAAAACTTTCCATTACATATAATTCACTGCTGGTTCCAGCTAAAATGAACATTTATAATAATAAAACAACTTTTACTCCTTTTCACCCAATTTTTTGCATACAGTTCCTTGCACAATACTATGTTATGACCTCAAAACACATTTACAATAGTGCATAATATGTAAACTAATACATTTTGATGTTTGCATCAAATAACCAGCTCCATATGTGGCTTTTCAGATGTAGTTAACTTGCTCAGTAGCACACCTGGTAAAGCACTGCACCTGGTACAAGATTTGTGAAACACACAATAAAAGACTTGTAGAAGCATGTGAAAATGTCACGGTTGCTTGAGCTTCATGTTTGCTAACAATATTGCTTAGGTTTAAGGTCAGATTTAGTGTAGGCGGTGTGTTGTACATGCTACAAACAATGTAAAATGTTGCCAGTTTGTGTCGCCATAAAAAACAAAACCCTGTTTTAGTGCCACTCAATGGACGTTTTACTTTGAAAGTGTCACGAAACATGCAAGAACCAACATACTATGATGTAATTTTGTCACCACAGCCATAGCCATTGTGTTGGTTTTTACACTATTTAACACAAGCTTCTTTGGTTTCTTCCCAGTGCAATGCCCTGACAATGAGGTTCTGTTCGACTCGACGGGCGTAATCTTGAGTCCAGGTTATCCTGACAGCTACCCCAACCTTCAGATGTGCTCCTGGATGATCAACGTGGAGAAGGGCTACAACATAACGCTGCACTTTGAACTCTTCCAGACGGAGAAAGAGTTTGATATTCTGGAGATCTTTGATGGTGGGTTTGAATTATTCCTCATATTCAGGCATCATCTGACAGCCCGTGCAACTGTGTCCCTGAATATTACAGTCATTATTCTCTGGCCTGTCGTAACTCTGACGCTTTTCTTGAAAACCCGAAATGAAATTTGGAGCCTCGGGAATGTGTTTGAGAAATAACGGAGTTGCTTTTTTAGGCCCATGACCATTACGAGAGAATGGTTCCCCCCCAAATAAACTCATTTAGGACTAGCACACATGCAAAATGCTGGAAAGATTTGAGTATTTCTTGATAGCGAGGCAATGGCAAAGACAATTCGAAATACATTCAGAGTGTTATTAGCGCTAATTACTTAAGTGCTTGCAATCAGCAAATTACCCTATTACTCATCATTGATTGGATGCTCATTAATGTCCATGGCATTTGCAGAGCCCCAGTGGAATAGGAAGTGAGAAGTAATACCAATTTCCTTCTCTCAGGCCAGATTTTTGTTCATGTTTTGCAGCAAAGCAATTTTTGGAGCTCTCTCCCCAGTGTCTAAAAGTAAATCGGCTGAATCCCATCGGATGGACATTTCCGCATGATGGATTTAATCTGAGAAATCTTCTTTGCTCATTGCCACATATGGAAACTTCTTGTTAAAGGAATAATAGTGCACCCAGAAATGAAAATTTGCTGAAAATGTACTTCCTCAGGCCATTCGAGCTGTTGAGGAAGAGGAGTTTGGTGTTTGATTGAAATTTGGCATTGCATCACTTGCTCTGCAGTGAATGGGTGCCGTCAGAATAGGACAAATAGCTGGTAAACACATCACAATAATCCACAAGTAATCCACACCACTCCAGTCATCTACAGTGCCTTGCAAAAGTATTCATTCATTCATTCATTTTTTTCACCTTTTGTTTTGTTGCAGCATTATGTTAAACTGCTTTAAATTCCTTTTTTTCCACATCAATCTACATCTAATACACCATAATGACAAAGCACAAAACAGGTTTGTATCAACTTTGCAAATTTATTAGAAATAAAAAACTGAAAAGATCCCGTTGCATAAGTATTCACACCCTTTTCTGGGACACTCGAAATTTAGCTCCGGAGCATTCATATTGCTTCTAGATGTTACTACACTTCGAGTGGAGTTAAACTGTGGCAAACTCATTTGAATGAGTATGATTTAGAAAGGCACACACCTCTCAGAAAAGGTCTAACAGCTGAAAATGCATATCAGAGCAAAAACCAAGATAACTGCCTGTAGAGCTCAGTGACAGACTTGCGTTAAAGCAATGATCTAGGGAAGAGTTCAGAAAAAAATCTGCTGCATTGAAGGTTCACAGAAACATGTAGCCTCCATTATCCATAATGGAAGATGAATGGAACAACTAGGACTCTAGAAAATGTCTGCCAGCCCCCATCCAAGCTGACAGAGCTTGAGAGGTGAAAAGGTGAGGCAAAGAATGGCAGATAATTGTCAAATGCAGATGTGCAAAGCTTGTCACATCATACCCAAAAAGACTTGAGGCTGTAAAGGTGCTTCAACTATGTACTGAGTTAAGGGTATGAGTACTTATGCAATGTACTTATTTCAGTGTTTTATTTTTAATACATTTGTAAAATTTGCAAATCTGGTTTTTGCTTTGTCATTATTATGGTGTATGGAGTGTAAATTGATGTGGGGAAAAACTAATTTAAAGCAGTTTAACAATGCTGCAACAAAACAAAATGTAAAAAAAAATGCAAAGCACTGTATTAATGTATGAAGTGGCAAACTGTGTGTTTGTAAAAGACAAATCCATCATTAAGGCATTTGAACAATTTTAATTTGCTTTTCTGTAAAATTGCGAGTCCTCCATCCATAATACTGCTTTCCCCAGTTAAAAAGTTGTCTCGTCTGAATTAGAAGAGAAATATGCACAGGTCAAGCACCATTTACAAGCAAAAAAAGTGTCTAAAAAATTGTTCTAAACAACTGGGTGAAATTTGATGCGAGTGAACAAAAAAAGATGGACTTGTTCATTCCCAAAATGCTGAATTTGTTTGTTATAAACATGCAGCTTTTCATTTCACATGATGTTAGTTGATGGACCGGAGTGGTATGGATTGAGAAGTTTTTGTCCAGCTGTTTGGACTCTCATTCTGACGGCACCCATTCACTGCAGAGGATCCACTGGTGTGCAAGCGATTTTAGTTTTTGGGTTTTGAACTGTTCCTTTAAATTTTCAAAAAAGTTGCATTGACACTGTTAGAATGTCAAAATCAAACCATCAGCAATGACATCATTAATTTCTGAATTGCATTCGGTCTCCTAAGTTTGCTGATTGCAAACTTCTTCACTTCAGACTATCCTTGTACATTTGCTGATTCATTTGCATTGGAAATTTTCACTTTTTTATTGTGTATTTTTGCAGGGGCAAATATTTACAGTCAAAGCCTGGCTGTGTTGAGCGGAGATCTCAGCGTGCCCTTTAACATCACTACCACGGGTCACCAGCTGTTTCTCCGCTGGTCGTCTGATCACGGCACCAACAAAAAGGGCTTTCGTATCACTTACGTGGGTGAGTATCAAAGTATGTATCCCCGATTGGTAATTCCTTTCAGTTCTATGTGTGTCTCTCGTGACCTTTTGTCTGTCCTGCCCATTATGCGTGCGTCCAAGTCCGTGTCCCATCTGTCCATGTGTTTGTGTCCAAACGTTTCTGTATTTGTAATGCAACACTGGAGTCAGGAAATGTAAATGAAAGAAGTTGCTAAAATACTTTATAGGCCTTAAATGTAATTACATTATTAAGCAATTTTACAGTGCTTAAATAATGTGTTTGACATCACATGTTAGGCCTGTTTCACACATTCTGCTTGTGCAGCATGTAAGGAAAACTGCAAACACTGGTATGTGTTAAACTCCCACACATATTTTATGCAAATTTTGGGACAGTGCATAAATATATAATAATAAATGTGAATAAAATGCCCAAAATGTGCATAAAAATGCTCACTTGATATGTGTGGTGTAACATATACAGAAAATAACCCCATTGCCTTACCACATATCAGTATTCCCTTATACATATATAAATTGCAATTCAAAATTGCAAATCCAGGTTAAGTTCCTTATACATGAGGAGGACTGCTTAAGTCACCTATTTTCAATCAGACTTGAATTTAATAGAAAGTGCTGTTAAAGAAAATGTATACAGAAAACATAAACAGAAAATGCACTAAAACTAGGGCTGTCAGTCGATTAATCTAATTCATTTCATGATGTGTCGATTAATTGATCTCATTAATCGCAAAAATTAATTTAAATGTGAAAAAACCCACAAAAGATAATTTAAAGCTATTTTTGTGTTAAATGAGGAAGTATCAAGCAGACTTTACAAACTGTTGCTTTAGACATAAACATGTATTTGATTCAACATACAATTTATTACACACAAACATTTAGGCTGCAACGGTCTAACGTAAACTATGGAACATAAAAGATGATCATTTGAGAAAAATCTTGAGAAATAGCTTTGTTACCAACAGTTTTCAAAGTACTTTCTTGTATGTTCCACAAGAGAAATGTTTAAAATGACATGATGGTGAGTAAATGATGACATAATTTATTTATTTATTTGGGGTGAACAATCCCTTTAATATTTTTCATTATTATTATATTTATTAATTTTTTTTATAAGAAACTAAATCTGCCAGCAGGTGACGGTAAATGTCTTTATGAGTCATTCACTCATTCAATTTGATTTGTTTAAAGTTTCATGAAGATACTACCGTAAATATATCCAAACTTAATTTTTCCATTAGTCATATGCATTGCTAAGAACTTCATTTGGACAACTTTATTGGCGATTTTCTAAATATTTAGATATTTAGACACCTTCAGATTCTCAAATAGTTGTATCTCGGCCGAATATTGTACTATTCTATAAACCATGCATCAATGAAAACCTTATTTTTCCAGCTTTCAGATTATGTATAAATATCAATTTTTAAAAAGTTGACCCTTACGACTGGTTGTGTGGTCCAGGGTCACATTTAAGCCTGTGATAGATAGGGACAAAATCAGCACTTGAGTCATGTCATATTGCTCTTGCTGCCTGTGTGATTTCCTGTGATATATATATGAATATGAAACAAAACACATGCAGGGGCATTTTTTGCACAAATATCTTAAATGTTAAGGCATAGCTGCATTTATGGAGTTGTTGTTCTGCATCATATTTGTCAACAGTCAACTGTATGAAATATAATATGATGTACAGGATTGGGGGTGGGTTTTTGAGTTTTGAGTTGAGTTTTTTTAATAACTAATTAATGTAGTTAACGTGTTAAACTGACAGCCCTATTTAAAACATATCAGTATTTACTTAAAAAAAGGTATTTTAGTCACAATTAAAAACACATTTTATCCAAATATTCATGTTAAATTCAGTTTATATAGCTCAGGGTCACGATTGCTCAAATCATGGTTTCAGTTAGACCTGAATTGAATAGAAAGTGCTGTTTTGTGCCTGTCTCTGCATGTGGGATGTGCATGAAGCACAAATCTATGTTTTCAAACATTGGTAAGTAGTTCACTCACATTATTGTACTGTATTGAAAAAGATGTAATAAAATAACTGTGTGGCGCTTACGTGCTGCAGACACAAGATGTGTGAAAGAAGCTATATGCTGCTTTCAGATCCTCCTGTGAAACATTCAGAAGTCATAATTATGAAAAAAATACTGTAGATGCCTTGTGCAATTTCATTTTCACTGACAGACACGGGATGTGTTTTTATTGCTAAAGCAACAAAATAAAAAGCAAAGCAAAGATTGCAAATTTGTGCACTTGATGAGTTGTCAGTGCATTTGTTCATTCTCATGCTAACACAGAGAATGATGGGAAATTTAGTTATGTTGCACATGCCTTTCAACTCAACAATAATCTGTATAGAATACCTTGATTTTTTTTTTTAATTCACACACCACCAGTGTGAAAATATCTAGGCTTAGAGTTTTCCGTTGGTGGTAATTTATAAATATGATCATTGCAAGACTTGAAGGCACTATTAGATTCAATAATACTTTTTTGCATTTTTTGTATTTTGTAATTATACACGTTCATTTGTACCATTACACATATTAAATTATGTACTGATAATGGACAATCAGTGTACATTGAAGTTGTTTAAAATGTCATGATTACACAATAATGATTTTAATGATTCTCATGAAGTGTTGTCAATTATTTATCTGAGATGATGCTGATGAGTTGAGTCAATATTGTTTGAGTGTTTAATGATCCGTGTTATCATCTGTAGCGATGTACTGCAGCACCCCAGACTCTCCGCAGCACGGTTTTGTGGTTAGCCAGACGGGCGGCCATGCCAACAGTGTCGTCCGCTGGGCCTGTGATCGTGGCTACAGGCTCATTGGGAAAAATATGGCTGTCTGCAGGAGAACTGAGCTCGGTTTTCTGGCCTGGGACTCATCTGTGCCTGCTTGTCAAGGTGTTGTCTTTATTATTATTTTCTTTTTACAAGTTTACAAGAATTGCATTTCCTTGAGTTGACTGCAAAGGCTAATTTAACTGACAATCACTTGCGCTCTGGTATTGTTTGATTTAACCTTCACTGCCAAAACTCACAGCTCTGTATTGCACTTTTTAACATTTTTGTGCTCCATCAAGGACATTCATTTTTTATATATATGTGTGTATGGGCCATTCTACAGAATTGGTGCAAACTGCTGTCCCACAAGCAAAAAACGCATTTAAAAAGCATTTGAGTATTCAGACCTTCAATGTTTAGATGCTTCTATTATCTGTTGAAACCCACAATAATATTTAAAATATCAGTAAGCTTAGTATATACAGTATCTCACAAAAGTGAGTACACCCCTTTACATTTCAGCAGCAATTTTAGTATATCTTCTCAAGGAACAATACTATAGAAATTAAACTTGGATGTATATGTAGAGTAGTCAGTGTGCAGCTTGTATAGCAATATAGATTTATTGTCCTCTGACAATAACTCAACATACAGCCATTATTATTAAAATAGCTGGCAACAAAAGTGGGTACACCCTAAGTGATAACAGGAGTATGTTGTTTAACCAAAGCCACATGTCCTATTCATCATGTTAATGTATTTGTCTGCTTAACAGGACCATATAAAGATGTGTATCTTGTATTAGAGCAGTTAAAATTAGGTGCTTTAGGTACAATTCTCTCATACTGACCACTGGATGTTCAACATGGCATCTCATGGCAAAGAACTCTCTGAGGATTTGAGAATTAGAATTGTTACTCACCACAAAGATGGCCAAGGCTATTAGAGCTTCAGTAACACCCTGAAACTGAGTGAAACTATAGTGACCAGGATAATATAGAGGTTTTAAAGGTTGCAGAAGTAGAAGGTCAGTGTCAGTGCTCAGACCATACGCCGCACACTGCAACAAGTCGGTTTGCATTGGCGTCGTCCCAGAAGGAAGCCTCATCTAAAGCTGGCTTACAAGAAAGCCTGCAAACAGTTTGCTGAAGACAACCTGTCCAAGAGCATGAATTACTGGAACCATGTCCTGTGGTCTGATGAGACTATAAGATAAACTTGTTTGACTCAGATGGTGTCCAGCATGTGTGGCCATGCCCTGGTGAGGAGTACCAAGAAAATTATGTCTTGCCTACAGTTAAGCATGATGGTGGTAGCATCTTGGTCTGGGGCTGCATGAGTGCTGCTGGTACTGGGGAGCTGCAGTTCTATAATGAATTGTACATTCTGAAGCAGAACATGATGCCTTCCCTCCAGAAACTAGGCCAAACTGCAGTTTTCCAACATGATAACGACCCCAAACACACCTCCAAGATGACGACTGCCTTGCTGAGGAAGCTGAAGGTGAAGGTGAAGGGGTGGCCAAGTATGTCTCCAGACCTGAACCCTATTAAGCACCTGTGGGGCATCCTCAAGCGTAAGGTGGAGAAGCACCATGTGTCTAGCAGCTCTGTGAGGAGTGGAAGAGGATCCCAGCAACAATCTGTGCAGCTCTGATCAATTCCATGTCCAGGATGATTAAGGCAGTGCCAGATAACAATGGTGCTAATACAATATATTGACACTTTGGACAAGGTCACTTAGGGCGAACTCACTTTTGTTGCCAGCTATTTTGACAATAATGGCTGTATGTTGAGTTATTTTCAGGGGACAATAAATCTATACTGCTATACAAGCTGCACATTGACTACTCCAAAAATATCCAAGTTTCATTTCTATAGTATCGTCCCTTGAGAAGATACTAAAATACTACTATAATGGTTGCTGAAATGTGAGGGGTTTACTTACTTTTCTGACATACTGTATAAAATGATAATTTATTGGGTACTTTAAATTGGGAGTTGGCTGTCCCCAATGCTAACCCCTAAATTTCATTTTATCAAAATGATACTGAAAGAGTTTTTTTTTTCATTGTTATATTTAAAAGTGTCTTTATTTTTTTTATAAAATTATTTTAAAAAAGAGACTCTTTTATTTTATATTTTCTTTGTAAATTATGAAACTTTACGTAAAAAAAAAGACAATATAACCCTTCTGAATAAATTATTATTACTGTGTTTCGGTAGTGACAAATTTGGGGAGGACAAATATTCCAAAACTTTCTGAAAATACAATGTGAGAATTAACTGCACAATTACTAGAAATGTGTACCTTGGATATTATACCATTTGCATACATATCTTTTTTTTTTTTTTTTGAAAAATAATGGCCCATATATGCTAAGGCAGAACTGCTGTCGAGGAAAAAAGCCCAAAGGGACATGTTCAATTACCTTCACTCAAATCAAAAATAAATCACCCCTAGAAAATAACATGCAAATAAAGAAAGCAAAACAAAATAATAAAGGGTAAATGGGTTACTGAGAAAGCATATGAATTTTGAGCAGACTATGAAAAATGAAGGAGCAGACAGTTCAGGATAGCAGGACCTCATTGTGTTATAATTTTGGAAACAGTCCAGAAGGAGAATCTGCTGAAGAAAGAAAATAAATTGACATATTTGAAGTCCATTTTTTAGGTTTCAGAAACAGTGGACTGGTGCTTGCTAGATAAGCGAGCTGATCATTATACAATATAAAAGTCAATATCAATATAATAAGTATAAATTTAAGAAGGGTAAATTAGTAAATAACAATGGATTAACTATTCTTCTAAAGACACTAATATTCTCAGCTATTTTTGTTATTGTTGACATTCATTAGCAGGTTTTTAAAAAAAAAATGTATTAATAGAATATTTGATATGTTTCTTACCAGATGTGGCATTCTGTGTTGATTATGAATGTTCTTAAGATTGAATTGTTGTTTCAAAGACAGGCTGTGTCAGATGCCAGCATCACTGATCAGTCGTCTCTTTGTTTTCTGCTAATTAATACGGCCGAATGGGGTTTGCTTTCTGCTTAGGTTTTATTAGCATTAATACAAGCGCTGTTGTTTTGTTGGATTTATTTGATTAGAATTTTAGCACTCGGTAATTGGACAACCTATTATGTTTCATCGCTGTATTGATTTCGCTTTAAGCAAACTCCAGCACCTTTTCCATGCGTTTAATTACACATTTTTGCCATGCTGGCTAATTACAACCCTGTTTGCTCGCACATGACCATGTTCAGACCTCCCATTCAACGTGTGGACTTGATGAGGTCAAACACGGTGGAGAGTCATTCCTGCTGTGCTAACTTTTAAAATTAATGTGTTAAAAGGACTTTTATAAAAACACATTTTATTACAGTTAAGGACAAAGCTTACGTCCCCTTTAAGAATCTGCAAAATGTTAATTATTTTAGCAAAATAAGAGGGATCATACAACATGCAGGATATGTTTGTGTATTTGAACCCTTTCCAATGACTATATGATTTTAAGATCCATCTTTTCACACTGAAGACAACTGAGTGACTGATAGTCCAGAAATAGACCATGTATTAAGAGCCGGGGGATGAAAACTTTTGAACAGAATAGAGATGTGTACATTTTTCTTATTGTGCCTAAATATATTTTTTCATTTAGTACTGCCTTTCAGACGCTACAGAAGATTGTTAAATTTTTCCCAGAAGAAAAAAGTTAAATTTGCCCTGATCTTTAAATTAAAAAAGTTTTCATCCCCGGCTCTTAATGCATGAGTCCCTTAGTTGTCCTCAGTGTGAAAAGATGGATTTCAAAATCATACAGTAATTGCTGGAAAGGGTTCAAATACACAAAAATGCTGAAAAAACAAAAAATTTGTTGGACCTGAAGGGTTTTTCTGAAATACAGTAGGCAGTCTAACTGTTCATGACAAATAAGGGACTTATGAACAATTATCACTAAAAAGAAAAAAAAATACACAGCTGTGGATCATTCAGGTAAGAACACAGTATTAAGAATCAAAGATCAAGGGATGTAAATTTTCGAATGGGGTCATTTTTATAAATTCACTATTATGTCTCTAAACATATTTTATGTGAAATATCTTATTCAGGTAAGTACTAAATAAGTAATAACATGCATTTTTCATGATCCCTTTTGTTTTGGTAAAATAATTTTACAGATTCTGAAAAGGGGATGGAAAACTTTTGACCTCAACTGTAGTTAGCTTTATTAATTATAACTTGATTGTTTAATTAAGAATACTAGCAGAATGCAGAAGCTAAAGTGAGGGATTGCCAGTTCGTTTACAAGACATCTTGAAGTAAATGTTGATATTTATCTTTTGAAATGTTTTGGAGTGGCATAAACCTGCAAAATATCCCAAAATGTATCAACTTTACTGCTAATGTTTACTAATGTTTGTTTTCCCTCCAAAATTATGCTGCTTCCTGTCATTTAGAAACTGGATTTTACTCATTTAGGGATTTTATGACAAACTGTCAGACTTTAAGACAGTTGGGCAGTTGGTTGACTATTTGTTTAGACAATCCACCAACTAGTCGATCTTGAAAATAAGTTATTTTGCCCATCATAGTCTCTGTAGGGAAAGTGTTAATTCAGAGTTCACTCAGAGGGAACTGAATCAATGGCATTGACCTCACCTGCCCTCATCTGCTGGAAAACTAGCCACACAAGGTGTGTGTACTTGTGTAATTGGCTTTTGTGGATAGGTTAACGAGGAAAGTGATATTAACAAACAGCCATTGTAAAGGGAAGTATCTGTATTGGAGTTTCTTGGATGGACGTTTCTTAACCCTTGTGCTGTGCTGAAAATCCTTTACCTAATTGGGGTTCTTGGTCAAAATGACTAGGCTCCTTAACATTGCTTGTAAATCACGTACTATGCTATATTATCACCAAATCTTGGATATAATCTTTTTGTTAACTTGTTTTCTTTTAATTAGCACTGGTCTTGTATTTATTTTTGGAATGGATTGATTGTAGACTTTATTGATTTGAGCTCATACATTTCAGTTTTTTAATGAAAAAGCATTATTTGTAGATAATTTTGGCAATGTTCACTCAATAACAGAGGTGTATAAGTTCAAATCACTAAGGCCTACGATCAATCTGTTTAAAATAAAAATTATACAAAACTTGTGCTAATTGAAAGAAAACAAGTTGGTCCAATTCAATAACATTAACAAGCATTTTCACGGGGAAGAGAGGTCTCTCCTGGTCAAAATAACAAGAACACAACCTGAGGGTTAATTCTACTTATACCATGGTCTGTCTGAATACTTGATTCTGGTTGGCTGGCAGGTGTGCAGTAAAACCGTTTCATGCACAGGTAGTTGCAAATTATTTAAATCACCGTTCTATATTAATGTGGTGCTTTAATTGATGCACGCAAACCCAGACACATCACTCGCATCGATGATTCTTGGCTTCCACGTTGTGCATTAAAATCATTTAATGCACAGAATACCCAAGACATGTCACTCGTATAGTTTTGAATGGGGAAAAATGCAAAGTTCATTATGGCCGCGAAGCCCCGCCTTCTTAGTGAAAAAGCCAATCGTTGATTAGTAAAGTCAGCGCGTCACTGCAGCTGCCGTTAGAAGTCCCGGTTGCTATAGAAACAATCGGCGCTCAAAGACGTGCGCTCAGTACTTTCGCATGCGCACTGGCTTTTTTTAATGCTATTGGAGCACAAGGAACCATATTTATGAGGCAGTTTTTGTTGGATTTCTTTGAAAATTTAAAATATGAAATTTAATCGTAAGCTTGGTGAACAGTTTTGGAGAATGTGATGTTTCCCCATTCAAAGAGATAGGAGCTGCACTTGCCTTCCCGAGTAGCGTTTCAAAGATGGCCGCCGAGTGACATGACTTGCCTTAAAGGGACTTTGGCATTATCAGTATTACAAAAAACTGAAACTAAAGATGCTTGTTGGGCATTTAACATGACAATGTCTTTCTTCTAAGGTGAAAATCCTTCAGTGGACATGTTTTTCACTCGATCTTAAGACTCTTAAGCACCTGTGGGGGATTCTGTAGTGACGAGTTGAGCAAAACTCCCCATTAAAGACCAGGGCATTTAAAGAGGTCGTCCTCCAGGAGTTAAACTGGACAGATGTCAAAATTTGTCGTAAACTCAGTACCAAGACATGTGCAGGACATATTAAGTACAGTACAAGAATATTACACTTTGTTAAATTAAATCTAGGATGTATTAATTTCTGCAATCCCTCATTTAAACAAAATTAGCTACGTTACTTAATTTACAAATATTCATGCCATATTTTTCTCTGTTTTTATTAAAAACATGTTTAATACATTTAAATTTTGCTATCTTTCTATAAATTAGTGATCATTAAGAAAATGCATCTTTTATATTTAATCAGAGGGTATACATATACATAGTCAAATGAAGTGGACAGAATTTAAGAGAGGTTTGAGAAATAAATGTATTCACTGCCCTTCAGAGATTTCAGGTAAATTGTATTATATAACTCTTGTGGGAAATAACAGGTTATTATGCATTCACATTATTTGCATTTGCAGCTTCACCATCTTTTTCCCTTTAAATCTATACTTTGAATGTTGTTTATCTGTAAGGCATGTGATGCAAGCCATGTATTTACGCTCTGAAGGTGGCACAGAATATACTGTATAACATGAAAAAATGCATTTACAAAACTTTCTTATTGTTGGAACTTGATTTTCACACACAAGTTTGAAAGAAGGTCATGCAGGGTTTTGCAAATGTTCCAGACAAATGTGACTTTAAAGAAAATCCAGTTTGTTTTCTGTATAATCAGTTCTGAATTGAATAAATTCATAAGGGGAAACACTGCAGGCAAAAACACTTTTTTATGCATCTTTCAAGTTTGAGATGTGGGGCTTTTTGGTGTTTCATAAAGTGTTTTTTCAGACTAGTTGAAAGAAAACACCCAAAAGACAGTGTTAAGTGTTTCTTTTATAGCACTTTATCTTTGTGTCAATAGATTTCAATTACAATATATACTTTTAAAGGCGGTTTTCTCAAAATGGGTTTTTCTCCTACACTGAGCCATTAATCTCCACTTCAGTAACACTTACACCAAACTTTAAATTTTTATTCCTGTCTATATTCTGAAGGTTTTTTACAGAGGGATTTGTTCATCTATATATATATATATATATATATATATATATATATATATATATATATATATACACAGGGTGCGATTTGTGAAAAAACCAGAGGGGGGATGCTTTTGAAAACTTTTTGTTTTCTCTCTCCATAGGCAGAGGTTGACCAAACTCTTAGTGTAATCTGTTAACAACACGCATTATATGCACATCTTTTTAGGCAAGAACCAGATAATGAGTGTCAGGTCATGAAATGTTTTTAATACGACGAAAGCTGTTTTATGTGATCACAATTTAATAAAAAACATCGTAAGTTAGGCCTATTAATAGTAATGATTTAGTTTCAAACAACGAATACATTTTATAGGGAAGGTGAGCAAAGTATCAACGGAGCTTTTTGGAAACTCCGAATCAGTAAACCACTGCTTCGCAAAAAGATTCACTGTTTCGAAGCGCTCCAATCGGATCACGAATCATTTGATTCAGAACGTTCAACTTTTAAGCGCGTATGGCGAATCATTTGATTCAGATCGGGATGTAGGAGTGGCTTCCCGGGACGTTTTATCCCCACCGTGGATAAAAATAATTCAGCAAAAGCAGGGATGCATAGACCAGAGGGGGGGAAATCCCCCCCATCCCCCCGGCAAATCACACCCGATATATATATATATAGATTAGATATAGATATATATAGATATATAGATATATATAGATATGACATATAGATAAAAATCCCCTGTAAAAACATTTGCTTCTAATATGTAAAAAAGAATTCAAGAATTTTGAAACGGACTTCATCCAGAGTTTAGATTTTTATACTACAAATGTATGCAAATTACCGCATATTTGGTTAAAATAATGCCTCATTTGTATATTTAAACCTAACATTTTAGAAAACTTGTAATACAAAAAAGGTTTGCAATTATCAATGGAATCAATCAGCTGGGTAAGATAATACAGTAACTATTAGTTATTGATTTTACCCTATTCACCTGCAGTGTCTTGCCTTAATTCCCAAATCCTCTGTATGCCATTTTTCTTGGAAAACAAAAGAGAGGTGAAGTAATTTCTATTCTTTGTTGAGGTTTCGATACAAAGTCAAGCATATCGCATTGTCTTTTCTAGCTGTGTCCTGTGGGCCGCCCGTGGCCCCTGTGAACGGAGGCATGCTGGCCGCTGATTATTCAGCAGGAACACGAGCCACCTACTTCTGCAACGATGGTTTCCGTCTGTCCTCTAAAGAGGTGACCAGCACCGTGTGTCAGGCTGATGGCACGTGGAGCAACCACAATAAAATCCCTCGCTGCACAGGTGAAAAAAGACCTCCTGGTTTTGAATCATCAAAATATTTAAGGGTTTAAATGCATTCAGTAGCCCTTTAAAAGGTATACTATATATAGTGCCAAAATAGACTGGTTATGTGAAGGTAAATTGCATTTGTAAGTGCCATACAAACATTTTAATCACACTACTGATTCCCTCTCAGTTGTGGTGTGTCCCAGTATTGGGTCCTTCACTCTGGATCATGGCAAATGGAGGATCGTCAACGGCTCTCGTTATGAATACGGCACTAAAGTGGCCTTTACTTGCAACGCTGGCTACTACCGGCTCGGGCCCGCCCACATTCACTGTACATCCAATGGGACATGGAGCTGGAGGAATGAGCGACCTCGCTGCAAGAGTGAGTTATGCGCTTCATTTGTTACTCAAGCATTAATGCTGTACATATCATGACACGCACAATTCCCAGGCCTTGTTAGTCTGGCCGGTTTTTAAGGTCAGACTGAGCAGTCTGCAAGACTAATGATTTTGTCAATTGTGTCCTGAAGTGTGAAAGATTAGCAGCTTGTGCGGTGCCTTGTAGACATGCAGAATTCGTGAGCGTTTTCCGCAATTTTCTGGGCTAATCTATATATATATATATATATATACAGTAGTCAACATTCGAAGTGGATCAAAAAAGTTAATCAAAAGTTGTCCTAAGATAAGAACGGGTATTCTTTTTGGTCTTAGGACAAATTTGATGAAAGGTTTTGATCCACTTCGAATGTTGACTACTGTATATATATATATATATATATATATATATATATATATATATATATATATATATATATATATCAGTAGTCAACATTCGAAGTGGATCAAAAAAGTTAATCAAAAGTTGTCCTAAGATAAGAACGGGTATTCTTTTTGGTCTTAGGACAAATTTGATGAAAGGTTTTGATCCACTTCGAATGTTGACTACTGTATATGTGACCCTGGACCACAAAACCAGTCATAAGGTTAAATTTTACAAAACTGAGATGTATACATAATATGAAAGCTCAATAAATAAGCTTTTTATTGATATATGGTTTGTTAGGATAGGACAATATTTGGCCGAGATACATCTATTTGAAAATCTGGAATCTAAGGGTGCAAAAAAATCAAAATACTGAGAAAATCATCTTTAAAGTTTTCCAAATTAAGTTCTTAACAATGCATATTACTAATCAAAAATTACATTTTGTTATATTTATAGTAGGAATTTTACAAAAAATCTTCATGGAACATGATCTTTACTTAATTTCTTAATGATTTTTGGCATAAAAGAAAAATCAATAATTTTGACCCATGCAATGTATTTTTGGCTATTGCTACAAATACACCCCAGCGACTTAAGACTGGTTTTGTGGTCCAGGGTCACATATATATATATATTAGATTAGATTAGATTAGATTAGATTAGATTAGATTCAACTTTATTGTCATTACACATGTACAAGTACAAGTCAACGAAATGCAGCTTAGGTCTAACCAGGAGTGCAATAAGCAGCAAGTGCAGGATATAGGTATAATTTATAAGTTATAAGTGCACTTATAGGAGATATGTACAGGGAGAAACTATGGAAATTATTTACAGATGAAAGTATTGTGGACATAATTTACAGGTGCTATTAACAATTAGAATGTACAGAACATAATATACAGGTTGCTATTAACTGTTATCAGGAATTGCAGATCGATATGAACATAATATACAGGTAGCTGATTACTAAAGTAGGAATTTACAAATAGACATGTAGGTACATTCATCAAAAATGTACAAAATGTATATGTGCAATGGAAATGTGCTTTTACAAATGGGTATGTACAGTATAGTGCAATGGATTAAGTAGTGCAATGGTAATGGGGAGAGTGGAGGGGTGTGTGGGGTTGGGGGCAAGTGTCAGTGGGGGGCAGAGTTCAATAAGGAGACAGCTCTGGGAAAGAAACTGTTCCTCAGTCTGCTGGTTCTTGTCCTGGGGCTTCTGAGATAGATAGATAGATAGATAAATAGATAGACAGACAGACACACTACCAGTCAAAAGTTTTTGAACAGTAAAATTTGTTTATAATGTGTTTTTTTTAAAGTAGTCTCTTCTGCATTTATTTGATCCAACGTACAACAAAAACAGTAACATTTTGAAATATTTTTACTATTTCAAATAACTGTTTTTGTAGATGTTTTAAAATGTAATTTATTTCTGTGATCATAGATAAATTTTTAGCATCATTACTCCAGTCTAATTTGCTGCTCAAAAACATTTTTTCTTCTCATTATTATTATTAACAATATTTTAAACAGTTGAGTTTTTTTCAGGATTTTTGATGAATTGAAAGATCCAAAGATCAGCATTTATCTGAAATAAAAAACTTTTGTAACATTTTACACTATACCATTCAAAAGCTTGAAGTCAGTATACTTTTTCAAATAGAGTTATAGAAATTAGTAATAAACTTTTATTTAGAAAGGATGCTTTAAGTTTAAATTGATCAAAAGTGATGATAAAGATATTTGTAATGTTACAAAAGATTTCTGTTTCAGATAAACGCTAAAATTCTTGTGAACTTTCTGTTCATCGAAGAAACCTGACAAAATTCTACTCAGCTGTTTTCAACATTATAATTATTTTTTTTTTAAACAGCAAATTAAAATATTAGAATGATTTCTGAAGGATTATGTGACTGGAGTAATGGTGCTAAAAATTCAGCTTTGAAATCAGGAATACATTTTGAAATATATTCAAATAGAAAACCATTTAAAAATAGTAAAAATATTTTTAAATGTTACTGTTTTTGCTGTACTTGGGATTAAATAAATGCGAAGAGACTTTTTTTTAGACATTTAATCTTATGACTGGCATTGTGTATATATTAGTTTTGTTTTGCTGTGTTTTTACAAAATGCATATATACAAAATGCACACAGCATTAAATGGCAAGTTATTTATTATATTTAGTGGTTTCTGCATTGTCTTCAGATTCCATTTCCAATATTATTTTTAGGCAATTTTCCAGAATGTGATATTTTGTTATCTTAAACACGAGATGGAAATGTTTTTTGAATTGTTTTTGTAATCTTCTATTTTTTATATGAATTAACTTAACAGCAATTATATAAAAACACTTACACGCATAACATAATGCTAAAAACAATATAGTTTTTATGTGTCAAAAAATAATAAAAATATGAAATTGTCCAGTACCTCCATTGTATTCTATAATTACTGTATGTCTTATGAAATCATAAGTACTGATTTCCCAAGAGCCTTTATATGGCGACATCACAATAATGAAACAAATCTGACCTGGTATATTCTCCACTATATTGGCTGTTTTTAAAGGAATAGTTCACACAAAAATGAAAATTTGCTAAAACATCCAAGATTTAGATGAGTTTGTTTCTTCATTGATTTGAAGAAATTTTGCTCAGCAATGAATCCTCTGCAGTGAATGGGTGCCGTCAGAATGAGATTCCAAGAAGCTGATAAAAACATCACAATAATCCACAAGTGACCCACTTTTTAGTCCATTACGTCACTTGCTCACCAATAAATCCTCTATAGTCCTTTTCTCCAGAGCAAGTGTTTTTATGGATTATGGACTGTCATTTTAGCCAGAAACAGTGTTAAATTAAAACGTTTTCATAATTGATTTGTTTCTTACAAACACACAGCTTTTCACTTCACAAGATGTTAATTGATGGACTGGAGTGGTGTGGATTATTGTGATGTTTTTTATCAGCTGTTTGGACTCTAATTCTGACGGCACCCATTCGCTATAGAGGATCCTTTGGTGAGCAAGTGATGTAATACTGAATTTCTACAGCTCTGTTCTGATGAAGAAACAAACTCATCTACATCTTGGAGGTCCTGAGGGCGAGTACATTTCCAGCATAGTTTAATTATTGGATGAACTATTCCTTTGACAAGCTATTTGAAAAAAACAAACAAAAAACACACACACACAGCTTAGGAATCCCGAGTAAATCCAGTTGTTTGTTACAATCGCAGTCCTTCATCGGCAGGTGCCGTCCCCAGATGGTTGAGTTATCATCGTTGTGCATCTCCTGTAACTACAGACGTGATGAATGTGTTTATGGCTCCCATATGAGAGCCACAATCTAAACATTAGAGGTGCTTTATGACTGATGGCGTCTGACAGGATCCTGCACCCTGGCGAGAAGACTGCGGCATCAATTTTCAAAAAAACAACAACAATCAGAGTGAAGATGATGAGAAGTTGATAACAGATGAAATGATGATGCCGCTGTGGTTTCCCTGCACGAGTAAACGCTCCTGAACAGTGTATCACATATATAATAAATCCCCGATCTCCTCTCAGCTCAAACGTTCAGCTCCTGAATGGATTTTCAGATGGTTTTGGATAGATGAGAACAGTGTTTGGGAAGCTACTTTGAAATTGTAGCTCCCCAAGACACAAACTGTTCAGTTTAAAACAGCCAAGCTATACTTTTAAAGTAGTAGTTACCTGTTACTGGCTATCTTTTTACATTTCTGTAAGTTTCTGTAGCGTTTTTTTAGTATGCAAAGTGATCCAAAATTAGAAGATTACTTGTACTTTTAGTTAGTTAACTACTTGTGGAAGTTCAAGAAATTCTTTTTTGAGATAATTTGCTCATTTGGTCTGCATTTCTTCTGTGAGGTTTAAAGTTGTACATGTTTGTTCAAACAGTCAAGCTACACTTTTGAAGGAATAGTTAGCTTTTACTAAAGCGGTTTAAGGGGCACAATTCAACAAACGGATATTCTGCGTTTCTGTTTAGTTAATTAGCTACTTGATAATAAACTCCTTAAATGCAACTCTGACTATTGAAGCTATAAACATGGCACAGTAAAGGTTTTTGAAACTCAATTTAGTCAATTCTTTTTGACATGATTTTCTAATTTTGTTGTGCATTTCTTCTGTGGTGGTTTTGCAGAGGTGTAAATCACAGTTGTATATGTTGTTTGAACAGTCCAGGTACTCTTTTGAACTAATAGATGGCTTTTACTAGCTAGTTAAGTTGAAGCTGTTAAAGTGAACGTATCTTCCCTGCTGAAAAAACCAGCTAAAACCAGCCTAGGCTGGTTGGCTGGTATTAGCTGGTTTAAGCTGGAAGTGGCTGGTTTTAGCTGGTCTCCCAGCCTGGCCAGGCTGGTCAGGCTGGTTTTAGCTGGTGGTTTTCCAGCCTGACCAGCTAAGACCAGCCTGACCAGCCTGGCCAGGCTGGAAAAGTGGCCAAAACCCCTCTAAAACCAGCCTGCCGACCAGCTATGACCAGCTAAAACCAGCTAAAACCAGGCTGGTTGACCAACTAAAACCAGCCAACCAGCCTAGGCTGGTTTTAGCATTTTTTTTCACCAGGGTTTTTAAATGTAACAGTCAGATTTAAGTGTATATTACTTTTTCATTGTAAAATATGATCAACTATACACAGTAAAGCTTGCTTCTACTTTTAGCTAGTTAGCTATTTGCTACTGAATTATTCAAATGTAACTAAGTTTTGAAGCTATAAACCTGGTAAACATTTTCAAACTGAGATTTATCCGTTCAGAAGTCAATTCATCTTGAGATATTTTGATTATTTCTATGTGCATTTCTTGCGTGGCCTTTTTTCAGGGCTGTAAATCACAGTCATACATGTTGTCTGAACAGTCAAACTACACTTTATAAGAAATAATTAGCTTTTACTAGATAGTTACTGTAAGTAAAAGTAGTTTGAGAACCAATATCTTTTTTTAATTAAAGTTTCAGTAACATTATCATTAAAAAGCAGTCAAATGAGGAAGCTTACTTCTAATTTTAATTAGTTTAACTACTTGCTACTAAACTCCTCAAACACAACTCTGAGTATCAAAGCTATAAACGTTTTAAAACTGAGATTTATCCATTTAGAAATCAGTTATTGTAATATATACAGTTGAAGTCAAAAGAAGGAAACACGATGCATTAAGAGCTGGGGGTGAAAACTTTTGAACAGAATGAATATGTGTAAATTTTTCTTCTTTTTTGCTCATTAAGTACTTACATTAAAATAAGTACTACATTGTTGGAAAGGGTTCAAATACACAAAAATGCTAAAAAAAACAAAACAAAACTGAATTTAAATTCAAATTTAAATTTGTATAATTTTGCACATTCTGCAAGCTGTATGTAAACTTTTGACTTCAGCTGTTTTCTATTATAGATATTATATTATCATATAGATATTTCCTTCCTTCAGTTTATCTTGTTTTCTTCACGAATGTAAAACGCAGACGCACGTGTTGTCTTTAAGATGCGTTCCGATTCATTCTGTCCTCTATTGCCTTTTACTGCAGTCATTTCGTGTGGAGAGCTGCCCACTCCTCCTAATGGAAAGAAAATTGGAACGCAGACGACCTTCGGAGCAACCGCTATTTTTGCCTGCAACTCTGGCTTCATTCTGGTGGGCTCGACTGTGCGGGAATGTCTGGCATCGGGTCTCTGGAGCGGGACGGAGACGCGCTGTCTAGGTAACACCAGAAACCTTATATCTTTCAAAACTTCACCACACATTACTATCCGTGTAACCTTTTAATGGAGACCAGGTCCTGAAAGGCCATATAAAAGAGTTCTGTGACATTTAGACTGGATTTCCATAGCAACAGTGGTTTTAATTTTTTGCTTATACAGTATGCAGCACCTATATCATCACAAGGAGATAAAAGCTCTGGTCCAGAGCCTATGTAGGAACAAAGACATCATTATTATTCCTTCTTAGATACAGTCTTTTGACCTTGATGGTGAACGCAATCCTATAATACATTGTAATGTTTCTCAGTGGAAAAATATCCATCCAAGATGATGGAAAAGGTGAGTGAATTAACAAATGTCATTTAATATTTATACATATCTTTTATTCAAGAAAGTGTCATTAAATTTACATGCGTTTTATGCTTTTGGCACACGCTTGTATCCTAAGTGACTTACATTAAATTCAACCTATACATCTTTTGGGTTCATACCTTCCCCGGACTATAAAACAGCAGCTGTGGTTGCCAGAAATTCATTATAAAATGTGAAAATGTGTTAGGAATGGCAGATTGGTGCTTGTATGTTTTCACAGCTTAAAATGATAGTTTATTAAATGATATCATGTTAATACACCAATCTTTCTGAACTACTAAAGCCTGCAAAATCTTACCTTAAAATATGTGGACCACAAAACCAGTCCAGTTTTGTAGCAATAGCCAAAAATACATTGAGTATGGGTCAAATTTATACATTTTTCTTTTATGCCAAAAAGCATTAGGATATTAAGTAAAGATCATGTTCCATGAAAATATTTTGTCAATTTCCTACCGTAAATATATCGAAACTTAATTTTTAAATAGTAATGTGCATTGCTCAGAACTTCATTTGGACAACTTTTAAGGCAATTTTCTCAGTATTTTGTCCTGTCCTAACGATACAGCAATGCAAAGCTTATTTATTCAGCTTTCAGATGGTGTATAAATATCAGTTTTGAAAAATTGACCCTTATGACTGGTTTTGTGGTCCAGGGTCACATATACTCACAACCACTAAAGTAATTCAAGCGGTACAATAAAAAGCCACATAATGAATCGGGGTTCTTTGTAAGTTGCTTGTCCATGAAATAGAGAAAATGATAGGTTGTGCACAGGGTCATACATACAAAAACAGATATGCAATAAACATTAACTAAAGCATAAACACGCTAAAGTACCATACAGATTAAAAATAAATAAATAAATATTTTTAATGGAATTTAATAATATCCAATGATACACAGGGACTTCTTGGCAAAGTCTTTTTACTTTTGTGCACTGTAAATCATGCAATAATTCACACAGATATGTGTATATATTATAGAAAAATATTTTAGATTTATATATAAAGTAATTATAAATAATCAAAATCTCATACAAGTACAAATACACTACCAGTATTTTAAATACGTTTCTAATGCTCATCAAGGCTGTGTTTATTTAATCAAAAATAAAGAAAAAATGTAATATTGTGAAATATTATTACAATTTAAAATAAAGTTCTTCTATTTTAATATACATTAAAAATCGATCAAAGCTGAATTTTTCTGCATCATTAAACCAGTATTTAGTGTCTCTTTTTTTATTTTTTGAAAGAAATTATTACTTTTATTCAGTACGGATGTGTTAAATTGATTTTAAGAAAGTAACAGCAAAGACTTATATTGTTAGAAATGATTTATATTTGAAATAAATGTTGTTCTTTTTAACTTTTTATTCATCAAAGTATAAAAAAAATTGGTAGCACAAATGTTGCCAACATTGATCATTCTAATTATAAATCAGCATATTACAATGATTTCTGAAGGATCATGTGACACTAAAGAGACCAGAGTAAATGCTGATGAAAATTCAGATTTACATCACAGACATTTTTATTTTATTTTAATTTATATTAAAATAGAAACCATTATTTTATATTGTAATAACATTTTTCAGTATTATCGTTTTTTTTCTGTATTTTTAATCAAATAAATGCAGTCTTGATGAGTGTAAGAGACTAAAAAAACCTTTTTTTATTTTGGATGTGATTAATCGTTTGACAGTGTACATATAAATTACTTTTTTCTATAAAAACTCTACATTAAGGTAGCTAGCTTTTAAGCTTTTTAAAGTTATTAAAAAAATCCACTGTGGTGGAAAAAAGTCCAAGGTAGTGGACAATGTCAGAGAAATAAAAATAATTATAATTTATTATTTACTACTTAAAAGTATCATTTATTCAGTACCCAACCCTGTCATTAAAATTAAAATTAACATGCATTTTTAATCCAAAGCAATTTATATTCAAGCTATACATATTTTCAGTCCATACTTTCCCTGGGAGTCGAATCTGTAACCTTGACATCGTTAATGCAGTGCTGTGCTGTTGCTACAGGAAATAGTCACATCTAATTAAATCTAAAGAAATACATACTATTTTACCCTATGTGTGTGCATTTTTGTACTTAGAGTTTTTCTGGGTTACCTTAGCAACATGCTATTGTTGCAGCTGTTCTATAAATTCAAATTCGAATTCTACAAGTTGCTTCCAAATTAGAATGTTCAATCACTTATGAGGTTCCATTTTAGTTGGGTTGCAACCTTTAAAGGCAGCTGTCTATGTAGGCAATATACTAGGTTTTGGAAGGAGCCAAATTCCTTTTGGAAGGTGTCTTTGTGTGAGAGAATAATTTCTGGCACTGTGCAATGGAAAATGAAGTGAGAGAACACTGTGAAGGGACAGAGGCGAAGAAATGATTTCTGCAGTAGTTCAGCGGACTCGGTGCTCTATGAAGTGTGCCGGCCTCTGCTGAGTTCTGTCATCAATCACATCGGAGAGAAAAAAAACCCCGACAGCTCTCCGTTTGCCATCGTTCTTTGTCTCTCATCTCATCATCTCGGACTAAAACAATGTTGTGCATTACTTTGTCCAATGAAAGAGTCTTCAAATCCACTGTGTTGATCCTCGGATGCATCGATATTGCCGTATCTGTTGTGGGATTGAACAGTCATTATCCGTGGGTGGATCATGAATATCTCTATTCACCACACCACACAATGTGATTTGCTCAAGTAGGACATGGTCCTGCAATAACATTCCCATCAAATTACTGGCTGAACCAGGCATGGGAATTTTCACAAATAGAAAGATTATGGTTGTGAATCAAATTCCACTTCAAATTCCTAATTATCCGTAAGTGATTCTGAAGGGCTTTTTTTGAAAAACAAAGCATAACAGAGTTTGGAAGATAAAGCAATAAAATCAAGTCCTGAATTAAGTAAATAGTCAGTAGAAAAACTGAGACACAATTTACAAGCAATAAAACGAATGAAAACATTGGACCAAAGATAGAAACTAAGTAAACAGAGTGCTTGAGGTATGTCAGTTATACAAAAACATTAACATCTGTAAATAGGAAGAAATAGACAAGCTAATTCATAATAATTGTTGCAATGTTTTGTATAAGATTCCGTAAAATAGTGAAATATTATTATACATTAAAATAGCTATTCTCTATTTGAATATACTGAAAAATGTGTTTGTGTGATCAAAGCTGAATTTTCAGCATCATTACTCCAGTCTTTAGTATCATGTTATCCTTCAGAAATCAGAAATCTAGTTTTCACTCTAATTTTAAATTCTCATAATTATTGTGTATATATAGTAGACATACATTTATAATTCTTTGATAAATAGAAAATTCAAAACAACAGTATTTATTTGAAATAGAACTGTGTACATTTTTTAAAAAAGGACTCTCCTTTGCTCACCAAAGCTGCATATATTTGATAAAAAATACAGTAAAATCTGTAAAATTGTGATGTATTATTATAATGTAAAATAACTCTTCTCTATTCGAATATTATTATTTTTTTATTTGTGTGATCAAAGCTGCATTTTCAGCATCATTACTCCAGTCTTCAGTATCACATTATCTTTCAGAAATCACTCTAATATCTAATTTTTAAATCTAATTTCAAATATAATTATATATTTATAATTGACCAGTCTCACCACAGCTGCATATATTTGATAAAAAATACAATAAAATTTGTAAAATTGTGACATTATTATAATGTAAAATAACTGTTCTCTATTTGAATATATTATTTTTTTTATTTTTTTGTGTGACCAAAGCTGCATTTTCAGCATCATTACTCCAGTCTTTAGTATCACATTATATCTATTTTTATATCTAATTTCAAATTCCCATATTTATTGTATATATTTATATATATTTGTAATTGTTTGATAAATGAAAAGTTCAAAACAACGGTAATTATTTGAAATAGATCTCCTCCATTTTTTGAAAAGCAGTCTCCTTTGCTCACAAAAGCTGCATGTATTTGATTAAAAATAAAGTAAAAACTGTAAAATTGTGAAATATTATTATAATGTAGAATAACTGTTCTCTATTTGAATATATTGAAAAATGTAATTTATTTGTGTGATCAAAGCTGAATTTTCAGCATTATTACTCCATTCTTCATCATCACATTATCCTTCAGAAATCTTTCTAATATTTAATTTTTACTCTAAATTTAAATTCCCATATTTTATTTTATATTTTTATAATTCTTTGATGAATAGAAAGTTCAAAAGAAAAACATTTATTTGAAATAGAATTGTTAATTGTTTTGAAACAGGGTCTCTTATGCTTATCAAGGCTGCATATATTTAATTAAAAATACAGTAAAACTGTAAAATTGTGAAATATTATAATTTAAAATAACTCTTCTCTATTTGAATATATTGAAAAATGTAATTTATGTGTGTGAGCAAAGATTAATTTTTAGCATCATTACTCCAGGCTTCAGTATCACATGAACCTTCAGAAATCTTTCTAATTAAATTTTTACCCTTAATTTGAATTCCCATATTTATATATATTTATAATAGTTTGATAAATAATAAGTTCACAACAAAAAAAGTTCAATTATTTAAAATAGAACTATTTACATTTTTTGAAAAGCAGTCTCCTTTGCTCACCAAAGCTGCATGTATATGATTAAAAATAAAGTAAAAATTGTGAAATACTATTATAATTTAAAATAACTGTTCTCTATTTGAATATATTGAAAAATGTTATTTATTTGTGTGATCAAAGCTGAATTTTCAGCATCATTACTCCAGTCTTCAGTGCCACATTATCCTTCAGAAATCTAATTTTCACTCTAATTTCCAATTCGTTGCTGAATATAAAGTTCAGAAGAACAGCATTTGTTTGAAATAGAAATCTTATATCACTTTTCAGCAATTTAAACATTTCAAATGTTTGTGTACTGCATATTGCTCTGATGATGCTATAACATGTCTTTTGTCTTCTGTTAATCATCTTAACACACCACAGTAAGAACCATATTACAGTATATTATTAATAAAATATATATATTCTGAATTTTTTCTCCCCAGCTGGCCACTGCGGTGCTCCGGAAAGGATTGTGAACGGTCAAGTGATCGGGGAAAACTTCGGCTACAGGGATACGGTAGTTTACCAGTGCAATCCAGGTTTCCGGCTCATCGGTTCTTCTGTGCGCATCTGCCAACAAGATCACAACTGGTCTGGGCAGCTGCCGTCCTGCGTGTGTGAGTTCTCACTGCAGTACATGAGTAATACGCGTCGGGGGAAGTTTGGTTTCCATCCAAGAGGATTAGTTTAACATGTAATGCAGGCAAACCCCCTATTCAGCTCATGACAGGCATCAAACACAAATCCTGACGTTACCAATGAAACACTTGACGAGGGAAAACACCAAAACCAACACCACCTGATTTTGTGTGGGTGATTTGGATGTTTGCCTCGTTTTATTTGTGATTGCCGGAACGCAAAGCTGCTTAGGTAAAGGCTTACATACAAGTTGCATTTTAATTTTTTCTTGTCAAGCATTGAAGATTCATAGTCTGCAAATTGATGGAAATATGCCAGTAGTCAAAAGGAAGGACACAACTGACTGAATTCTAATCATAAAATCCTTTTGATGTAGAAAATGCTTGAAATTAGAACACAAATATAAAAAGTGATTTTATATAAACTTCTTTACAAATTACATTTATTTATTTAGCTTTTATTTTTTTATATTTCTATATGTTTTTATTATGAGTTTTGAGTTGGAGTGAGTTTACACAATTCCTAAACATCAACTTATAAAATGCGATGCAGTGTTTCCAGTGCCATGGCAAAAGAAACCATTAACCTGATTAGTAAATATGAATCTGAATCTGAATTGACACACATTGACAGTTCTTTATAGTGAATCAAAGACATAAAGCAGATCTAGTATAGTCCATTTCACAATCAAACGACTCTTTTGAGTTGTTCTGTTTAGTCAATCAAAAGTATGCAAAGTTAAAAGTGCAGTCCAGTTCAAAAAGCAATAACTCTTTTAAATGGTTCTTTATAGTAAATCAATGACATACGGCACATCCAGTTTAGTCCATTTAAAGATCAAAAGACTCTTTCGAGTGGTTGTTTTAATGGAAACAAAACTGTGCACTGTGAAAATTATAGTCCAATTCACAAACAAACAACTCTTTTGTGCAGATCTTTTTAGTGAATCAAAGACATAAAGCACATCCAGTATGTTTTAATTCACAATCAAACGGCTCTTTTAAATGGTTCTTTTTTAGAGAATCATAGTATGCAGTGTGAAAAGTACAGTTTAATTCATGAACAAATCACTCATTGAGCAGTTCTTTATAATGAATCAAAGACACAAAGCACGTCCACTATGGCTGAGTTCACAATCAAGTGACTCTTTTGAACAGTCCTTTTCAGTAAATCAGAAGTATGAAGTTTAAAAAGTAGTCCAGTTCACAAACAAATCACTCTCTTGAATGGTTCTTTTTAGTGAATCAAAGACTTAAATCACTCCAGTATAGTCCAGTTCATTAACAAATGACTCTTTTGAGTGGTTCTTTTTATTGAATCAAAAGCATTAAGTGTAAACACTGCAGACCAGTTCACAATCAAGGAAATTGTTTTTTGAGGAAAACATTTCAGGATTTCTCTCCATATAATGGACTTCTATGGTGCCCCTGAGTTTAACTTCCAAAATGCAGCTTCAAAGGGCTCTAAATGATCCCAGTCAAGGAAAGAAGGGTCTTATCTAGCAAAACGATTGGTTATTTTCCCCCCAAAATTACAATTTATATACTTTTTAACCTCAAATGCTCGTCTTGTCAAGCTCTGTGTGTACTCTGTGTAGACATTAAAAAGTATATAAATTGTAAATGTTTTTAGAAAATAACCAGTCGTTTCGCTAGATAAGACCCTTCTTCCTCGACTGGGGTTGTTTAGAGTCCTTTAAAGCTACATTTAAACTGCATTTTGAAGTTCAAACTCAGGGGCACCATAGAAGTCCATTATATGGAGAGAAATCCTGAAATGTTTTCCTCAAATAACATAATTTCTTTACGACTGAAGATTATTTACATTTACATTATCTGTAAATTTTTGTTCTGAAAGTGAACTACTCCCGTAAAGAACACACAAATTTGCTTTATAACTGGTTTACATCAGTATGAGTCCTTGCCTGAATGAACTCAAAAATGATGTTTCAAAGTACATAAAACATTGTCGCAGTGTGTTTTTCTACTGTCAGAACTTACCAGCAATTCCAAGTGAAAATTGTAGTAAAATTTCAGAATGACCTTGTGTATTCTAACTTTTAAATGATAGGTAACAGTAATTTTCCTCCTTTGCGTTCCAGCCATTAGCTGCGGTCATCCGGGCAGCCCTATCTACGGCCGCACCGTTGGCGACGGCTTTAACCTGAACGACGTGGTGACCTTCTTCTGTAATAACGGCTACATTCTGGAAGGCCCATCTCAAGCGCAGTGCCAGGCGGACCGCCAGTGGAGCCAGCAGCCGCCCACATGCAGAGGTTTGGACCAAATGAGTTCTTTTCTCATTATAGCGAAATTTAAGCACTGTGGCACTGATGGAAATGACTTTCAGGCTGCCACAGTTAAAAAAAGGAATGACCAATTTCAGCTCGGAGAGCCCTCTGGCCCTCTTTTCAGCCAACAGTAACTCGTTCAGTCATGGCCTGAATAGCGACAGATTAGCCCTGCAAATCAGAAGATAAGATGTATGTTTTGAATCTAATCTCTGCTTTGTTAGCGGCGTGATTATGAGTGTCTCAGAGGATCGTCTGTAGTGCTTCATTCTGACAACAGACCGGATGAAGTGATCAACAGTGATGTCAGCTTGATTACACGACTGGAATTCGGTTTTGTCCAGTAATTATGAACAAACAAGCTCGCCATATGCTTGAACAAACTTAGTGTAATGCTGTATTTTTTGCTTTGTAGTTTTTTTATGGAGCTTCAGTGATATACGCTGTAAAAAGTTGTCACCAGTTTCAACTTAAGTTTTTAAGTTCAGCAGCTGCCGTAACATTTTAAATTAAATCAACTTAAAAATACAAGTCATTGTAACTGATTTTATTGTCGTGGGTTGTAATGACTTGTAGTTTTAAGTTGAAACTGGTGAAATCTTTTTACAGTGTAGTAGTTGACTAATAATATCTATTTGAATTTTTAAATAATTGTAGACACTAGATTTAATTAAGTAGTTGTAACTTATTTTAATCTCATTTTTCCTTCAGCGTCCTCATGACATTTTAAACACTGTAACATAATCATAAAAGTATTTTAAAAGTAGTTTAATAGTTAGTTAAATAGTAAAGTTTTTATTATTCTGATCTGACTCGAGTTGCTATCTTTTCTAACTAACCTAGCAACTACAATCATGTTAGAAACATGCTAACAGCATGCTAATCAGGCTAGAAACATGTTAACAACATGTTAATCATGTTAGAAACATGCTAGAAACTTGCTAATCATGCTAACAACAGGCTACTAATGCTGACATCATGCTAGCAACATTCTAATGCTAGCAACATGTTAGTAACAGGTTAATCATGTTAAAAAAACATGCTAGAAACATGTTAACAATGTGTTAATCATGCTAACAACATGCTAACCTGGCTAGAAACATGTTAACAACATGCTAATCATGCTAGTCACTTGTTAATAATGTTAACAGGCTACTAATGCTAACATCACGTTAGCAACATTCTAATGCTATCAACATGTTAGTCTCAGCCTCAGACGTGACGCTGGACGAAACAAACTGTGATTGGTTGTTTGACATGTCGATCAAACGGCCTTATGGGCGGGCCTTGGCCAATGAAAGCTGCCATGAATTCCAGACCTTCAGCCGTCAGTCTGAAGGTCTGGCTACGTGAGACTAGCAACATGTTAGTAACAGGCTAATCATGTTAGAAAACATGCTAGAAACTTGCTAACAACGTGCTAATCATGCTAGTAACATGCTAACAACATGCTAATTAGGCTAGAAACATGTTAACAACATGCTAATCATGCTAGTCACTTGTTAATAATGCTAACAGGCTACTAATGCTAACATCACGTTAGCAACATTCTAATGCTATCAACATGTTAGTCTCAGCCTCAGACGTGACGCTGGACGAAACGAACTGTGATTGGTTGTTTGACATGTCGATCAAACGGCCTTATGGGCGGGCCTTGGCCAATGAAAGCTGCCATGAATTCCAGACCTTCAGCCGTCAGTCTGAAGGTCTGGCTACGTGAGACTAGCAACATGTTAGTAACAGGCTAATCATGTTAGAAAACATGCTAGAAACTTGCTAACAACGTGCTAATCATGCTAACAACATGCTAATTAGGCTAGAAACATGTTAACAACATGCTAATCATGCTAGTCACTTGTTAATAATGCTAACAGGCTACTAATGCTAACATCATGATAGCGGCATTCTAATCATGTTAGCAACATGTTAGTAACAGGCTAATAATGTTATAAACATGCTAGAAACATGTTAACTATATGCTAATCATGTTAGTAACATGCTAACAACATGCTAATTAGGCTAGAAACATGTTAACAACATGCTAATCATGCTAGTCACTTGTTAATAATGCTAACAGGCTACTAGGGCTGTGCAATATATCGAACGATATTGTGAGGCGCGTTTAGTCAATGAAGCCGGTGCTTTGATTAGTAGTAAATCTCCATCACGTGCGTTCCGCTCAGGTTCCGCTGGAGCGGCAATTGATACACAGAGACGTAAATCTCTGACAAGCTACGCCATATCGAGCTTAAAGGGATGGTTCGGAGTAGAATTGACTTCATTGCTATGCACTCCGAAGCCCATCTAAATACCCCATCCGAAGTTTTTTTTACCTTAGTCGAACATTTATGGAGATATTAGAGTTTTTCGAATTGCTTGTTACAAGAGTGAATGGTACATGTGATGTATCTCGTAAATTGCACCACTAAACGTGCAAGTAATCTTAACAAACTTGTACAGTAGTGTAAATAGGTTATGTACTCACAAAACGCTGCATCAGAACATTTGTAAGTCCACCATGAGTGTTTTAAAAACACGTTTTAGCCGATCCCTACTAGTCTCAAAAACTACAAATGGCGACACGTCGACGTCACTTCCCTGGTTTGAAAAAAGCATGTAAAAGTCCTCCTACAAGTTGACATGCACACAGATGTAGTAGGAGGACTTTTACGTGCTTTTTTCAAACCAGGAAAAAGACATCGACTTGTAGTTTTTGAGAACATGATCCAATCATGCTAGTAACATGTTAATCATGTTAAAAAACATGTTAACACCATGCTAATCAAGAAGCATGCTAGTGCCTTGTTAATCATGTTAGAAACATGTTATTAGCTTGCTAATCATGTTAACAACAGGCAACTAATGCTAACATCATTATATCGACATTCTAATCATGCTAGCAACAGGTTAGTAACAGGCTTATAATGTTAGAAACATGTTAACATGCTAATCATGTTAGAAAACATGCTAACAACATGTTAATCATGTTAGTAAATTCTTAATCATGCTAGTAATGCTAGCATGATGCTAGCAACATTCTAAGCATGCTAGTAACATGTTAATCATGTGAGAAACATGCTAGTAGCTTGTTAATCATGCTAACAACAGGCTATTAATGCTAACATCATTATAGTAACAGGCTAATCATGTTAGAAAAATGCTGGAAACATGTTAACGACAAGCTAATCATGCTAGTAACATGTTAACAACATGCTAATTAGGCAAGAAACATGTTAACAACATGCTAATCGTGCTAGTAACTTGATAATCATGCTAGAGACATTATAATCATTCTAGTAGCATGCTAATCATTTGAGAAACATGCTAGTGCCTTGTTAACCATGTTAGAAACATGCTAGTAACTTGTTAATCAGGCTAACAACAGGATACTAATGCAGACATCATTATAGCAACATTCTGATCATGTTAGCAACATGCTAGTAGCAGGTTAATCATGTTAGAAAAATGCTAACAACATGCTAATCATGCTAGTAACATGCTGACAACATGCTAATTAGGTTAAAAACATGCTAATCATGTAAGAAACATGCTAGTGCCTTGTAATCATGCTAGAAACATGCTAGTAACACGCTATTGACATGTTAATCATGTTACAAACATGTTAACAACATGCTAATCATGTTAGAAACATGCTAACAACATGCTACTAACTTGTTAATCATGCTAGGTATATATGCTAGTAACAAGCTAAATAAGTTAGAAACAGTATTGCCTTCAAAACATTTAAGCTTTAAGCTTTAAAACTACTTTAAACTTCAATCTTTTTCAGAATTAAAATAAACCATAAACCTTCTACAAAAGACCATACAATTTCTAAAACTTTTAAAACTTTTTCACACTTTCTGGCCAGGCTTTTTCAAGCCAACTTAAAGTTTGTCTTGACAAACTTTTTTTTTAATCTAGTTTAATAATCAATATTTAATCTTCCGAAGTCATTGTGTGAAGAAACGACTGAAATGTGAAAATCTTCCTCTCATTTGTGTAATAATTCATGTGCTGTGACTCCATAGACCGTTTTGTGGCATTTCTGTGGCAGATTGTGACACCAAAGACAGCAGCATACAAAAACGTCAATGTCTTCACACTCGGTAGGCTAGAGAATATGTGGAAGCACAAAGAAAAGCGTTTTCATGAAATGTTGATACGTCATGTTGGAAATGAGTAACTCCACAAACACTTAAGGAATGGCGGTGTAATGTTTTCAGAATTGTATACAGGTTTCAGAAAACTGATGAAAGCTTTCAGACTCACAAAGTGCTTTTCAAGGTTCCTGCCAATTGATAAAACCTCTTCAAATGTGAAAATCCTCCAGGTTATCTTTTAAAGACATCTCTTCTGAAACACCAAAACTGAACCTTCAAACACAATGTAAAAGAATATTATGCAACGTATTATGTAAAGAATAAATATGTGTGAAATATTCACTGCCGTTCAAAAGCTTAGGATTAGGACGATTTTTTATGTATTAGAAATAAGTTTCTTCTGCTCATCAAGGCTGTATCTGTTTGATCAAAAATACAGAAAAAAATATTATTTCAATTTAAAATAACAGTTTTCTATGTTTATATACTTTAAAATGTAATTTATTCCTGTGACGCAAAGCTGAATTTTCAGCATCATTAATCCAGTCTTTAGTGTCACATGATCTTTTAGGTTTTATAATCAACCTGTGATACTTTTTAGAATTCTTTGATAAATAAGAAGTAAAAAAGAACAATGTTTATTCAAAATAGAATTTTTGCGTTACAATATACACTACTATTCAATAGTTTTGAGTCAATAAGTGCTTTCTTTCCTATTCAGCAAGGATGTGTTAAATGGATAAAAAGTGATTTTATCACAGGTTCACAGGTTCCAAAAAAAAATTAAGTAGCACAACAATTTTACCACTGATAATAAATCAGCATATTAGGCTTATTTCTGAAACATCATGTGATACTGAAGACTGGAGTAATGATGCTGAAAATTCAGTGCTGCATCACAGAAATAAATTAGATTTATAATGTATATTAAAACAGGAAACCAATATTAGAAATTGCAATATTATTACACAGTATTAATGTTTTTCCTGTATTTTTGATAAAAAAAATACAGTCTTAATGAGCATAAGATCGCCCTTTTGAACAGAAGTGTAGTGTAGTTTAACCGACTAACTAATAATGTCAGTTAACATTTATGCTATTTAATATTTCTTTATTTTAATCACCTTTTTCAACAGCCTCATGTTTTAAACAAACACTATAATTTCTATATTATGTAATTGTAAAACTGTTAAAGTAGACAGTTAATTAATTAAAAATTAAAGTAGACAATTAATTCACTCCTTTACATTATATTTGTATGTATATTTATTTTTTGATAAGAGAATGAGCCTATTTCCAAAAAAGTGGAGTGTTCCTTTAACATAAATCCCATATTTGTACACTTATTTGTATATAATTATTTTTATTTTAAAATGTGTGTGTGTGTGTATGTATGTATGTATGTATGTATGTATATAGTATCTTAATTTTTATGTAACTGCTTTTTTCTATTTAAATAATTTATTAAATAAGTAATATAATAAAAATATAATTTTATTAAACTAATTGTTTATTTGATCATTTTTAAATTGTTTTTATACTTTTATTTTCTGTATTTTATGTCTTTATATCTTTAATTTTATATAACTACTTTTATTTTCTATTTATAATAATTTCTACATAGTTTTATATAATTTTATTAAATAAGTAATTATATATGTGACCCCAGACCACAAAACCAGTCATAAGGGTAAACTTTTTGCAATTGAGATGTATAAATCATCTAAAAGCTGAATAAATAAGCTTTCCATTCCAATCTGAGGGTGCCAAAAAATCTAAATATTAAGAAAATTGCCTTTTAATATATCCATACGAAGTTCTTAGCAATGCATATTACTAGTAAAAAAAACAAGTTTTGATATGTTTACAGTAGGAAATTGACAAAATATTTTCATGGAACATGATCTTTTTATAGATTTTTTTTTATTAATATCCTAATGAGTTTTGTCTTAAAAGAAATATCAATAATTTTGCCCATATTATGTATTTTTGGCTATTAGCAAAAATCAGTGTTGTTTTCGTCAACGATGACGATGACGAAATCATTTAGTTGACGCCACTTTTTTTCATAACGATAATGAGATGATGACGAGATAAAAATGGCTCGTTGATGACTAAAACATGACGGGACGTGTGTGAGTTTTCGTTGACGAGATGAGAATAGACGAAAATGGTCCGTCAGATGTTGAAAATGCATGACATTTCTGCTTATTGTGCGCTATGGCAAGCCATTTTAGCATTAAATACTCTTTGACATACTAGTATGGCAAGCCGTTTTAGCATTAAATAATCTTTGCCATACTAGTATGGCAAGCAGTTTTAGCGTTAAATAATCTTTGCCATACTAGTATGGCAAGCCGTTTTAGCATTAAATAATCTTTGCCATACTAGTATGGCAAGCCGTTTTAGCATTCTTTGGTTACGCTCAACACGTCACATTGTTGTCACTCAGACAGACAGACGATTAACCATGATGGGTGGTCGCAAACGGTGAGAGGACCTATGGGTGTATTTCAAATATATGTCTTTTATGTCTAAAACCATTCCTTCATTATTGTATTTATTGGTGAAAATAGTTGATCCGGAAGCTCACATTGTGTTGAACTATAGATCTGCTATTTTCACAACTTATAAGTGACACTACCCAACAGCAAAATACTTACTGACCTACATTAATTTGTTAAAAGACTTCTTCCCCTTTTTTTTTGACTAAAACTAAACTAAAACCTTTTTGACTTTTCATCGACTAAAATTTGACTAAAACTATCACATTTAGAAGTGACTAAAATTTGACTAAAACTAATAAGCCTAAGACTAAGACTAAATCTAAGATGGTTGTCAAAAACAACACTTGCAAAAATATACCCGTGCTACTTAAGACCGGTTTTGTTGTCTAGGGTCACATATGCAAAATTAATTAGATATTTGATAGTCTGTTTTGTATTTTATTTATGAATTGAAGAATTTCTGAGACAATTGCAACACTGTTTGTTATACAATGACATAGATTTTTTCTTTTTCTTTTTTATAGTCGTCAACTGCACGGATCCTGGTATACCAGCCAACTCAATCAGAAAGAGCAAAATTGAGTACGGGAACTTCACTTTCGGAACCGTGGTGTCCTATGACTGCAATCCCGGCTATTACCTGTTCGGGTCATCGGTCCTAACCTGCCAGCCAGTGGGTTACTGGGACAAGCCATTACCAGAATGCCTGGGTACGTCTCCCAACACTTTATTTCTCATTATTTTGACTCTTTATCATTGACAATCTTTGATCTCCGTCCGTCGGAGAGGCCGAGGGAAAATGTCACAGGTTAGCCAACATGCAGTGGAGTGCAGCGTTCGGTTCAAAGAGCTTTTATGATGAAGCCTTGGCTGTCCGTGTAAAAACCTTCAAAGTTTTCCAGCGCAGACACATTGAGTTTCAGCAGCGGACGGCAGTGAATTTAACGCACCTTTCCTGCCGTTTGCCAAAGCGGGGAGTATTAAGGTCAAGAGCGAGCGGAGCGGAGGCTCGGAGCTCACATTCATTAGAGAGACGTGTTCATTTGCCTGTGAGATAGTAATTGCCTCCTGCTCTCGCTTTCCATCTCTGTCCCCGTAATTGCTTCAAACCTGAATTTGACTGTTTCTTGTCGGTTTCCACCGAGCTACTTAACAGCGTGAAGGAAAGGCAGCAATCCTGCTAGCTATCTATTAGTCTTGTTTTTCTCTGAAGTGTACACAAGGTAATTCTGCACTTTACCTAGCCGACAGAGGCTACTTGCTGCTCTCAGACGGGGAATTTTAATAAGCAGCCTCTTTTTCCTCCGTCAGCCTTTCAGCCTGATGAATATTATGAAAATTTTAACCTCCTTCGTTTTATTCAGGTGCATTTCCAATTCAAAAGAAAGCAAACATCAAAAACAGGCCTGAAAAGAAGCTTAGCTAAATTGAATTGAAGAGCTTATGTGTGTTTCTTCAGCGGCGTGCGAGAGATGAATTAATGCCGCTGCTGGGACGTGCACAACTACACACTACACAAAATCAACTATCGCTGGCTTTTTCTCAACAATTAGACTGAATGAAATCGTAAAATACAATTTCGCCCTGGAATTTTAATTGCCATTATTTACCTGCTACAAACCGGTGTATTTATTTACATACCATGTCTTCAAGCTCCGGAAATGACCAAAAACCATTATAAAAGATTTAAAAATGTATTCCAATTGACTATTGTCATTTATTTAGGCCTTATGGGGAACTGACTTAGATAGTTATTTCTTGAAAATATTTCCCTCCTGGAAGAGATTTTTTTAGTCGGGAAAACGTGCCTTGGTCTTTTTTTTATTTCCACTAAACGTCTTGATTCTACTTGGCAACAATAGCTGTTTGGGTCTTCTTATTAGGAAAAATAGCTAAAAATATTTGTAGGTATATAATTTATATGTATTGAAAATATATTTTTTGTTTATATATAAATATATATCTTAATTATATATAAATATATATCTTAATTATATATTTATAAAATATAAAATATATCTTAATTTTGTCTTATTAAGAAAAAATATTAAAAAAATACATATTGATATATAAAGTTTATATGTTTTGGGGAAAAATGTTTTTTTGTTTATATATAAGTAATTGTACTTTATCTAAAATATATCTTAAAATAATTTATATTTTTACATAAATTTATAATACATGTATATTTGCAGTAGAATTAATATTTATTATTATTAATATTTAGGTATATCTAACAATATAACACATTTAACAAAAATAACATTCTTATTTATATATTTAAGATTTTTATTCAAATTTACATTAATATACAAGTATATAAAATATATATATTAAGATATATATATATATATATATATATATATATATATATATATATATATATATATATATATATATAAAGGTTGAATAATTTTGAACATAAATGGTTAGAGCCAATTCGTTTTTTTTTTTTTTTCATTATTCATCAACTTACATTCTCAGAATTACTCAAAAGTGTATTAATAAACTTTCTTTAATAGTTTACTGATGCCTTTGTTGAATTGTTTTCACAAAATGTTGTTCTCTGCAGCAAAATATCTTGCAGGTCAAGGGGATTGAATAATTTGGATTGCAACTGTATATATATATATATATATATATATATATATATATATATATAGGGGTGGGCATAGATTAATTTTTTTAATCTAGATTAATCTAGATTAAATCTTGGAATTAATCTAGATTAATCTAGATTAAAATGGCTAATTTGAATTCTGCTGAAGGCATTCAGAATATGTGTGCTACCCAAATAATGACTAAAAGTAAGTCTTTGAGAATGGATCATAAAGCTCATAAAGCTGTTCTATGATAATTTGTTGATGAAAATAAATTATGTTCAATTAGATGTACTTGTGTTTACTAACTAACTAACAATGAAATTATTTTTTCTACCTATTAGATTGTGTTTTTTTTAACGTCAACACCTACCCAGCCCATTACATGTTACACCGTACTTTTATTTTGACAGGTTGCCGTGACGTTTCTGTGTATACAGTATGATATGATGCTAGTTTTCTCAAATGAAACGGTAAAAGTGACACTCACAGCAGTTTGGGAGATTAAGTTTATCTGTTCATGTGAGATTAAAAAAAAGCCAAAAATTAGCGGGAGCGTCACGTGTGTTTCAGTATGCGTGTAGTAAAAGCTCGTCTCCGCCATGCATACATACAGCTAGGCAAACGGAACATTTCAGATTCATATTAAAACGGTCTTTTTGCATTTCAGTTTTCACATACACTAGTCCATATCGCGATTTGAATTAAGTGACTGACCAACATTAGATTTATGAATCCAAAAAACGAATTTACGTGGCATTTCGCGCTATAGTAGATTCGGTTTTCATGAATGGAGGACGACGCGATCCTGTCTGTGTTTTGGTGGAGGAGACTTAAACGCGTGACCATATTCGGTATACATTAGCGTTAAACTATCAGTAGTTTAGACCCAGCTCCCAACCCAAATATGAGAATAGATTAACGGCGATATTTTTTTTATCGCACGATAAGAGTTTCGCGTTAACGCAGCACGTTAACGCCGATAACGGCCCACCACTAATATATATATATATATATATAATTTTTTTTTTTTTTTTTTATTGATAAATTTTCTTTGATCTTTCTGTCTATCTGTATTCATTTTAATTTTTAATTTATATATATATATACATGCACACATTTGTGTTTAACAAAATAACATTATATATTTATAATGAATATTAAGCATATAATTTGCATAATATTTTTTAATAGTTATTTTTATTTAATATATGTGACCCTGGACCACAAAACCAGTCTTAAGTCGCTGGGATATATTTGTAGCAATAGCCAAAAATACATGGTATGGGTCAAAATTATTGATTTTTTCTTTTATGCCAAAAATCATTAGGAAATTAAGTAAAGATCATGTTCCATGAAGATTTTTTTTGTAAAATTCCTGCTATAAATATATCAAAATGTAATTTTTGATTAGTAATATGCATTGTATATCAATAGAAAGCTTATTTATTGAGCTTTCATATGAGGTATATATCTCAGTTTTGTAAAATTTTATCTTATGACTGGTTTTGTGGTCCATGGTCACATATACTTAAATATAAATATCCTACACTCTGTTACACCTTTCAAATATGATATGTACACTAAGCGAAGTGTGATGGACCAGACATTCAACAAATAAACAGGCTAAATAAGCTTTTGTTGCACAAAACCATCACAGTCCTCTTGAAAAAAAAAACCCAAGGATTATCCGTGATAATTAGAGTGTTGCTCGCAGCGGGCGAGTCCTATAGTAATTGACTTCTGCAGACAAATTATTGTTGAAGGCGGTGAAGTTATTCAAAAGCAGTGCTGAGTTTAGAGGCGCGTTCTTTGCAATCTTGCAAATGTTGCATTGTACAAGGTCCTGTTCCACTTTGCTGAAATTCACCCACGCAGCACTTGTTTTTTGTGACATCCTTCGAGAGGGTTACAGCCAGACCCACACAGAATCTGTGCCGGCAGACCTTCACAGAAAGAGCTGCACATTTCAGCAGATTTGGAAATGCCAATCATTTATAAAGACAAAATGAGTCAGCTTTCATTGTCATTCAATCATGTTTGTACATTTGTCAGGATTTCCACCAAAAGTCAGTGTTGAAAATAATCGATATAATCTGCTGCTTTAACAACATGTAAAAGTAAACTTGAATTATGAATATAATGTTATATTATTTCATCTACTGTGATCTCAGCATTCTTAACACGTTTTATTAAATATTAAAGCTTAAAGGAACACCCCACTTTTTTTGGAAATAGTCTCATTCTCCAACTCCCCCTGAGTTAATAAGTTGAGTTTTATCGTTTTGAAATCCATTCAGCCGTTCTCCTGTTCTGGCGATATCACTTTTAGCATAGCTTAGCATAGATCATTGAATCCTATTAGACCAGTAGCATCGAGTTCAAAAATGACCAACGAGTTTCGGTATTTGTCCTATTTAAAACTTGGCTCTTCTGTAGTTATATCATGTACTAAAACCGGCGGAAAATGTAAAGCTGTGATTTTCTAGGCCGATAAGATTACAAACTATGCTCCCATTCTGGCGTAATAGTCAAAGTTTGCTGCCATAATATGGACGCAGCAGACGCACTAATATCATGCAGCGCCGAAAATTAGTTCCCCAGCTAGGTAACTTCCAATGTGACCAGGGTGATATTACTGTTCCTGCTTCGGCCATGTTACGGCAGCAAACTTCCTTGACAATTACACCGGAATGGAAGTGCCGTAGGTTTACGTTTTCCGCTGGTATTAGTACATGATATAACTACAGAAGAGTCAAGTTTTAAATACAAATATCGAAACTTGTTGGTCATTTTTGATTGCAATGCTATTATTGGTCTAATAGGATTCAATGATCTATGCTAAGCTATGCTAAAAGTGAAATCGCCTGAACAAGAGAACGGCTGAATGGATTTCAAAACGGTAAAACTCAACTTATTAACTCGGGGGGAGTTGGGGAATGAGCCTATTTCCAAAAAAAGTGGAGTGTTCCTTTAAAGAAAAGCAAAAGAAAATATCTGGATAAAGCAAGAAGTTTTTGCTGACTATTGGTTGATGTTGTTCTCCTGCAGAGGTGGACTGTGGTCATCCTGGATCTCCTCCTCATGCGGTTGTGATGGGGGATAAATTCACCTTCGGCTCTACAGTTCACTACAGGTGTTTAGAAGACCGAGCTTTGATTGGTGAATCCACACGCACCTGCCAGCTGAACGGCCAATGGAGCGGCTCCCAGCCTCACTGCTCAGGTGAGTCTAGTGGAATTTATAGGACCTTGTTTCACAGACAGGGCTTAGACTAAATCAGGATTAGCCCATAGTTCAATTAGGACATTTAAGTAATTATTTTTTTACAAATGAGTTTGGAAAAAAAACATTACTGGTGTGCATCTTGAGACAAAACAAAAGGCACTGATATATTTCTGATATATTTTTAGATCAGTCAGTACAAGTTTCTTGTATATTTGTACTTTTATGTTTTTTTGTTTTGTTTTTAATTGTTTTATATATAATTAAAATACATTACTAATATATTAATATTATTATTCATTTAATATTTATTTTTTTCTAAATGTATTTTTTATTATTAGTCATAATTAATATTATTGTTTTGTTTGTATTATTTTAATAAAATATTTTGATCAATGATAAAGATTAATAGATTACATTGTACTAAATGCAGTGTTATTTTTATATATAATATTTAATTATAGATAAAATTATTCTATATCTTTATACAGTTATTTATAATAAATAAATACATTACTAATATATTATTAATATATTATTCATTTAATATTTTTTTCTAAATATAATTATGAATAATAATAAATATAGTTTTGCTTGTATTGTTTTAATAATAATAATAATAATGCATTTTATTAACAAAAATAGATTAATAGATTGCATAATAAATGCAATGTTATTTTTAATTTATTATTTAATTATAAGTAGAATCATTTTTCTAAATATAATTGTTTATTATTAATACTAAATGTTTTGTTAGTTTATATAAACATTATATTGTTTTACATCCTCCTATAATAATAATAATAATACATTGTTATTAGTAATAATAAATTTGCTGAAAAGATTACATTGTAAAAAATACAATGCCATTTTTAATTTAAATTTTCATAAATTAAATTTCATTATATAACTAAATTAAATATTTAATTATTGTACATATAATAGTTTATTCTTATTAATGTTGTTGTTTGTATTTATGTTGTAATAATAAATTATATAAATATTATTATTATTTTATTTTATATAATTATTGTATATTATTATCATTTATTAAGAAATACGTATATTATTAATACTTTTAATTTATATATATAAATAATTAATATACTTAATATCTAAATATTTTATATATAAATAATGTAATTAGATTTAATTTAAATGTTTATTTTTATAATATATTTGTTATTAATAATTATTATTATTGGTGTTGTTGTTGTCAATAATAATAATAATAATAATAATAATAATTTATTCAATTATTTTTTATAATTAGTTTGTATTATTTTGTTTTTCTTTGTATTGATGTTTAAATTATCATTATTATTGTTATTATGCAGCAGTTGAATGTTCAATTGGTCACTTCGCTTGTTTTACTGCTATTTTATGCAAGAAATAATTGGCTCCCGACTCTGGATTATTAAATAATTCTCTGGATTTATTTTCAATAATTCAAAGGTCCACAGTCAGTCATTCTGCTCACACCAGGGTAACACATCTCAAAACATTTTAAAAGTTTTTGTTCCTAAAACTATTTTGTAGCTTTAAGAACACTTCTTGAAATAGCTAAAGCCATTGTTGCTACTTTGAAAGAGTCACTCAGACTTCCATCACTAACTCCAGTATGTCATTTAGCACAAGTAAAAGAGGTTTGAGCTGTTTCTATGCAGTACAGAGAAAGAGTGTGTGTGCGCTTGTGATTACTGCGGCTCTCAGCAGTGTTTTGCAGTAACTTCTGTACAAAAAGAAGCAGCATTATTAGTTTAACTGCATTTCTCAGTTGTACATTGGTTGTGTTGCTATTCTTGAAGATTTTATTGATTAAGTAGCAAGGCAGCGCCAACAACAGGACTTAGTGATTGTAGAAGAGAGATAGAAAGAGTGTGCTTTCCGTAGATATAAAAAGCAATTTCAGAAATAATGTCATTTTCTCCAGTTGTTTGTCATATTTACTAGCTTGGCCGGTGATGTTTGTTTTTCTAGTTCTTTTGCTGCATGTGAGGTGCTTTGAAATGACTAAAATGAATATAAAGAAGCTAGGAACCATTAAAGCATGTGTGTTATGGTAATTTTACCAGGGGTTTCTTCTTGCTGTGTTTAAAAAAAACAGCCCAAAAATTACTCTAAAGGTCTGTTCATGATCTTGCATCATAATTCAGTTTTCTCTGTTTCATAAAAGCTTCTCTCTTTCCCGTGGTAAAATCGCAGTAAAGCACAGCCCCTTGTGGATTATTGCTTTCTTTAGATTAGTGATTGTAGAAGAGAGATATAAAATGCAATTTCAGAAATAATGTCATTTTCTCCAGTTGTTTGTCATATTTACTAGCTTGGCCGGTGATGTTTGTTTTTCTAGTTCTTTTGCTGCATGCAAGAGACTTTGAAATTACTAAAATGAATATAAAGAAGCAAGGAACCATTAAAGCACATGCCTTATGGTAATTTTACCACTGGTTTCTTCTTGCTGTGTTTAAAAAACAGCCCAAAAATTACTCTAAACGTCTGTTCATGATCTTACATCATAATTCAGCTTTCTCCGTTTCATAAATCTTCTCTCTTTCCCGTGGTAAAACCGCAGTAATGCACAGCCCCTCGTGGCTTATTGCTTTCTTCAGATTAGTGATTGTAAAAGAGAGATAGAAAGAGTGTGCTTTACTTAGATATAAAAAGCAATTTCAGAAATAATGTCATTTTCTCCAGTTGTTTGTCATATTTACTAGCTTGGCCGGTGATGTTTGTTTTTCTAGTTCTTTTGCTGCATGTGAGGTGCTTTGAAATGACTAAAATGAATATAAAGAAGCTAGGAACCATTAAAGCATGTGTGTTATGGTAATTTTACCAGGGGTTTCTTCTTGCTGTGTTTAAAAAAAACAGCCCAAAAATTACTCTAAAGGCCTGTTCATGATCTTGCATCATAATTCAGTTTTCTCTGTTTCATAAAAGCTTCTCTCTTTCCCGTGGTAAAATCGCAGTAATGCACAGCCCCTTGTGGATTATTGCTTTCTTTAGATTAGTGATTGTAGAAGAGAGATATAAAAAGCAATTTCAGAAATAATGTCATTTTCTCCAGTTGTTTGTCATATTTACTAGCTTGGCCGGTGATGTTTGTTTTTCTAGTTCTTTTGCTGCATGCAAGAGACTTTGAAATTACTAAAATGAATATAAAGAAGCAAGGAACCATTAAAGCACATGCCTTATGGTAATTTTACCACTGGTTTCTTCTTGCTGTGTTTAAAAAACAGCCCAAAAATTACTCTAAACGTCTGTTCATGATCTTACATCATAATTCAGCTTTCTCCGATTCATAAATCTTCTCTCTTTCCCGTGGTAAAACCGCAGTAATGCACAGCCCCTCGTGGCTTATTGCTTTCTTCAGATTAGTGATTGTAAAAGAGAGATAGAAAGAGTGTGCTTTACGTAGATATAAAAAGCAATTTCAGAAATAATGTCATTTTCTCCAGTTATCTGTCATATTTACTAGCTTGGCCAGTGATGTTTGTTTTTCTAGTTCTTTTGCTGCATGCGAGGTGCTTTGAAATGACTAAAATTAATATAAAGAAGCTAGGAACCATTAAAGCATGTGTGTTATGGTAATTTTACCACGGTTTTCTTCTTGTTGTGTTTAAAAAAAACAGCCCAAAAATTACTCTAAACGACTGTTCACGATCTTGCATCATAATTCAGCTTTCTCTGTTTCATAAAAGCTTCTCTCTTTCCCGTGGTAAAATCGCAGTAACGCATGGCCCCTTATGGCTTATTGCTTTCTTCAGATAATGCGTAAGTCCTTTGTATCTGCTTGTTCAGGCCTCGACTCGTGTTTGAAAGAGAAATCCTACATTTGAATGAGCACATTGTTGAGTGAAGCTCATCTTTGTCTTGGTTCTTATTTCCTGTCATTATGTGTCAGTCTAACATGAGTTAATTAAGTTCAGCTGAATAATGACTTCTGTCTCGGCGTGACACGCTACACCGTTTCTTCTTACTGACAAGCTGTCTGTTTGATTCCAGCTAACATGCGCTGTTTTTTCTTCTTTAAATGTTTCACCCACAAACAAAACACTCATTATTAGGTTGGCTTCAGAAAGCTTTTTATTATTTTTCTTCTTCGACTATATTTCTGAACGCTACACCTCCTGGAGCTTTCAAGCTAGAAGCACCAAACTCAGCCCAGCTCTTCAGACTGATCTGACTTAGTGTGTTATATCTTTTCAGACGGATCCGACTTATAGTTTCCATAAAATTGAAGATTAAAAACCATAAAAATCCTATAGACTTCCATTGACGGAATGTTCAAGTGAGCCAACGCCATTCAAACTCCAACTGTCAAAATTCAAATTTAAACTGCCAGAATACTATGAGACTAAATGAAGCTTCCCTTCTATCAACTATTTCTAATCCATTCAAATTTACATTCTATTTAATATTTCTAATCTATTTAACTATCTAGCCACACCTAGCAACTACAATCATGCTAGTGTTAATCATGCTAGAAACATTCTAGCAACTTGCTAATCATGCTAGAAACATGTTGGCAACTTGGCTAATCATGTTAGAAACATGCTATTCATGTTAGAAACATGCTGGAAACATGCTAGCAATTTGCTAATCATGATAGAAACATGTTAATAACCTGTTAATCATGCTAGAAACATGCCAGCAACTTGTTAATGATGTTAATAATGCAAGTAACATGTTAGTTATGCTAGAAACATGCTAAACATGCTAGTAACTTGTTAATTATGTTAGAAACATGCTAGCAACATGCTAACAACTTAATCATGCTAGAAACATGTTAGTAGCTAGCTAATCATGCTAGAAACATGCTAGCAACTTGTTAATAATGCTGGAAACATGCTAGCAACTTATTAATCATGCTAAAAACATGCTAGCAACATAATATCAGCTTGATAATCATGTTAGAAACATGCTAGCAACTTGTTAAACATGCTAAAGCATGTTAGAAACTTGCTAATCATGCTAAAACATGTTAGAAACGTGCTAGCAACTTGCTAGCAGGCTAGACAGGCTAGAAACATGTTAGAAACTTGTTAATTATGCTAGAAACATGATGGAAACATGCTAGCAACTTGTTAATCATGTTAGAAACATGTTAGAAACTTGCTAATTATGCCAGAAACATGATGGAAACATGTTAGCAATTTGCTAATCATGATAGAAACATGTTAGCAACATGTTAACAACTTGCTAATCGTGATAGAAACGTAATAACAACTTGGTAATCATATTAGAAACATGCTAGAAACTTATTAAATATGTTAAAATATTGGAAACGTGCTAGCTACTTGCTAGTCAACCTAGAAACATTTTAGAAACTTGTTAATTATGCTAGAAACATGATGGAAACATGTTAATAACTTGCTAATCATGTTAGAAACGTTAGCAGCTTTGCTAATCTTCCTGGAAACATGCTACTACCTTTGTTAAACATGTTAGAAACATGTTAGCAACTTGCTAGTCAGGCTAGAAACATGTTACAATAATGCTAGCAACTTGTTAATCATGCTAAAACATGCTAGCAACTTGCTAATCATGATAGAAACATGTTAGCAACATGCTAATCATGTTAGAAACTTGCTGCTTATGCTATAAACATACTAAACAGGTTAGAACATTTTTTGGAATCATGCTAACTACATTTTAATCATGCTAGCAACATGCTAATAATCTAATCTATATATATAAAGTTCAAACTTTAAGCTTTTACAGCTGCTTTAAACTTTCAAACTAGGCTTTCTCAAGCCAACCTTAAGTGTGTATTGACAGACCTTTTTATCTAGTTACGTACTCATATCATGCCAGATATGAGTCTTTTTTTTGTACACTTCATATTCATATCTTGAAAAATTAAAGCTGAAGTCCCATAAAAGCAACTATTTCAAGTCTTCTGATGTCATGAAGTGAATCTTCACCTGAAAAGATTAAATATGCATCACACAAATGAGATTCAAGCACTATAGAGGGGAAATGATCAGTGAATAATGATTTATATTTTAGTCTGTTCCTCAGACAAAGCTGTTGACTTCAGAAGACCTCAAATATAGTGAATGCATCAAATGGACTACTTTTATAAGCTTTTTAAATCCCTTTTGAAGCTTAGATTATATTATTTATTATTTAATATATATTAAATTGATCAAAGGTGACAGTAAAGGCATTCATAATGTTACAAAAGACTTCCATTTCAAATAAGTGCTGTTCTTTTGAACTTCTTCAAAGAATACATCGAAAAAAGTATTATGGTTTTCATAATGATATTAAGTAGCAGAAAACGTCTCAGGTTACGTATGTAACCCTAGTTCCCTGAGAATAGGGAACGAGACACTGCGTCCTCTAGAGGGCGCTTTTGGGGAACGCTGCAGCGTGCCTCGAGTCTGAAGAATGCATAGAAAAACTACATGAAATGGCCGGCGCCAGCGTATGACGTCACCGCGGCGCGTCAGTCGCTGCCGTTGCGTCACTACCGGGCGACCATAACATAAAGAGGCGCCCGTGCAACACAATACATCTTCAAAGTCTGAAGCTTTATCGTCCGAAGCATGGCGAAGAAGCCTAGAGGACGCAGTGTCTCGTTCCCTATTCTCAGGGAACTAGGGTTACATACGTAACCTGAGACGTTCCCTTCCGAAGGGAACTCTCACTGCGTCCTCTAGAGGGCGCTTTTGGGGAACGGTATACCAACACTGCCATGCTGAGGGGAGTGCATGCTAAGCCAGCGAGCACTAAGCAACAATTCTGAGAGGAATTGCCCCTACTAGGACGTGGTGACGGCTGTCAAAACGTTACCCCTCCCGGCCAGAGGCCTGACCTGTTACCCACTTACCAGACTGGGTAGAACCCAGGGCACAGCTCAGGCTTGGAATTATAGTAATTCCTTCTGAGGGAAACGGCTAAGCTTCGATGGAAACTTAGACTTGTCAGAACCAGAAACTACCGCAACATAGGGCCTAGTTCCCTCAGGAACTGGCTCCCATATGAGGGCAGAAACCTGTCCTGGGTCCGTTCAAAGGGCCACTAGTAGTGGCGCGCCCTAATAGTGGATGGTCAGCAGACATCAGCTAAGATATCAAAGGAGTCGAACCCAGGGAACCGGGGTTGTGAGCCGACTCCAATAGATGGGAACAAGGCAAAACGTGTGACCCATACCAAAAAGGGATTTAAAAGAGGAACCCAAACTTGGTGGGAACCTACCAACACGTGGATTTTATAGAAGTGCCCCAGGTGTGTGTGCACTTACCACACTTGTGGTTTTAACTGGAAGACGCCCAGGCATAGCGTGGGACGCTTACCGACATGATCGGATTTAAGGAGAGTGTTTTCCCAGAGGGTTTCACTATCAGCTCCATGCCGTCTGAAGAGACGGAAAGGGGATAACCCTGAAGGTGAGGGGATTGCCACACTAACCCTCCCCTGGACAGAAGCTCGCAAGCTATCTGTCAACAGAGAAGAACATGGAGCTGAGACCATCCTGCAATAGTGGACGACAGTGGAGGACAAAAATCCTGACCCTGATCCACAGGGAGAATCGCTTCTCCAGAAGGGGGCACTGCTGTCTTTTTAGGGAACCCTTAATGAAAAGGGGAAGCGTGCACAGCCCGGTCCACGCGACCTGTATGAAGGTCTGGCAATCTCACGAAGGTGGGTTGGCGCTCATAGAAGACCCTTCCCAGAAGGGGAGCTGCACAACCGAACAGGAGCGAATGCTCTCACTGTTACCCTTCATAGAGGGGAGCATACATCCAGAATAAAGGCTGGAGAGTAGAAACCTGAAGCATGAAGGTCAAGCTCCTACCCTGGGAAACAGGGAGGAGAACTTGGCCACCAAGGAGTGGTGCTCTTATAAGTGAACCCTGGAAAGGGGGCACGCCAACATCCTTGTAGCAGGTCCATAACTCTCAAAGGTCTGTCCCTGGTAGATTCCTACCCTCAGGAGGGAGGAAGCATTCAGTCCTGGGAAGTTGCTCTGAAGGAAACCCTGAATTAGGGGAGCTCAGGTCCGTTCCAGCAATCCTGCGCACAGGGAGGAACGTGAGCTCTTAACCTTAACAAACCCATTCCTCAGAAGGGGGAGCACTCAGTCCTGGGAAGTTGCTCTGAAGGAAACCCTGGATTAGGGGAGCTCAGGTCCGTTCCAGCAATCCTGCGCACAGGGAGGAACGTGAGCTCTTAACCTTAACAAACCCATTCCTCAGAAAGGGGAGCACTGTTTGCCTTGAAAGTTTCTGGGAAGCTCCGAAATGAATAAGGGCAGCTTCCTAGTTCAGACACTTCGTAAACCTTTCCTCAGAAAGGGAAGTGGAACTAGGCCTGGGGAGCGAGAATCGATCCTAAAGTGACGGCTTTCTAAGGTGTTAAACACCGAAGGATGCTCAAACCCTCTGTAGGGGAGACATTCGACAGCCTGGGTGTAGATCCTACATCAAGTGCTGCTTCAGCCCTCAGGCTTAGAATGAGGCGACTTGGAGAGAGTCTCAAAGTAGCGCTCAGATAAAAACCCCTTTCCTCAGAAAGGGGAGCGCACACCGAGAATCAAGACCCCAGCTGGAAAGCGTGTCACCAGGTGGTGCTCAAATAAAAAGCCTTTTCCGCAGAAAAGGGAGCAACCAAACCTGCTCCGAGTCCGCAGCGAGCACTCCGGACTGCTGGTACTCCTATGTAAGTGAACACCTGTCTCAACAGGTGTAGACACTCAGTTTCCATAGAAACCGTATTTAGGAGAGGACACGAAGCGGATCCTCGCACGCAGGCCGTCTGCAACAGAGTTAAACATACTAGTGCAATCTTAAATATAAATATCTTAAGATGCTTACCTAGGGAGAAAGGAAAAATTTCCTTTTGCTCGTTTAACCACTGAAGGGAGAAGCCCGATTGTGCTGGAACGAGTGTTGTGTAGACGGACACCACCATACAACCGGAAGGGAGGGGTGCTCCGTTGAGATGTTTCCACATTCCTTTTCTGAGGGAAAAACACAACACGCAACCCAAACCCTGCAGGCAACACGCCTATCCAGCCATAAGGGGGGCGTAACTAGGGAGTTATGCTCCTGTCTCAACAGGACATAAGTCTACACTAGGCCTGCAAAGGACAGCATAAGCATACCAAGGGCAAACCTAAGAAAAACTTAGGGAGCTTACCTTGAAGAGGACAGAGGTCCTATGTGTAATATATGCTGTAAGGGTTGATTTACCGCACAGCCTGTGGAGTGGAGAGGGCAAACACTGCCGTAACCTTAATCCATAGGATCAGAGGGGGCGTCTGCCGTAGACTCGTCGTATTTCTTCTGTGAATAGAGAAAAACATACACAGGTCTGAGACAGTATGAAGTTCCTTCACGTAAAAAATGGATCATACTCATCCATTTAAAAGCATCCTGTTTCATAGAAAGAGGCGGGGTTTTTTTTTTTTTTTTTTTCAGAGACCGCCTGATTCCAGACCGTCCGAAAATTAGGGTTCTATACAGGTAGAACCCCCAAAGGACATCATGGGTCCGGGGAGTGCAGGAAGCTTAAATGGAGACAGGGGAATTAATATGGCGACCCGACTGGACCGAGGGAAGGAGAGGTATTACTCTGACCCCTGCGAGAATTTTGTCTCGCTTGGATGACTTCCCTGAAATCCTGTCTGTCACCTCTCGATCCGCGTCGCCTCCTAGACCTGCTCGCAGGCGGGGGAGGAGCGCGGGATGCAACACTAGCCTTCTGCACCTACCTCCGTTCCTCAGAAGGAGGCGGAGCAGGACCCCTGTGGTGTTCGGGCTAATACCTGGACCTTCGAGGGATAAAGGATTTTTCAGCAGATCGGCTGGGTAGGCTTGGAGCACTGCCATGGTGTGCAGTGCACCCACCGCCTGACCTGCTGCTGCATACGCTCTGCCGTTCAGCAGGGCCGGAGAAGGCAGAGAGGGAGTCTTGAGAGAGAAAGCCCGCCCTGTGGAGAGATAGCATCTCTTCCACAAGGGGCGTCCTCTCATAGCCGTGGTCGCGCAAACCCTCGATACTAGCATAGTTCGCAATGGACGAACTATGAATGCGCGCCGCGTACGGCTTTTTCCAGACCCTCTCGATTTCAGTATGAAGATCGGGAAGGAATGGGAGACTCACCAGAGCTGGATGGTTATGGCCTGAAAAGATATCGCTCGTCAAGGCGACCCCGCGGCGCTATCTTTCTAGCCCGCTTCCACAGCAGGACAAGCCTGGCCGTGGTGCGGTCCATAACCTCTGGCAGCTCTTCGTATGCAGGGCAGGAAGGTAGAGAGGATTCAGCCTCAGCGTCTTCATCCATCTCTAGCATTTCCTGCTCTTCTTGGGTGGAACCCAAAAGAGCACTTGCTCCTGGATCTGATGACGTCAGCGATAACGCACCATCATCAGCTAGGAGCCTGTCGTCGTCTCCGGCTGGCGAGAGAGAGAGACCCCTCTCAAGATCGTCAGCCAGTTCCACTTGCGAGCCCCACGAGCTCAGTTTCCTCCGTGCCTCGGCAACGGCAGGACCCGAACCGCGAGGGGCAAGTGGACGCTCATCTTTCCTCAGAAAGAGAGACAGACGAGACCGGAGCTTCTTCATAGAGAAGCGCTCATAATGTATACACAATGCCCCCTCAAGGACATCGCGTGTGTGCTCTTAGCCCAAACAGAATATCGCAAAGATCATGTGTGTCATCAGGTGTCAAATAACGCGGACACGGATGAACACACCGTTTAAACGACTTGCTAGTGCTTGCCATGATAGTAGTTCAAAGAAAGGATTCTTACCGTTTCTTCCCATGCACATCCAAACCGGGAAAGCTGAAGACAGCGAAGATGTATTGTGTTGCACGGGCGCCTCTTTATGTTATGGTCGCCCGGTAGTGACGCAACGGCAGCGACTGACGCGCCGCGGTGACGTCATACGCTGGCGCCGGCCATTTCATGTAGTTTTTCTATGCATTCTTCAGACTCGAGGCACGCTGCAGCGTTCCCCAAAAGCGCCCTCTAGAGGACGCAGTGAGAGTTCCCTTCGGAAGGGAACTGCTCAGCATGAATGTTAATAACTATTATTGTTTCTTGAGAACCAAACCAGCATATAAGAATGATTTTTGAAGGATCGTATAAGCTGAAGACTGGAGTTATGATGCTTTGCATCAAAGGAATAAATACATTTTTTAAATATATTCAAATAGAAAGCAACCATTTAAAATTGTAATAATATTTTACAACATTACCTTTTTTCTGTATTTACTGTTTTTACTGTAATTATTTTTTTTATTTAATTTTTATAATAGTTTATTGTTAATAATAATAGTTATTATTGTTTTTGTTTGTAATGTTGTTAATAATAATGATGGCAATAGTAATAATTTTATTTTCTATAATTGGTTTGTATTATTATTATTTAGTTTTTCTTCAAGCTGTTGTTGTTGATAGTAATAATAATAATAATTTATTTTATTTTATATAATTATTTTGTATTATTTATTTTGTTTTCGTTCATGTTGTTGTTGTTGTTGTTGTTGTTGATAATAATTTATTTTATTATATCTAATTTTTTTATTAATCATTTTGTTTCTGAGTTGTTGTCGATAATTAGGATAATTGTTTTTAATTATTAATTTTATTGTTCACATTTTTGTTGATGATGATGATAATAATAGCACCAATAATAATAAGGGTTTATTTTATTTTATTTAATTTTTAATAATTTTATTGTGTTGTTGATAATGGTAATAATAATAATTTATATATTAAATTTACTTTTGTATTATTATTGATTTAGTTTTGATATTGCTTTTGCTTATAATTTTTTTATAATTATTAATTGTTTTGTTTTTGTCTGTTGTTGATGATAATAAATATGATAACATGATTAAATAATAATAATAATAATAATTTAGTTTATTTTCTATAATTGGCTTGTATTTTGTTTTTGTTTATGTTGTTGTTGATTATAATAATAATAATAATAATAATAATAATAATTTTATTTTCTATAATTTTTTTATTGTTATTCATTTTCATGTTGTTTATAATTATAATAATTCTATTTTCCATATTTTTTTGTATTAGTATTTTCATGTTGTTGATAATAACAATACGAATAATAATTTATTTTATTTTCCAAAATTTGTATTGTTAATTTTGTTTTTGTTTGCATTGTTGTTAATAATAATAATTATAATTTATTTTCTATAATTATTATATTGTTATTAATTGTTTTGTGTTTGTTTGTTTGTTTGTTTGTATTGTTGTTTTAATAATGTGATCTGAAGATTGCCGTTAAGATGCTGACAATTCAGCATTAATCACAGGAATAAATTATTATGTTTTTATATATTCAAATAGAGAGCAACTGTTTTAAATTGTAATAACATGTGACAACATTACTGCATTTACTGTAATTATTATTCATTATAAATATAATAGTTTATTATTAATACGAATAATTACAAGTATTTTGTATTATTCATTACTAAGTTTTTGATTATATTGTTTTAATTATTATTATTACAGTTTCCACAAAAATATTAAAAAGCAGAAAACATTTTTCAGCTTAAATAATATTTATAAATGTTTCTTAAACAGCAAATCGGTATATGAAAATCACATAAATTACTAAAAATATATTTACATAAAAAAACATCTAATTTAAATTGTAGTAATATTTCACAATTTTACAGTTTTTACTGTATTTTTAATAAAGTGAATGCGGCTTCAGTGAGTATAACAGACTTCTTTCAGACATATTAAAAATGTAAATCATAGTATGTACATGCAATGAGCCAAACATCCACAGAAAAGGTAAAATTTGCATTTGCACTCTTGAAAAGCCTCTAAGAATCACACAGTCGTCTCCTTGCGCATCTGTATGCAGCGCTGCATGTGCTGCATGAACTGACCCAAAAACAGCATGAGCTGGGAGTTTCCTCTTTTTCTTTCATTCGTTTTCCTTTTTCTCGATCCTTTCCCCTCTGTCTGCTTTTTGTCTCTTTGACTGTTCTGAATGGAGTATTAGCACACGACTGAATACTGCAGAGCATACTATATACTCCATACTGCCTTGTTTTTGTGAACAGTATGTGAAAGAGAACATTTTTTACAATGCTAAACATTATCAAATGAGCCCATGTTGTACTGTATCTAGTCAACACAGTGGACATATTGTTAATAATTAGCATTTTTATTATAATTTGGAATTCATCTGATCAGTGCTAATTGCAGTTGTTTTTAATCATACTTTACAGCTGTACAGTTTTTGTTTCTGTTAAGGAAGAAACATCAGAGACGACATTGATACCTAAATGAAGCGTCTCTCAAATCCTCCTAAGCTTTGAAAGAGCAACCTCTGAGAAACAGCACTTTCCTCAGGGCTCTCTGTGTCTTTCTAGCGTTACTTCTTTATTCTGTGTGAACATGCTCGGTGCTTCTCGGGAGGTTTGATGTTGAGACTGTGTTCTGAATTTCTGGGACATTCGTCAGGAATCTAGCGGCTCAATTGCTGGAAATTTTAGGAGGTGTACGCCACTGTACTGTAGGTTTACTAAGGTCAGCCAGTTGCATCTTAGCTTCATTGTAAAGAATTTTCTGCTGCATGTTTTTTGTTTAAGATGAGAAAACACAGCGTGCCCTGGAGCACCTGCTTTCATGGGAGTTTTTGTGGTTTTTGCATCATTTAAGTCCAATTAAAACTCTGATATTTTGGCACGAAATTAATATTTTTGAGAATGGTTTGAGTAAAAATGTATTTAATTTTATACGTTAAGATATTTGTAGACAAAAAATGCTAATTGCGTAATGTTTTTGAAAGTCTTTCAGCTCAGTAAGCCGGTATTTATTTGCTAAAAATACAGTAAAAACAAAAATACTGTGAAATAATATCCATTAGATATTTTTAATAGTTAGGGTTAGGTTTTATTTAATTATTTAATATAATTAGTATAATTAAAAATCAGTCTTTATTTTTTTTTTTTGTTATTTGATCAAAAATACAGTAAAAACAGTAATGTTGTGAAAAATTATCATTAACAATATATGTATTTTATGATTATATATTTAATTTTAGAAATGTTAAGATATTTTTAGACAAAATACTAATTTTGTAATGAATTTTGTAAAAGATATCTTTAAAGCCCAGTAAGCCTTTATTTATTTGATTAAACAAATACAGTAAAAACTATAATATTGTGAAATAATATATATTAGATTTTTTTTTATATTTTTAAAATAACGGTTTTCTTTTTTATTTAAATAATTATTTAACTTTTTTTTTTAAATCTGTTTATTGATTTTTATTTTGTTATTTGATCAAAATGCAGTAAAAAAAAATAGTAATATTGTGAAAAATGATCATTAAATATTTTTTTTAAAAATGTATATATTGAATTTTTTGAAATGTTAAGATATTTTTAAACAAAAATACTAATTTTGTAATGTTTTTAAAAAAATAGTTTATTCCTAGTAAGCCTTTATTTATTTGAAACAAATACAGTAAGCTATAATATTGTGAAATAATATCCATTATATATAAAAAAAAATTAAATAACTGTTTTCTTTTTTAAATTATTTAATATTTACAATTGATGTATTTTTGCGATTTTTTTTTTTTAAAGTTTTTAGAGGGGTATTTATTTATAAAAAATACAGTAAAAACCGTAATATTCTGAAAAAAAACATTAAATATTGATTTTATGTATATTTAAATACAGTTGTGAAATAATATCCATTATATATATTTTTAAACTCTTTTAAAATTTTAAAATAACCCTTTTCTTTTTAAAATAGATTTAATATTTATTATTTATATTTTTTATGCTCACCAAAGCTGCATTTAATTTAATTTAATTTTAGTTAGCCCCCCTGATAATATTAAAAGAAAAATAATATAATAAATAATATATAGATAATTTTTTTTATGTTTAGATATTTTTAAGACAAAAATAAAAAAAAATCATGTTTTCGAAAAAAAAAAGACTCTTATGTTTACCATTTGATCAAAAATACAGTGATATTTTAAAATAATAACCATTAAATATTTTTCTAAATATTTTATAGTAACTTTTTTTTTCTCTTTTTTTGTTTTTTATAATAAATTAAAATGTTAGATTTATTATGGCATTTATAATGTAATATATTTTAAGATTTTTCCACAGCCATAACTCCAGTGTAATAGGACATATACTATTATATATGTGTGTGATGATTTAATATAATACAATTTTTGTCTTATTTTTTGTCCTTCCAATAAAAATATAAAAAGGTCTTCCTTTTAAAGCATTTCCAGCTGCGTTTTTTTGTTTAAGATAAGAGAACCCCACGTCCCCTGCAGCGCCTGCTTGCTTTCGGTGGAGGTTGTTGTTGTTTCTGCCTCACATTATATAGCAAACTGAATTTCACTAAAGACTAAAAGCCAATACTCGTGCTAAAATATGGATGGCAAACAGAATCAATAGCGTTCTGCACTGCCAGGTGAATCAGAGTTCCTTACGTAACGAACTTCACAGCCCTATTAAACCCCGCTAAGCTAATGGTGGGCGTCCTTAAACTCGAATTCACACCTCACTGCTGTGCCAATTAAAAGAAACTAGAACCATTTCGTAGTATTCAACAGTTTCACCTTTGTAGACGAATCTAATGAAGCTTAGATAAGCATACACAAACCTCTCACATTGTCCATCAAGAGCAAAATAACAAGTTGAATGGATCTGTGGCTTTGTGCCTCGGCCATTTGAGGTGGGACGGATCTTTTTGGAGACCTGTCCGATCGTAACGCGTCAACAAAGGCAGGATGTCGGACCGATTGAGGTTAATGAGGAAGAAAAGTCAGCCCTTTTCTCCATCGTGACACCTTCCTTTTTTATCAGGGTTGGATATTTGAACAAACGGCCTTGAATAGGATCTCTGCATGTGTCTTTCTCTCTCTCTGCGCTTCATCAGCATGCTTGGAATGATGTCAGATGAGTACAATCAGCCCCTCGTTTTCTGCTCCCCAGAGGAAAAAAAGGAATGTCCCACATTTACAATGAACTAAAGCAAACTCACATTTCTTACTTGTTCTCAGAATTGCATGATATAAACTCGCATTTGCAAATTACAAAGTCAGAAATGCGAGACATACACTCTCAATTCTGAGAAATTGTCAAAATTGCGAGATATGAACTCAGAATTCGGAATTTTTTTTTCAGAATTGCAGGTTTATGTGACTTTTTTTTTTTTCAAGTTAAGTCAGTTGTGAGATTTAAAAAAACTAGCAGTTCTGACTTTCTCGGAATTGTGAGATTAAGTCACAAATTTTCTGGCTTTATAACTTGCAATTTTGAGTTTATATCTCACAATTCTGACTTTTTTTTTCTTCAAAATCCATATTTGAGGGGGGAAAAGACTGGTATGTTCTCAGAATTGCTAGATATCACAACTCTGACTTAACTCGAGTTTATGTTGCACTTGTGACTTTTTTGCAAGAGTTACAAAGATACTTGTAATTCTGAGAAATCTTGCCATTCTGACTATTTCTCACAATTGCAAGTTTATATCCCACAATTCTGACTTTTTTTTTTTTCAAAGTCCATTTTTGAAGGGGAAAAAGTCTCAGAATTGTGAGATCTCATAACTCTGACTGTGAGTTTGTCGCACTTGTGACTTTTTTGCAAGAGTTACAAAGATACAAAATTGCAATTCTGAGAAATCTTGCAATTCTGATTTAATTTCTCGCAACTGCAAGTTTATATCACACAATTTTTCTGGCTTTATAACTCAATTTTTGAGTTTATATCTACCAATTCTAACTTTTTCTCAGAGCTGCATTTTATAAAGTGCAATTGCCAGTTATAATGTCAGAATTGTGACACAAACTCGCAGTTCTGAGAAATGAAGTCAGAATGGCATGATATAAACTCGTAATTGTCAGTTATAAAGTCGGAATCGCAAGATATAAACTCACAATTCTGAGAAATGAAGTCATAATTGCAAGACATGCATAAAAATCTGACTTTTTCTCAGAATTGTATGATATAAACTCGCAGTTTTGCGAGATTTGAACTAAGAATTCAGACTTTTTTTTTTCTCAGAATTGCGAGTTTGTCGCACTTGTGACTTTTTTTGCAAGTTATGTCAGAGTTGTGAGATACAAACTTGCAATTCTGACCATTTCTCACAACTGAGTTTATATCAAGCAATTTTCCTCACTTTATAACTCTTAATTTTGAGTTTATATCTCGCAATTTTGACTTTTTCCTCAGGACTCTGTTATATAAACTTGCAATTGCGAGTTACAAAGTCAGAATTGTGAGACAAACTTGTATTTACAAGTTATAAAGTCTGAATTGCGAGTTAAGAACAGAATTCTGACTTTTTTGCTCAGAATTGCGAGTTTGTCACTTGTTTTCTTGCAAGTTAAGTCAGAGTTGTGAGATACAAACAAATTCTGACTTTATTTCTCTATTCTCTAATTTTTCTGGCTTTATAGCTCAATTTTTTAGTTTATATCTCACAATTCTGACTTTTTCTCAGAATTGCGTGATATAAACTCTGACAACTATAAATATAAAGATATAAATTCTAAGAAATAATCAAAATTGCAAGATATGAACACAGAATCCAGAGTTTTTTCTGAATTTCGAGTCGCATTGTGAGATACAAACTTGCAGTTCTAAGAAATTTTGCAATTCTTTTATTTCTCACAATTGTGCATTCATGTCAAACTATTTTTCTGACTTTATATAACTCGCAATTTTGAGTTTATATCTTGCCATTTTTTTCAAAGTCCATTTTTGAGGGGAAAAAAGACTGACGTGTTCTCAACTTCTGACTAGTTTATATCATGCAATTCTAAGAAATAAAGCCAAAATTCTGAACTCAGAATTCAGACTTTTTTCTCACAAAATTGCAGGGAAAAGACTGAAATGTTCTCAGAATTGCAACTCTGGCTTACCTTAAAAGAAAATAGTTTATATCACCCAATTCTAAGAAAAAGGTCTGAATTGCCAAAAGCTTGCAATTGGAAGAACAAACGTCCGTGAATAGGCTCTCTGCATGTGTCTTTCTGTCTCTGCTCTACATCAGCATGCTTGGAATGATGTCAGATGAGTACAATCCGCCCCTCGTTTTCTGTGCCACGGAGTAGAAAAAGGAATGTCCCAGATTTTTAATGTACTAAAGCGTAAGTATCTGACTGGAAAAACACGGCGCTGTCATGGAGCGCTGCTGTTTTTCCTGTTTATTTATGTACCGTGAGGACGGTTGCCCTACGGTTTGTTTTAATCACTGGTTAGTCGTTCCCTCAGGTTCGCAGGCCATTTGCTGAGTCTGGGCTTTCTGATTGGCCTCGGGGTGCTCGTACGCGTAATTAAAAAGGATTTGATTTTCGGGTCATCGGCTGACTCGAACGGGGGCTCGGCGCTCAGAGTGTCTGCGACGTGTGCCGTCCGGCTCTGTTCAATGAATATTTTACCATAATTATTTATGCTAATGGCTTCTGCTGGCAGCCGCTAGATGATAATTGATAGCCTGTTGCTTATCGCACTGTCATTTGGAAAGGTGTCGCATCTCTCACGCGCCCGCGAATTCGTCTTCTCGCCAGTAACGGCGTATAAATGCGTCTAATTGTTTCTCTTGAGAATCTCGCCTTGTTTTTGCACTTCAAAATGGCAATATGTGTTTTCATGTGTCTTATAAAGGAACAATTCACACATGAGTGAAAATTGTCATTTTCTCACCCTCATGTTGTTCCAAACCTGTATGTGAGCTTGTTTATTATGTGAAACACAAAAGGAGATGTGGAACTACTGACTGGGCCGACAAGCTCTAAAAAGGACAACAACAAAAAAACAGCTTTATATTTGTTACTCGTGTGGACTATTTCAAGTCTTCTGAAGTCAAACCGTAGATTTAAATTTACAAATGTTAAATGTTCTGACTAAACTAGCAGTTAAAGTCTGACAGATTTGCGAGTTTATATCATGCAATTCTAAGAAAAAGACATTTGCAAGTTTATATCACACAATTCTGAGAAAAAAGTCCGAATTCTGAAGTTGTATTATGCATTTCTGACTTTATAACTTGCAATTGTGAGTTTTTGAGACGCAATTCTGAGAAAAAAGTCAGAATTTTGAGTTTATATCACAATTCTGACTTTATAACTTGCAATTGTGAGTTTGACGCATTTCAGAGAAAAATGTTCGAATTTTGAGTTTATATGACACAATTCTGACTTTATAACTCGCAATTGTGAGTTTGACGCATTTCAGAGAAAAATGTTCGAATTTTGAGTTTATATGACACAATTCTGACTTTATAACTCGCAATTGTGAGTTTGACGCATTTCAGAGAAAAATGTTCGAATTTTGAGTTTATATGACACAATTCTGACTTTATAACGCACAATTGATATGACGCATTTCTGAGAAATTTTTAGTTTATATCATGCAATTCTGAAAAAAAGTCAGAATTTTGAGTTTATGACACAATTCTGACTTTATAACGCGCAATTGATATGACGCATTTCTGAGAAATTTTTAGTTTATATCATGCAATTCTGAAAAAAAGTCAGAATTTTGAGTTTATATGACACAATTCTGACTTTATAACTCGCAATTGTGAGTTTGACGCATTTCAGAGAAAAATGTTTGAATTTTGAGTTTATATGACAATTCTGACTTTATAACGCGCAATTGATATGACGCATTTCTGAGAAATTTTTAGTTTATGTCAGAATTTTGAGTTTATATGACAATTCTGACTTTATAACGCGCAATTGATATGACGCATTTCTGAGAAATTTTTAGTTTATGTCAGAATTTTGAGTTTATATGACACAATTCTGACTTTATAACGCGCAATTGATATGACGCATTTCTGAGAAATTTTTAGTTTATGTCAGAATTTTGAGTTTATATGACACAATTCTGACTTTATAACTCGCATTTGTGAGTTTGACGCATTTTAGAGAAAAATGTTTGAATTTTGAGTTTATATGACACAATTCTGACTTTATAACGCGCAATTGATATGACGCATTTCTGAGAAATTTTTAGTTTATATCATGCAATTCTGAAAAAAAGTCAGAATTTTGAGTTTATATGACACAATTCTGACTTTATAACTTGCAATTGTGAGTTTGACGCATTTCAGAGAAAAATGTTCGAATTTTGAGTTTATATGACAATTCTGACTTTATAACGCGCAATTGATATGACGCATTTCTGAGAAATTTTTAGTTTATATCATGCAATTCTGAAAAAAAGTCAGAATTTTGAGTTTATATGACTTTAACTCGCAATTGGGAGTTTATATCACAATTTTGAAAAAAGTCCGCTTTTTTAGTTTATATCATGTAATTATGAGAAAAAATTCAAAGAATTTTGAATTTATATCATGCAATTCTGACTTTATAACTCGCAATTTTAAGTTTTTATCACACAATTCTGACTATAACTCGCAATTGATATGACGCATTTCTGAGAAGAAAGTCTGAATTTTTAATTTATATCATGCAATTCTGAAAAAAGTCAGAATTTTGAATTTATGTGACACAATTCTGACTTTATAACTCGCAATTGCGAGTTTATGTCATGCAATTCAGAGAAAAAAGTCTGAATTTTTAGTTTATATCACACAATTTTGAGAAAAAAGTCTGCTTTTTTAGTTTATATCACACAATTCTGAGAAAAAAGTCAGATGTGCGAATTTATATCATGCAATTCTGATTTTGTAACTCGCAATTGTGAGTTTATATCACGCAATTTGAAATTGAAGACTTTTTTTAGCTTCATTTACATTTAAAAAGAAATGGAGCAGTATGAATAAATTCTTCAGAACATCTTCTTTTCTGTTTCATGCAAGAAATTAAGTCATGCGAGCTGAGGGCAGGTAAGTGCAGTAAGTACAAATATATTTCTTTTTTTTGCTGAGCTGTTCATTATTTATGCATTCAGCAGTTGCTTTTACCCAAAGTGACTTACAAAAGAAGGAACATAAGCAATTCATCACAGAGCCAGCAATATTTATAGTGTACAGGTTTATTAGAAAGCTCGAGTAAGAAACAAACTAGAGCAGAGGTGAAATGCAAATTTTTCCAGTCATAAAAAGCTGTTGTCATTGTTTTTGCTTTTTCATTGGCTGTCATAGTTCATATCTCTAGCTAATCGTACAAGGCAGGTGAGCAAAAAGACTGTGTAAGCTCAATCAAATAGTATTTTCACGCACAAAAAGTTCTTCTGCTCAAATCTTCTGAAACAGCACAGTGAGTGACAGCTCAGAGAACAGGGGAAGTGTTCCTTTGAGAGCCGTAACTGCTCTTTATCCGAGCTGTGGCAGTTCAGCACGCTGAAAAGCTCCTCTGTGGCCAAACGAAGCTCTCAACTGATCTGAGGGCAGCGCTTTGGTCCTGTTTACATTCATAATGTCTCAGATACATCACTGAGCAGGTCTGTTTTGCTGTCAAATCATCTTTCATTAATCAATTGATTCGCAATGGTTACATTTGTGATCAAATTTTAGATTCGAGGTTGAGTTTTGAAGGGTGAGAAAAGGGTTGCTGGTGTGTTTTGTGCTACAAATGAGTGTCTAGATTTTGTGTGGACGTTTTGACATGACTGATGTGAGTGGTCACATGACCAGATCCATTTAATTCTAGTTAACTCTTAAAGCAACTAAAACCTAGGTTAATACAAATATGTTTGTGTGTATATATACGCTACCAGTCAAAAGTTTTTGAACAGTAAGTGTTTTTTCTGTTTTGTTTGTTTTTTAAAGAAGTACAGCAAATACAGTAAAACTTTGAAATATTTTTACTATTTAAAATTACTTCTCTCTATTTGAATATATTTTAAAATGTGATTTATTTTTGCGATCAAAGCTGAATTTTCAGAATCATTACTCCAGTCTTCAGTGTCACATGCTTCAGAAATCATTCTAATATGCTGATTTGCTGTTCAAGAAACATTATTATTATCAATATTTAAAACAGTTACATAGTTTCAGAATTATTTGATGAATAGAAAGATCCAAAATTTTGCATTTATCTGAAATAAAAAGTTTTTGTAACACTATACACTACCATTTAAAAGCTTTTCTTTTCTTTTTTTTTTAAGAAATTATAGATGCTTTACATTTATCAAAAGTGATGATATAGATATTTATAATGTTACAAAAGATTTTTATTTCATATAAATGCTGTTCTTCTGAAATTTCTATTCATCAAAGAAACCTGAATAAATTCTAATCAGCTGTTTTCAACATAATAATAATAATAATAATAATAAATGTTTTTGAGGGTCAGATCAGAATATTAGAATGATTTGTGAAGGATCATGTGACTGGAGTAATGATGCAAAAATTCAGCTTTGAAACCACAGGAATAAATTACATTTTAAAATATATTCAGATGGAAAACAGTTATTTTAATTAGTAAAAATATTTAGGTATTTTTGCTGTACTCTGGATCAAATAAATGCAGGTATATGATCAAAAACATAATATTGTGAAATAATAACTTCAATATTTTTTAAAAATTCATTTTAAAATAACCATCACATTTTTAATACATTTTTGTAAAAAAAAATATATATATATATATATATATATATATATGAGGGAATTCAGAAATTAATTTAAAATGCTGATTTACTGCTCAAGAAATATTTCTTATTTATTATCAATGTTGATTAAAACAGTTGTGCTATTTAATAATTTTGTGGAAATTATGCAATTTTTTAGGATTCTTTGAGGAGGAAAGTTCAAAAGATTAAATTTATCATTTTTATTTTATAAATTTATAATTTATCATTTGAAAGATAAAAAAGATACATTTTAGAAATGAATATTATATTATGTTTGAATCCAATGTCAAATGCACAATTTTCAGTCTTCAGTGTCACATGATTGTTCAGAAATCAATCTAATATGCTGATTTGCTGCTCAAGAAAAAATTCTTATCAGCTGTTTAATATTTTTGTGGGAATTCTGCTTTTTTCAGGATTCTTTGAGAAATATAAGGTTCAAGGGATAAAAATGTAAAATAGAAAGTATTTTATATTATGTTATCAAAAAAAACTATAATATTTTTTTACATGCCTTAATGTCCTTTTTGATCAATTTAATGCACCAAAAAATAAATATCCACTAAACATCCCAAAAACAAGATAAATGTACTCACTAGCAAAATGTTATAATGTAATATATTAAGACTTGTTTTTCAAAAAAAAAATTTAATAGTTTATTTTCTGAATCCATTGGCAAATGCATAATTAATGCATAAGTAATTGCAAATGCAAAATACAAAAAAATACTGAGGTTTATGAAACGAAAAACAAATTATTTTGACACAAATCAATATTTCATACCCATCTATTTATTTATTTAGTACGTGTCGCCATCTAATAAGCAAGATAGTGTAGAGTCAGCTGGCCGTTAATGGCGAAATGAACCCCTTCAGGGTGATACAAGACCCCTCTGCTTTGAGTTTATGTTGTAATAATGGCTGACGAGCTGTACATTATGTCTTACATATTGACCAAGTCTGCAGTTTCAGTCTCCTGTGGGTTTCAGCAACTTACTGTCAACTTTTTTTTTTTTTTTGAGAATAAACATGCCATTTGTGCTCACTTAGCTGGAAAAATAAGGATGAAGTATGCAGAATAGTATCTGCAATATACAGTTGCAATCAAAATTATTCAACCCTTTTGACCTGGAAGACATTTTGCTGCAAAGAAATATTTCGTGAAAACAATTCAACAAGCGCGTCAGTACACTATTAGAGAAAGTGTATTCATACACATTTGAGTAAGTTTGAGAACGTAAGTTGATGAATAATGAGAAAAAAATCAACATGTTCTAAATTCTTCAATGCCCAAAAAGTAAAATTTGGTGCAGATTCTTTTATTCTTTAAAACCAGCAATAAACGCTGCTTGGAGGTGCTTAGAAGCGTCTGTCACCTCTCAACAGCAATCTTGGCCTATTTCTTACCTGAAAAAGCTTTTAGATCACAGATAATCTTTGGTTTTTACTTTGCCACTGCTTTCTTCAAATTCAATCAAATATTTTCAATGAGAATTAAATCTGGAGACTGAACAGGATACTTAAGAACATTCCATGACTGAACCCTGAACCAAGCATAAGTAGATTTTAGATGTATATTTTGAGATAACTGTCCTGCAGGAAAGTCCATTGGTCATTAGCTTCAGGCTTTGTACCTAAAGCATCTCAATTCTTGCCAAAATTGCCTGATACTTCAAAGAATCCATGATATCCTTCATACAGTCATGATTACAGTAAAACAACCCCATAACAGGACTGATCCACCTCAGTGTTTGACGATGGAGATAGTGTTCTTCTGCTTATAAGCCTTTTTTTTGCACCAGACATATGGCTGATCCATAGGTCCAAAAAGTTCTAGTTTGGTCACATCACTCCATCACTTTCAGAACTCCACAGGTCTTTCCAAATTATCTTTATTATACTCTGCATTGAAATGTTTTTCCTCCTTTCATCAGGTCATCTTGTAAGTCGGTGGCTGTACATTTCAGTTTTTTTCGCAGTTGCTCTTATCAAACATTTCATGATATTGTGCTTTTTTGTTCAAGACCCTTAAAGGTTTTCTAGTACAACACACTTTAAACTAAGGAATAAGGCAGCCAGTTGTGTCTATTTCTTCTCTATAGCTTTTGTGAGAGCTCTGTTGACTTTACCATATGTGACCCTGGACCACAAAACCAGTCTTAAGTCGCTGGGGTATATTTGTAGCAATAGCCAAAAATACATTGTATGGGTCAAAATTATTGATTTTCCTTTTATGCCAAAAATCATTAGGAAATTAATTAGAGATCATGTTCCATGAAGATTTTTTGTAAAATTCCTACTGTAAATATATCAAAATGTAATTTTTGATTAGTAATATGCATTTTTAAGAACTTAATTTGGACAACTTTAAAGGTGATTTTCTCAGTATTTAGATTTTTTTGCACCCTCAGATTCCTGATTTTCAAATAGATGTATCAAACCATACATCAATGGAAAGCTTATTTATTGAGCTTTCATATGATGGATACATCTCAGTTTTGTAAAATTTAACCTTATGACTGGTTTTGTGGTCCAGGGTCACATATTTGCTTCAACACATGCATGAGCTAAACGTATGTATGTGTAACAGCCCAAGCTTATTCTGTTTTTTTTTTTTTTTGAGTTTCTAAAGGCTTTTCAGACAGTTTTGTTCGCTACCATAACAATAAGTGACTTAAAACAGCAATGTTGGATAGGGGTTGAATAATTATGACTTAGCTGTGTTATTAAACCCCCAAAAGTCAAATTTGGTGCAGAGTCTTTTATTCTTTAAAACCACCAATAAAAGCTGCTTAGAAGCTTTTGGAAGCTTCTGTCACCTCTACACTGCCATCTTTGCCCATTCATCGCCTGAAAAGCTTTCAGATCACTGATAATCATTGGTTTTCACTTTGCCACTGCTTTCTTTAAATTCAACCAAATATTTTCAATGAGAATTAAATCTGGAAACTAAACAGGCCACTCAAGAACATTCTACGACTGAACCCTGAACCAAGCATAAGTAGATTTGGATGTATACTTTTGGATGGCTGTCCTGCAGGAGAGTTCATTGTTCATAAACTTCAGTCTTGTCATCAAAACTCTTGCCAAAATTGCCTGATACTTCAAAGAATCCATGATGTCCTTCATACGGTCATGATTGTAATAAAACAAGCCTATAACAGGACTGGCCCACTTCCATGTTTGATGATAAAGGTGGTGTTCTTCTGCTTATAGGCTTTGCCTTTTTTTGCACCAGACATACTGCTGATCCATAAGTCCAGAAAGTTCCAGTTTGGTTACATCACTTCGTAAAATATTCTTCCAGAACTCCACAGGTCTGTCCAAATGAATCTTGGCATGTTCAAGTCTGCCTTTTTGTTGTTCTTGGTCAAGAGTGGTATTCAGTGAGATGCCTCAACATGAAGGCCATACTTGTCTAGTGTTCATCTTATACCCCTGCATTGAAATGTTTTTCCTCTTTTCGTTGGGTCATCTTGCAAGTCTGTGGCTGTACATTTCAGGCGATATGGCCTAAAAATAAAATCCCCGTTTTTTTCATAAAAAATCAGATTTACGATTTTAATCGATTTTTTCCCCCCTACTTCTGTTAGCATGTAAAGAAACCCCAGCTTTTCCACAATATATATATATGGCCACTATATATTTTGCAATATACATTGCAACTGCATCAGTGCTTT